>NW_023596888.1:2500-26521 GCF_011947565.3 Pollicipes pollicipes
TAGCCTTAGATAGGCAAGAAATGAGGCCGAGAGTCTGATACATATTTTATCGGGTAGCTCCTTCGTGACCCACGGTTTAAAAATGCATGGTTTGTTTTACATTATGCCCATTAAAGTGTGAACTAATGTTATTTCCTTTACGTTTTTACGGAAGTTACTAATACCTGATAATATATGTCATTACCGACACACTGACCGACTAATTATCGACTTTTCTCAAATCAAGTTCACTTTACCGACAAAGAGCTTCTGACTTACACGTCGCATAATATTCGATCACGTTATGGGACTGATAAGAAACAGGGGGAGTTCAGTTACAATAGGCCTATCTACGTAGGCCAATATGTGGTTGCCAGGTGGGAACGGAAATGTTCTAACAATGAAAATCAGTAGGATGCTGGGAGAAAATCGCATTCAGACCGTTATGCCAGAAAGCTAAGATTATATAATTAAATGTGTGATCAAAGGGCGCCCTTCAACTCAGACAGCTTTAGAAGATTAGGTGCGGGTTAACCTTGCTAGAAGGACGGATATTACGTTATCAGAAATAGTCTGGCGACGTTGAAAGCGTGTTAGGTGTTTGCTGATAAAGAAACCTGCCTCATGATCCATCGGTATTTACGATTATCTACATAAAAACGGTCACAGCTATCAGTTAAAGTGCATCTGAATCGACGAATCCACTGCAAGCCGAGGAAAAACTAGATGGATGTTCAGTTCGGCGCAGTCTCACCAGGACATGTTGACATAATCCAGCTGGTTGCGAGTTGTTCGTCGGCGCTACTCTGTGGCGTCACTGACCCTAGGCAGCCTGCTTGGCGACTGAGCAAGTCACAGGTGCCGTTGGTGTGGTACGTAAGACCGCTACAGACCCCCGGTCCCATTCTCGCACACTTGATGGCGCAAATGATCTTGGAGGTGAGCTGACTCGCTTCAGTGGTAACATTCCGAAGCGAGCCATTCACCGCGAGGAACAGGGCTTCTTCCGCTCCCGACACACCCACAATTCCAGACGTCAGCAGAAACGCTCCCATTAAAGGCACAAACTTCATAGCTTCTTTGGTTTGACGTGTGTTGAATCCGGTGTCCGTTAGGGCTGCGACACCGCATGTGAGCAGCCTGTTATCGAGCGAGGAACTTTATACCTCACTCGGTCGCAATGGTTGCGATGACGCTGTTTCCATGGTGAATATTGGCAAACGCTGAATGCATGGTGGCGTATGAAGGCCAGCTTGTGCCTCGAAGCCAGGTCTTGCGTTGTGTTATGATGACATACCATCGCTTGATCACTATACCTGTGCAGCATATGTATAACACAAGACATTGATAATTGAAATGAGGAAGCTCTACACAAGATTCTTGTCAGATGAATGGCATAGTCGCAAGGCGACGTACTAAAATTGTTAGGAAGTCAGCAATATTTTTTGATGCATTGCGCTTTTAAATTACAATATCAAGTTTCTTTTTGAGCCCTGGTGAATTACGCCGAATTAATCTTGCAGAACCTTTGATTTGCGTCTATGACACACGGCGTTGGTTTAGCGCATGGGCGAGTCCAGCCGCTCGGAACGAAGTAATTACATTTTACTCTCAACATAATATAAAGCTGTAGCATTGGTATATTGCCCACCCACACGAACACACGGCTAGCTTCCAATTTACTGGACATGATCGGTGACGAGAACGCATACTTTTGGGAGTCAATTGGTGACAAAATCGTGAAAATAGAAACAAATGACAACAGACCAGACGATATCACGACGGACAATTCAAGTTAGACGAAAATCAAAGCATAGTACTGGCTTGTACTCGAGAACTTTTGTGGCGTGAGCTTGTGTAGAGCACGTGCCGCAACGTTTGCGTTTCGCTGTAGCAGCAAGTTGAGATGCAGGCTGCGGCCACACATAATAGCTTTAAGCAGGTTGGTTTTTAGCAGGCGACGGTAATTTACTGCAAAGCAAAATACGTAGGCGTGAGGGCGAGGGCCCGCAGTAAAAACATGGCTCAGCCAGCCTCCGAAATGCGCTCAAAACTGTCCACCCTTCAGATTGGGCGCACATCCTTGTCAGGATTGGGAGAAGGGGCGCAGTTTCTAAAAATTAGCTTGGGGGGATGAAGCCTCGAAGTGGTGACCAACGAAAAACGATCAACGGAAATGATAAATAACAAGAGGAAAGTGCATCCCTGGTTAGGAGGCAAATCCCCCACTCGCTGCTGGAAAGGAAAACTACTCGCCCCTGGGGCTGGTTATATTGAGTTTGCCTTTGTCTAAGAATTTTGCTAGATAAGTCTCAGCCATCATTCGGTGTTTGGTGACCAGCAAATGGTACTTTACTACAAATGAACTCCCGAAACGAAAACGTTTGATGGTTATACCAAATGACATGGGCAGAAATCCTTGTTTTTGTGTGTTATCAAACTCATAGTTATATTACAACGGTTTTGAATAGATTTGACTCTAGGTGACAACTGATGTTGTTCCAAATATCGTCTGTGACAGAAAATACGCTTTTCACTCCTGCTCACGACAAAGGCAGAGCATGTCTTTTGATTTTTCAGTAAAAAGCAAGTGGAATCAGACACGAACAGTTGCAGCAGTGCAGAAAAGCAACTCAATACCGGGTCACCGGTTTGGTTTGTTAGTTAATCAAGTAGGTTAGTTAGCGGGTTATTATTAGTTAGCGGGTTGGAGTAACTCCAGGATGAGTCGACCAGTGCCTTACACCCTGGCCTCTCGAATGTGTAACTTAAGCACAGGGTACATCAGTAGCGCTTAACACGCTTGTGATATTATCAGAAGTCTCCGTCCAGTCGTTTCAGGTTTGCGGACACTGCAGTTCGGTGTCACGTTCCCATGGTTTCTCGATAACAAAGTGATCCATGTGATGGACGAAATGCAGAGGTGCATTATTCACAGAATATCTGGTGGTGCAAGGGCGACACATTTGTTAAAGAACTCCTACCTGGTATGTTATCGAGAATGACGCCCTCGACACCACAGCCATCACGATTTTTTTTTTGGCACCTTCCCAACTGGCAGCTTACTTTGCTAATGCGCACATCAATATAGGCGCGGCACGAATGTTCACGTGCAACTTAACCATCCTTCGGTATAAATGTCTAAGATATCTCCTTGCACGTCACCACGCACACGAATCGATTCAAAATCACACTTGCTTTCCCGGCAATGGCACTTACCTGGTCCGTGCCAAAACCACGTAGAACGCCGTCGATCATAAATCACGAATGATAGCCAACCAAAAGCTTATTCTCGAGCTCTAAAAGCTACAATTCGCAACATGTCCGTCGCAGAAAAGAAACTTCCCTCTTAGCCTTAGGTGAGGACTTAACACGTCTGATATTGGATCATTTCATATCTGAGAGCAAAAACATATTCTTTCTGGACATCACTTGTGTCCTTTCTTGGCAATGACCTTTCTTCGACCTGATGTGAGGTGATTCGGAATTTAGCCATAAATGGGCCTATTACAGACCGGAAAGCTGAAAAGCGCTACTTCTGGATTCAAGATGTCAATTTTCTCCACCTAAAGCTGACCGTTCCAAGCGTAAAAACGACCGTTTCTGAGTGAAAGAGACCTTTTCATTTTCAGATCCACTAGACCGTTACAGACATCAGAAAATCCTTTCTGAGCCCAGGGGTGATGCGGCAAGGAGGGGGCCTGCGTGGCCTGCATGGTGGCCTGCGTAAACCAGCTTGTGACTCGAAGCTAGATGTTCGTGCTACGCACTTTGCGTTGTATAATGATGTCATGCTATCGCTTGATCGCTATGCTTGTGGAGCATGTATGCATGACAAGACATCGACAATGAAAATGAGGAACCCATGCACAGGATGCATGTCAGATGAATGGCATGGTCGCAAGGCGACGTACTCAATTTGTTGGGAATTGAGCAATATTTTTTGATGCACCGTGCTCCTGATTTACAACAGCAATCTCCTTTTTGAGCCCTTATCAATCATAAGGAATTAATCTTGCAGAACCCAAGATTGCGTCTGTGACGCACAGCGTTGCGGTTTAGCATATGAACGAGTCCAGCCGTTCCAAACGAAGTAATTGTATTTTATTCACCACATAATATATAACTGTGGCGTTGATATCCTGCCCACCCATACCGCACGAGAAGCTTCCGATTTATTGGATATGATCGGTGACGAAAACGGACACTGTTGCGAGTCATTTCGCGACAACATTGCGGAGATAGAAGCAAATTACAACATACCAGACCATGTAGCAACGGACCATTTCAGTTAGACGAAACTCAAAGCTAATTTTTGGTCTGTACACGCTAACGCTTTAAGCACGAGCTCGTATAGAGCACACGTCGTAACGTTTGACGTTTTGGCTTTTACTGCACATGTGTTTACGTTGACGTTTTGCTGTAGGAGCGAGTTGAACTACAGGGTGCTGCCGGACATAGTGGCTTTAATCAGGGCAGTTTTAGCAGGCGAGATTATTGGCGGCACAGCGCTTTTCCAATGCTCCTCAAATCAGTGCTGTTCAGAGATATTCTCAGTCAAGATTCACTTCACATAGTAGACAGTATCAGATGATAAATATCAAGGCTTAATATTGGTCGTAAGAACCGTGACCGGTCGCAGCATCCTGCGACAAACGTAATCAGTTTGTATACGCGGTGTTTTAAAGTGTCGTGTCATTTGCGACAGATGGGCTCGAATGCTCGTTCCGTAGGAATGAATTGGGCTCAGCGCAAGGCTGTGGCCTGCCGTTGGTTGTGTTCATATCGTGACAAGCTGACTGACTTCAAGACCGTAGCTAGTTGTCAGTCTTTTTAAGGCGCTGTACGGCTTTTCTATGGATCTGCCATGGAGGGCGTTTCTGGTTATAGCGTTAAAAAGCCCTGCCCGCCTAGGAGGCCTGTTCGTGGGTACCAAAACTGTAGCTTTAGGGGTCAACGGAGGACTTTCGAGCGACACAGGTCAATGATTTATCTGGGGCTTCCTACTGCTGAGGGAAGCAGCGGCATTGAGGTAGGATGCCGAGGATCGCCGGTGTAGGCATCGCACGCTGCCTGTCGCATCTCGGATTTTACGTACTGACCGGTGGAGAAGCGTCAGGTAGAATGTTCTAAACCGTCATTACAGTGCATATAGAGCTTCAGAAAAGTAAACGAGTTGTTCAAAAATATCGTTGGCATCCGTCAATACTAATATTGCATAGGTGCTACGCTGATCGATTGGACCATGTTGAGAAGAGCAAGGTCTGCACCGGCAAGATCAGTGATTTTGCAGAGATGATGAGGATTTCCAACGTTTCGAACTCATTGTGCGATGACGTCACAAACTAAAAGTGTCATTGTTTTCAGATGCTTGAAGAGCCGTGCTATCGGTAAATGTAGGGCCACAGAGGTGCGGTTTTGCAAAATACGTTGGCGTGAATGTGAGGGGTCACAGTAAGAAAAACTGGCTGAGCCAGCCTTCGCCGTGCACTTAAAACAGCTCACTCTCCAGATTGGGCGTACTTTGTCGTCACAATTGGGAGAACAGGCGCAGTTTGCAAAATTACTTTTGGGTGGGGGGGGGGGGGGGCGAGGGAGGGCTGAAGCCTCAAACAGGTGATCAACGAAAACGCTGAATACAAATGATAACTAATAATAGAAAACTGCATCCGTTGTTACGGGGAAATCCCCCACACCCAGCTGAGTAGGAAACGACTCGCCTCTGGGGCTGGTTTTATTCAGTACGTCTTTGTCCGCTAATTTTGTTCGGTTCGTCTCAACCATGATTCAGTGTTTGATAGCTAGGCAATGACACTTTACTGCAAATGAACTCACGAAACGAATTTGTTTGATGGTTATGCCAAATGACAGTTGCATTTATCTTTGTTTATGGTTTATGGAATCAAATTGCAATAAATTGCAGTTAAATTGCAGTTAAATTGCAATAGCTTCTGATAGATTTGACTCCAGATGTCAAATTATGTTGTTCCAAATTTACTTGTTAACAGAAAGGGCAGTTTTCACTGCTGCACATGATTAAGACAGAACAGGCCAGGTGATTCTGTAGTAAAAGGGAAGTGTAATCAGACGCAAATAGTCGTAGCAGTGCAGATAGGCAACTCAATACCGGTTCAGCGGGTTCGTTTGTTAGTTAACCAAGTAGGTTAGCTAGCCGGCTGGCTATTTCAACACAGATCGACCAGTACCTTACACCGTCGCCTCTTGAACATGTAACTTAAGCACAGGGAAAATAAATAGTGCTTAACACGCCTGTGATATCAGAAGTCTCCGATCAGTCGTTTTGGATTTTTGGCCCGTACAGTTCGGTGTCACGTTGCCATGGTATTCTCGATAACGAAATGATCCATGTGATGGATGAAAGACAGTGGTGCATTGTTCGATGAATGCCTGATGGTTCAAAGATAACACATTGTTCAAAGAGTTCTTGCCTGACAATTTTTTCGAGAATAACCCACTCGAAACCATACCCATCATGAAAATATTTCATCACTTCCAACAGGCAGCTTACTTAGCTAATGCAAGCTCAATACAGGCGCGACACGAATGCTTGCATGCAAATCAACGATCCCTCGGTACGAATGTCAAAGGTATTAGGAAGCTCGTAGCTCAAATAACAAGGTAGCTCCCTGTACATCATCACGCACACGAGTCGGTGCAAAATCACGCTTTCCCGGCAAGCACATTTGTCGGGTCGGTACCAAAACCACGCAGAGCGTCATCGATCATACATCACGGATGATAGTAAAGCAAAAGCTTGTTCTCGAGCTCTAAAAGCTATCAAGTCATAACATGTTGGTCGAAGAAAAAAACTTCGGTCATGCTACAGAAGGGTGTAGAGGTAAGGGTGTCTAACACGAGTCCCTGTTTAATAAGTGATGACTTCTGAGCCTAAGGCGAAGACTTTGCATGTCTAATACTGGATCTTTTCATATGTGAAAGCAAATGTTTATCATTTTTTTACTTGAATTGTGCCCTCTCTGAGCAATTACTTTTCTTTGAAGTGATGTGGGTTGACTCTGAGCTTACCCATGAATGGGCCCAGAATTACGGACCAAAAAGCTGAAAAAGGCCATTTCTACAACGGAGGGCCCTTTCTGAGTCCATGGGTGACGCAGAGGGTAGGGAGCGCGTAAAGGGCAAGAGCACGCTTTTGTCAATCATAGGTCTTGGGAGACCCCTTTTCCGAAACGAAGGGCATTATTTCAACCCAAGTTTACCAAACTTAAAAGAGGAGACCGCATGACAAAGCTAGAAGCATAGATCACACTCAGAAGACGCTTTTCTATACCAAGAGGCCCGTCCTTTTCTGGATCATAAGGCCACCTTTATGGACAAGGTAGCTCCTGCTCTAGATCAGTAGGCCCGCTGTTAGGCTAGGGAGGGCTCTTTTGAGAAGGCCCGGGAAGGATCTCCTTCCCGGGCCTAACAGGTGATAGAGGCTTTTTCAGGATCTTAGATGCGGACTTTCATTGAACGATGCGTCCTATCCTGACTTGAGACAGACTCTCTCTTTGTCTGCGATGGACCCTTCCAGACCCAGATATCCAAAAATGGGTCCTTCCTAGCTTTAAGAAGTTAGGGTGGCCCTTCCAGGACCTGAAATGGCGATACGTACCATGACATCGTTTTTATGCGCAGTTCGGAGCGTCAGCATTTCTAACTCGTTTGGGCCACGGGCTCCCTGCAAAAAACCGGCGTCCAGTGGTTTCTTACAAAAGTCTGTGCCATCTTGTACGCGGCTTCTACTTTACGAGGCGCTTGGGTGTCCATTCAGTTCATGGATTGCTCCGTCAGACACCGGCTTGCTTTTACGCCGCACCTGTCAATCCTGGAATTATATCTAATTTGGCGCTATGCTTATGCATAATTCATTGCCTGCAAGCTAACCGTAAAGACTTCAGCGAGCCACGGCAAACATCATGACTGGCTTGTAAGAATGGCCTTGGTACGCGTAAGACGCCGTGCCGACGTCGGACATACTGTTGTCATCGATTTATGTCTGAGCCAATAAACATCGTTGTCGCGGCCTAACGGCTGCAGCATGTTGCATGACTATGGAAATAAAAGATGTGTTTGCATCTTTCTCACCTGCATTTTCTAGATTCTCAAAGCAGACTGAGCAAGTGATGCCATTTATTGGTTGTCTGCTCTGCTGAAAGTGATTTGTATATTGTATCATGTGTTTTTGGTCAGTCATAGTCAGATGGGAAGTCAATACAAGAGCGCATGCTTGACTCATCTTTTCAAGCTGAATTTATCATGAAAGCGGCACGGATTGCAGACAAAAAACATATTGTTGATGATTATGTCATGCCCCAGAACAGCACCGAGATAGTGCCATAATGAAACTATTGACTAGTGCTATTACACAATGTACCACATTGGTTGAGAACTCTTTGTCAAGCCCATGAGATAGCAGCTTATAATTTATGAATGCCTGGCAAAAAACTATCTAACAATGCTCAAGGACTGTCTACTGCAAAAATGCTGTTGCACCACAATGGTTATATCGGGGTTAACTATTAATTGCATGAACAATCCTAAGCAAAAAAAAAAACCACAAACAATGGGGTAGGCCAACACTACCATCTTTACCATAGCAAGAGCAATGCTTTCACAATCAATTCATGGCAACGTTACAAATGTATTCATTTTGGCACGACCCCCGATTTCCAGTTACAAATAATAAAGACAGTGACTACTGTACACATCTCATGATACCAATGTCAGGATTACTGCACTGCGTGCAACGATGGGTTCGACAATAACGTACTGACAAAATCATCAACAGGAAAGCAGCAACGGCACCAGCACAGCATATCGTGCTTTTATATTGCTAATCTGCCATAAAACCTGGCAATCGCTACGTTGCGCATGTTAAACAGTCCACGAAAGCTTTTCTCATGGCCAGCACCAATACAAAAAAATCCACAAATAACCCACCCACCAATCCGGAGCTCGACACGGCCCAAGCGACGAGAGTGGCCGGTTGGCGTCAGCTTTCGTGTGTTTCGAGGTATTCTTTACGTCTGGCTGCCAGATGCTGCCCGGTTTTGCTGTCGTCACAAATCCATTTCATGACGCTACCAAACAATGCCGCAATGGGGCCCATTTTTATGAACTTTTGGAATTTGCTTCTTTGCGTCGTCTTTAATCTTTGAAAGCTTGCCAATACTTACAAGAAGCATTTTCCATCACATCTGATGCATAACTCAATATCTTCAAATGTGGAATATTCCATTTAAGCGCGTCTCGGAAAGATGCGGTGCGGCAAACGCCATATAAGAAAAATCAAAGCCATTGCATAACGTTTCGTTGAATTCGAGGTATAATAGCTTCATGTTTGTACATCCTTTTGTCCAGGCAATTCACTCTTTCACAACTTTCATGACATTTATCACGTAGATGGTTTGAAAGTTAGTGTGTTGCAAACATTACAGAACACACATGTTGGAAAAAGCAAGGTGTGGGGAAAGTATGACGTTCATATTTGGATGTTTCTTATAAGAACCCTTTCGACCCGAAATGCTCATTTCAGGGCTGTGGGATAAGGGAAAATGGTTAACGGCAATGTAGACCCGCATGCGACTGCGGTTCCAACAGCCGAGCTATAACCCGCGCATGCGCATTGGGTACCCGGTCGGGGCTCTCGATCCACTCGTGGCTGACGCATGCAGTTTGCCCCCTCTTACCTCTAACGCCTAACGGAGGGGGTGGGTGGGCGGGTGGGGTTACGTTGTTATCTGAGTCTTCATCTTGTTCAAGGTATTCTTGTAAAGGTTGAGAGCTCGTGCAGTTTTAAAGGATTTAGTTGTCGTCGATCGCTTTTTCCGGCTTCGTCTCGTCGTTCCTCGAACACGTAAGATACACACGCAGCCTTAAGCAACACTGCCAGGCCTTAATCCCACGCTCTATTGCCCTAAGCACTCATTTGTACTAAAATACAAGCACAACCACAACAGCAAGCACCAAAGCACGAAATATGCTGTCCGAGTCCCCATCCCCATCTCGCCGCGAACCGGGACCCATCCCTCGCCGTGGGGCCCGCACTCCCCCGTCGCCCGCGCCGCCGGACGGGCCATCGTTCATTCTTTTTAAAAAGGAGACAGCAAAAAATTTTCATCACTCAACCCGTTCGCGATCCGCCGCGAAATTGAGCGTCATGTAGTAGAGATCGAGGGGGCCAAACCTCTTCGCTCGGGGGCCCACCTTGTGAAAGTTCACGGCGCCCATCAGGCGTACGTACTACTAAAACTCAAGCGATTTGTGGCCAGCAACGACGCGGTGGTCATCGTCTGCCCAGCGTGGCTGGAGATCCGGGCCAACCTCAGGCTAAAACAAAACAAACAACGCCCCCCATCCGCTCCTTCCTCGCGCTCCCTCCCTCGAGACTGGGGCCTGGCCCACGCCGGCGGATGCGCACGCCCGACCCGCCCCAGCCGCCCGGGGTGGAGTGGAGAGCGGAGGTGTGGTCCTGCCCAACGGGCACCCTTTGAGGGGCGCTCCCATGGCCCGCACCCTGGCCCGTCAGGTCTGATCGCCGGCCCCTGAGGTCCGATCCCCGGACACCACCCCCGCTTCCGCCCCTGAGGCTCGTCACCCGGCCCCTCAGACCAGACCCGTCAGAACTGACACCCCATTGACGCCACCCCAGACCTCACGGCCGCTCAGCGGCTCTCGCTGTGCACGCCCGAGAGCCGTGTCGGAACCGGGTCATTAACGACTGATTCCCCCCGGACCAGTCTGGGAGTAGAACCAGGGAGCTAGGATCGCTTTTGAACTAGGCTGGGAGTGAAAAATTTCATCACAAAAAGACCGTGCGGGAGTAGAAATCAATTCACAAAAGATGGAACTTATGAGCTCGTGGCTGATCCTTCAGCAAACTAAGACATCTATTTCAGGTTGGCATTTATGTGATATCAGAATCCTGACAAAACTGTTTTGTTTTTAACATCTTAGGCTATTTAAGTGAAACAGAACACATCAAGCATAGTAATTTCGTGACAGTGTAAGGATCATAAAAAAGTTATTAACACCAATAATTTGATGATGCGCTTTGCACTTCCTTTCCACAGCACTTTTAACACAAAACGAAGCAAAGGAATTCAATAACAAAATAGCGACAGCAAATTTAACAGGCATAAAACACTTAAAAAGCCTTGGACTGCTACACACTAGCCCATCACCAAGTCAAACACAGCGGACATACATCTGGATTCTGTTCGGATGGGGTCAGGGAAAACAAACATTTTGTCACTGTCTCCTACAAACTACCAACACTTATTTCCATGAAAGTATCCCGACCATGCCTAACCTAAAGAGCCTTTACTTCCTATCATCCTGTCTAACCTGTCTGTATCACAGCAGCAGTTGTGAGTTACTGACTCTTGCACAATTCATCTTGCGACTTGCCATGCACTTAACTAATTTAACCTATCTTAGAGTAGCCCATATGTTGAACATAACCTCAACTCACCTATCTGTTGACAGCAGCACTTGGGAAAAAAACATGATAATGCTAATTTTTAACTGGTTTCAAGTTGCATTTTTATTGTTCAATTGTGGATACCTGTCGACATCAGACATAGTTGAGAAACAAATCAAAACACTTTAAATCACTTTGAACAACTTATTTTGGTTGCCATGTTTAGCCTATGTCAAGGGCAATCATGGGTATGCTCCACAAAACAACCTCTTCTCCAAAAGTAACATAACTTTTAGATGACCATGCCAGTTCTGCTGCTTGCTTTTTCAGCTGCAGCAACGGCATCTATTTAGGCTTGTTTATTAATATTCAAGGATAAAGTTTCAGAAATTTGCATAATATTTTTAATCGGATGGTCTATTTGTTTGTTACATACTAAAATTTAACTCAAATTATAATTGCTAGGCAGCTTAGAATACTTCTGTGTTAAAGGCATAGTGCATATATAAACTACAGTCATTTGCCACCCAGCAAACTACGACAACGATAGAAGCATCTGGTTGAAGCAGCCATGAAGTGTAACTTCAAGAAATTTGGGACAAATAATCACCAGTATGGAACAAAATAAGCCCATCGCATGCCTTGTGGCATCATAATTTGTCTTATGACAGACATCGATGGATTAAAACAGAAAATGGCTAACTCTGGTTACCAATCATGTGTTGAAAACAGGTGAGATAAGCAGTTACTTGGTCCGCAGGAGACTTACTGGCTTCTTCCTGCTCCCTTAAACAAAAAGTCAGCACTTCTTGCAAGGTCTGCTGGCAGACAGAGTCATCACGCTCACCCCCAAATATAAATATTAATCATGCCCACCAACCTACGAGATTAAAATGCGAAACAAGCGAGAGGTGTGCATGATAAACATCTCCAGAGGGTAGAATTTCGCCCTTAAACACTTCTGTATTAGCTGTGTCAGGTCTGTTCCACATCTCTATATGACAGCATTAAGATAGCCTTGTCAGGTAGCTTGGTGAGTTAGACACTCGGAAGGCTTAAGTTTACCCTTATTGAGAACCGCCATGAACTGAGAAAACAGTTCACCGAGTGTTTAACAGGGCAAAAATGGCGGAATAAGTTCCGCGCTTCAAGTTGTCTCCTTCATTCCCTGTGAATTACTCACTCTTGGGTACATATCAAACACATTTGGGCGGCTGGCGAATTAATCTAATTTATGCATCAAATACGTTCAAGTGTTCAGTTGGAGCATCTTGCAGAGAAATTGGTCAGTATTTTAAGCAACGGATGACACCTCTAAAGATAATCGAAGAGGAAGGAAGAATGAAGTGGTATCACACGTATGATACCAAGAAAAACAAAAGGAGTTAAATGAATATAAAGACCGTTGCTTTGCTGGCAAAATTTTGTTATCAGTGATTTGGCTTAAAATCTGTTAACGTGACTGCTCAAATGGTGATATTCATCTTGTAAATTTAATCTAGAAGACATTTATTGAATTTTCACTCCTGCATTTCGAGAGTGATGCAATTTAGTGATCAAGTTTCCTCGGAAAAGGAATACGTGGAGTAAACTTTCCTACCAAGGCTTGCTAGTGTTTGCACCAGGCTCTGCCTTCGTGGTGCGGTGGTGAGACAAAAAAAGGGATGCGTGAAAACATTGTATTTGGCACTTAACTGCTGATTGTGATGCATCTTGTAAACAAACCAAACTTGATGGGTGCAAGCGGCTGGAGTCGCTTGGGTTCTTGGGCTTGGAGGTACCTGGCGTCCTTGCTCTGCGTATACATAGCCATGATTCAGATGTAGGTGAAGCAGGACATAGCCATAGGTGACCAGGTTCTGTAGAGTCTCGTTTATGCTTGGTGGTTTCAAGCGAGCTCGGTTTTGGATGACATCTGAAAACCTCAGAAAGGGAAATATGTGTTTGGCAAGTGCGATTAGACAATGTCGGGGAAAAGTTCGCATAAAATATGAGGAAAAGGAGTGACAAATTCCTCCTCATAGGGTGTTCCTTTACACCCAGAGTCGGCAATTCTAGGACAATGGGTGGAAACGCCAGGGTCGAGTCGGACGAGCTCCCCATCACCTGAGAAGGACCCCCGCCCCGCCCGCCCTCTTCCCCCTTGTCCCCTCCAAACGGCACCGCGCCGGCCATGCCCAAACGCGCTCCCGCCCCGCTGCACGAGCAGCAAGACGGCCTCGCTCCCCTCCCCATAAATGAACTCCCCATTTAATGAATTGGTTCTCCAATGGAGTACTAGATCCCTAGCATCCCCTCGGAGCGAATTCAAAGAATATATCATCAAACATAAGCCACTCATTGCCGCTGTTCAAGAGACCCTTTTTAATGGTTCTGTTTCTACGAACTGCAACTTTAATATTCAAAATTATTGCCTCCATACCGATAACGTAAATGACACACATCGCCGTGGCGGCACGGCGCTGTATGTGTCCGGCCATCTACTGCACCATCGAGTGCACTTCAATAATAATCTTAATCTTACAGCAATTAACGCAAAACTCGCACAACTTGACATCCCTCTCGTCTCTCGTTATCTATCCCCAAATAAACCTCTCACCGCCCGGCCCTGCGACGCCGGGCCATACGTGCTTTTCGCAATTGTATTTGCACAGCCTACGAGGAGGATGCTCGCATGGCTGGACATCAAGCAAACGTAATAATAAAGCAAGGAAAAAAGGAAACAACTTCTGTAATTCTACGCGCGGGCAGCTGCCAGACCTACCCAGCCCACTTTTAAAACACTAACAGAACCCACTTCACAACGCAGGGAGCCCAACACAATCAGCGCCCGCGTAACACAAGCACAACGCCTATTTCAACTGCCACACATTCACACGCTTCCCACGCCTCTACCACGCCCGTTCTGGCTGGGCACCCTGCAACGATTGGTTTCTATTTACGCACAAGAAAACGGACCGTTACAAATACGGAGGCCCAGTCCCTATCCGCGCAATTTCGTAATGAACACAACACACATACATCTATACCGGTGGCTCCCGAGGTGATGACCGCAGGGGAGCGGTATATATCTGTAGCCATTACACGTAAATGTAACCATTTACGCGCTTTGCGTTTCCTCAGTCCACACGGACTTTGTCTTTTTGCGTCAAGCGGAACAGGGGGACAGCGATCTCAGCGAAGTTTCGTACGAGGTTGCAAAAATAGGAAGCCAGCCCAAGGAAACTGCTTAGTTCCTTCTGCGTCCTTGGGCAGGGCCAGTCCACTACCTTTTGGACCTTCTCCGGGTCTGTGAACACATCATTAGCGGACACTACATGTACCAAGAAATTTACATTTTTGGTAAAAGAGGAGCATTTCTGTAGGTCCAGGGTCAGGCCAGCACTCTCAAAACGTTGCAGAACCGTGTCGAGTTTTGTAATGACGTCATCAAATCCATAGCCACGCCCAATGATATCGTCAAAATAGTGAACGCAGTCGGGGGGGGTCACATCTTCCAAAACAACGTCAAGAAGACTGGCACAGGTTGCAGGTGCCCCAGCCAAGCCAAAAACCATGCGAGTATAATGATACGTGCCGAACGGTGTGGTAATGGTAGTTTTGTCCCTGTCTTTAGTATCCACGGCAACCTGAAAATATGCGTTGTTCATATCCAACTGGCAGAATGTATCGGAGCCCGCCAAAGCCTCAAGCGAATCATCAACTCTCGGTATGTGATATACTGGTACCTTTGACGCGGCGTTGAGGCGGCGCAAATCAGCAACCGGTCTGTATGCACCAGATTTCTTTCACCAGACAGGTTGGAGACGACCATGCACCATCAGACTCCTCCAAAATACCTTGACTGACTAGCTCACGGAGCTGAGAATGCAGTTCGTCCGCCAGGTGAGGCGGAACAGGCCTGAGGAGGGGGGGGGGGGCTGACGAATGGGAGGATGGTCACCGGTATCAATCTCATGGGTGACCAGGTCCGTAAACCCGATATGTCTGTCAAACACGTCAGCGTGTCGTTCGAGTAGCGACTCTTACCTAACTTACTTGCTTAACTTACTTCTCTGCTCAGGAGACAGGTCGGAACCACACTGGTCAGACCGCAGTTTGGCATCTCGCTCAGTACTCAGCTCATCCTTCGAACCGTGTGGCTGCTCGGCAAAACCAACCTCCAACCTGGCCAGGGCACACTTTTTGGGAATAGTAATGGGCTCAGTCGTCACATTTCGCGCAACAAATAGCACTCAGGAGCCAGCGACAGTCACGAGTGCACTGATGACCAGCAAACCATTCAGTTCATCAACGGGTTCGACGAGAGCAAGGCCATTGAAAAAACCATTCCGCACAAAACCTTCTAAAATAATCTCAGTGCCAGGAAAGACGACTCGGTCAGCACTCAAAGAAACGTCGCCGATCGTCACGGCGTGAGCGGACAATGAACGAACGGCCTCGACGGGGGTAACACAAAGTTGTTTGGCGCGCAAATCAGTAACACAGGGGCAATGCCATAAAAATCAAAACCGAGCAAACAAGGCACGTCAGTGACATCAGAAACGAAAATGGTACGGTGCACTTAACGCCAGCAATGTCGAAAGGCACCACAGTTCGACCAAGAAGTGGGAGCTCAGAATGTGACGCAGTACGGGCCCGTACAGATGTCTTTCTCAGTGTCAGGCTCGGCAGTGCATCAAACACGGACTTATGCAACACGCTGATCGAACTACCTGTGTCAAGAAGTCACTGACAATCCACACCAGCGAGGCGCGCCGTCAGACGCATGTCATCGGTCAGTGATATCACATTCGATGGTGACTCAGACTGAACGCCATCAGAGTTTGGGCGGTCCGGTCGCTTGGTGGTGGAACGCTTTGCTGGAGACTGCTCTTTCGGCGGCCGGACACCAACTCGTTTCCCTGCGGAAAAAACTGCTCGGGACGTGTTTGGGGGCACATCACGGCCAAGCGGCCAAATGAGTGACATTTGAAGCACTCCCGGTTTCGCATTCTGCAGCGATCGCGGACATGATTCTGCCCACCGCAGCACAGACATAACCGTGAGCCGCGGTCTCTCTGACCGGCAGAAGTGCCACCGGGACGAGAGGCTGCCTGAACTGCGGCCTCTAAGTTCATCGCCCTCCTCCTCAACAGAGCCAGTTCACCGTCACAGTCGAGACGGCGGACACTGGGCTGATACTGCTTCAGATATGCCTGTGAAGCAATCAGGTTCCGCACTTTAGTTATGGCGCCGTCAAAGGACGAAATACCGTCCGCAATAACAGCGGCATGTAAGTCAGCGGGCAAGGTAGCCAGGAAATGGCTGAACATCAGTGAACCCGTATCGGTTGAGGATGGGGAAATCCATAGCCATCAGCTTTCTAAATCTGATGACAAACGCATCGAGACTCTCGCCCACACTAAACGTCAACTCACGCAAGGCGAGGTGATGCTCTGTCACGACCTTGGCACCGAAAGCACCTCTCAGCCCTGCAGCAGCCGTCTCGAAGGTGGCAGCCTGTTGAGCGGGCGGGCTATCGAATGCGTCACGAGCAATGCCAGTGAGTGACAGCGGGAAGACATTTGACATTTGCTCCCCGGTCCATTCTCGGAGCATAGCATACCGCTGAAAATCATCAAGAAAACGTCTCAGCGAACCACGTCCATCAAATTCGGCATCGTCAGAGCAGCCATCTCGGATCTCAAATGCGCAGCAGGAGCCACATCAGCCGAAACGGGAGGCTTAGAATGCATGCTATCAGGAAAGCAATTCAGTCAACAACAAAAACAAAAAACGATGAAGCAAGACTCGCTTCTTAACCGACCATTGCAACAGCGCAGGCACCCAAACACATCCGGCAGCCAGACAGTGTCGCCAGCAGCCCGGTATCACCTGGCAGCCATCAGCCACACCTACTCCCGCTGCTGCGCACGGCAGAGCCGGACCGGCCGTCCGCTGAGGCGCAGCGCGGCGTCCCGCGCAGGAGGCACGCATCAGACCGACCCGGCCGGAGGTCACTCCACGGCCTGCGGGCGGGGCGGCGGTCGGTCGCAGAGGCGCGCTCAGCGACCCCCAGATAAGGCAGGCGTCACCGGGCAGGCGAATGAGCGCGAAAACCTCGTCGACGCGGCAGTAAAACGCGGCGTGGGCCCTCCATCCTACCGCTGCCACCAGTTCTAGACGGCAGCCACGTCGAAGATACCGAGGTTTCAGGTGCCCTATATTTCATGACCGCACATCGCCAACACCGCGCCTCATCTGCTCGTGGTCGCTGACAGGGAAACAAACGTACCTCGGAAATGGGACAGACTAGACCTAGAACTAAACAGAGCGGAAACAGACAGAGCAGAGACTAAAATTAGCAATACAAAATGAATACGAAAACAGCATGGATTGACTAACACTAAATTCAGGGGAGCTAGAATCCCCTTTCAACTAGGGTGGGAGTGAAAAATTTTATTGCAAAAAAACCGTGCGGGAGTGAAAAAAAACTTAATTTACAAAAGATGGAAACTTATGAGCTCGTGACTGGTGCTTCAGGAAGCAGACATCTATGTCAAGTTGGCAATGGACGTAATATCAGAAACTGACAAAACTGCTTTGTTTTTTTAACATCTTAGGCCATTAAATTGAAACATAATGCATTACAGCATTGTAATTTCATGGCAGTATAATGAACATAAAAAACATTACTAACAATCAATGATTTGATCCTGCACTTTGCACTTCCCTTCCACAGCACTTTTAACACAATATAAAGCAAAGGAATTAAATAGCAAATAACAACAGGAAATTCAACAAGCATCAAACACCTCAACAAAAAACCTTGGATTCCTACACATCAGCCCATCACCAAGTAAACACAATGGACATACCTCTGGCTTCCGTTAAGATGGGGTCAGGGAAAACCTGAGGCCTTACTTCATCTCATCCTGTCTAACCTGTTGCATCACAGCAGGCAGTTTGTGAGTTAGTGATTCTGAGCAATTCCTAGTGCCACTTGCCATACACTTAACCATCTCAACATAAATTAGAGTAGCCCATTGTTGAACATCAATCCCAGCTCACTCTATCTTTTGAGAGCAGTGCTTGCGATAAATATGAATAAGAGCAAATTTTTGGTTGGTTTCAACTTGCATTTCTATTAGTTCCTTTGTGTATGCTTGTTGAAATCAGACAAGTTGACAAGACACAAATCAAAACACTTTAAATCACCTTGAACAACTTATTTTGATTGTCATGGGAAACCTATGTCAAGGACAATAATGGGTGTGCTCCACAAAACAATCTCTCTTCTCCAAAAGTAACAGAACTTTAGATGACCAGACCAGTATTGCAGCTTGCCTTTCAGCTGCAGCAAAGGCATCTATTTAGGCTTGTTTATTCATATTTATGACAAAGTTTGATATGTTGACTTGACATTTTAAATGGGATGGTTGACTTTTGTTACATTCTAAAATTTGACTCAAATTTAATGACTATGCGGCTTAGAGTATCCCTGTGTTAAAAAATAGTGCATATATACTGTAGTCATTTGCCAGTCAGCAAACCATGACAGCTATAGAAAACAACTGGTTGAAGCAGCAATGAGGGACCACTTCAAGACATTTAGGGCAAATAATCCAGAATATAGAACAAAATAAGCCCATTGCATGCCTTGTGGCATCATTATTTGCCTTATGACAAAACTCGATGGATTGTAACAGAAAATGACTACATCTGGTTACAATTATGTGTTGAAAGCAGGTTAAGGGTAAACAACTGCACGGTCCACGGAGACTTACTGGCTTTTTCTGCTCCCCCAAAACAAAAGGCAGTACCCTTTGCATGATCTGCTGGCAGGACAGAGTCATCGCACTCACCCCCCAAGTATGAATATCAGTCATGCCCCACCAACCTACGAGATTAAAATGCGAAACAAGTAAGAGGTGTGCCTGATAAAGACATCTCCGGAGGGCAGAATTAGAACGCCATCAAACACTTATGTATTAGCTGCGTCAGGTCTATCCCAAGCTCTATATGGCATGCACTAGGGTGGGCATTGTCAGGTTTGCCTCGTGAGATAGACACTCACAAGCTTAGATTTATCATTATTGAGCACTGCCATGAACCAAGGAAACGGTTAACCGAGGGTTTAACAGGGCAAAAATGGCGGTAAAAATAAGTTCGCGCTTCAAATTGTCTTTATTCCCTGTGAATTGTTCACTCTTGGGTGCATGTCAAGCATGTTTGGGCGGCTGGCGAATTAATCCAATTTAGGTATGAAATACCTACAAATTTGCAGTTGGAGCATCTTGCAGGGAAATTGGACGACATTTTAAGCAACATATGGTACCTCGAAAGACAATCGAAAAGGAAGAAAGAATGAAGTGGTATCGCACTCGTATGACACCGAGAAAAGCAAAAGGAGTTGAATAAATATAAAGATTATTAGAATAAAGATTTTGGTAGAAAATCACACCCTACCCTAAATCACACCCTAGATTATACCTGCTTCCTGCAACTATCATACTGTGCATCCTGGATGTCTCATCCTGTCTGTATTTGGCCTGACCTGGACTGTGCATGATAATGCAATCTTGAGACCAAAATGCATCCTTTTTTAGTTCATGGTGAATTGAAATGAGCTACATGCCTACAGAACATGTGCTATGGGTATACGGCATCGAAACGTATCCTGATACTGAAATATTTTTGATGATAATAATGCAGCAAGCATTGACGGATCCAAACAGCGTGCAGTGAGGCTGGAAACTGCAATATAAATGCTAATAGTATACACAGCATCGTTTAAATGCTGATATTACAATACACGGTCATGGGGAGACAATCACACCACAATGTAATGACTTAAGTGTTAATTTTTGGAGCCAGTTACAACCAGCCAAATGCAAAATAACTTTAAATACCACTCAGATAAGACACACTGATCTATCGTATCGCAGTATCGTAACACGAGCGTCAGATTAGCCCACGATGGCTTCATCCTCGCTGGCAGCGGGATGACGATTGCGCCCCTAGATGCTGGGCTCTCTTACGCCTATGAGCAAGGACGGCTGACGTTTACAGGCATATCAAACGTTAGCTTAGAGTTTTTAATGATTTCCAAGAACTTTCAGTCAAAATAATCCCGTTTTTTTACATTTGCCTTTCTCATCACACCAGGCAGTTTCTTGATTTCCGGCTTAATTTTTCAGATCAGTAAGGCCCCGTTTCAAAGCTTTCTTTGTGCCTTAGATAACTTAACTTGAATTAACTTCAGCTAGACATGCTGCAATGGTTTCAAAATATATAGCATAGAGATTACACCGTTTGGATAAAGTTGTTGTCCTAGCTTTGCTATAAATTTGAGGATGTATCTACTTTCCATTCGTCGCTGTTGCGTTGAAGTGCCAACGAAACCTCCACCCTGGTTTTTTCGGCTTTTTGTCCGTAATTCGCAACACGCTAGCAATCAAAAGAAATGCAATGTTGTTTTCTACCAGTTGTCAAAGCATTAAGCTTTTCTTTGCTGTTCCTTGGGCACCAAGCTCACTTTAATGTCGGGATGTCAAGAGGATGTCAATTAAGGATGTTGATTCCGTGGCAAAATTTTAATTTAGCAGCCCTGCAAGACAGCAGGACAACCGCCGGCGCTGTTAAACAGATATCCTGTCGTATGGAGTGGGGGATGGGTGAAGACTGCGGTGTTAGATGTATGCATGGGATGCACTGGTGAAACAGTCCCGATATTGGCCCCATCTATATTGGCCTTGGTGATTCTTTTATTAAGCATCGTGCTGGGAAATTGGCGTTGTTTTGGTGAATATTTCACTTAGAAAACGCTTTCAGGCCGCTTTCACATGACCAGATCGCGCCCCCAATCCGAAAGATAATGGTGCACCATGCACACTTATAAATTAAGATGGGATAAATACTGAATAAATGTCAGGCTGTGAACAATGTATATGGAGGCTATTTTCAGCTCGGCTAAATCTGGCAGTAGCTTTGTAGCTGGCTATGCAGCAGCGGGAGTTCCCCAGCCTAATGATGCTTAGGTTTAGGGGTGCATTAGCCATTACTACTGGCTAGTGAATGAAGTTGTAATTATTTAAACGTAACCATTGGCTATTTTGTGCTCCAGGCATACTTCTTAAACATTTAAAACAACATGGGCTAAAGAGAAACCCATTTATGACTATATTTGTGTGGTGCATTTTGTCATTTCCCCTTTCGCAACCCTTCCCAAAAACATTTCAGAAGTCTGTGTGTCCGATGTGCAACAATGTATTCGTATAGGCAACGTATGCTTTGATTTGAGCAACATATCGAATGAAGGGCACAAAGTTAATCATAGCAGCTTGTTCATGTTGTCTGTTTACTTTCATCTCACGTTAATGTTTATTTTCATTGCAGGCATTTCACATGAAAAGTACTGGTGCTTTCCAAGGAGTGAAGTAAGTATTTAGCCATGTGGGTGAACTTCAGCATTCTGAAGTGTCATTTTAGCTGTCATTTATTTATTTCATTCCATGTATTTGTTTCAAGATAATCTGGGGCGTACTAATGATCGTGGCATAATTGAAGCACTCTCATAGATAGTTAGATCAATGTGTAGTTGGTGTTATGATAAAGGAATTCTATGAATAGGACCTTTGTTGTGTTGGCATGGAATGAGGCAACATTTCACCCATCAGCCAAGGTCATGCTTCCTCACATATTATGTTATGGCTCCAGTTATGGCCGTTCTGTTTTACCAAGTTTAGGGTATATTGAATGGCATGCTTTTATTTTATTTTTGTTGGAAAAATCAAGGACACTTAGTTACTGTGGAACGGATTAAACTGGTAACTACCTCATTTGAATTAAAACATCGTGGAGCATTCATTGGAAATATACACGGTATCATGGAAGCAATACTACCTTCAATGTGATGAAGTGTAGAGTAAGAAGGAATAAATACATTGGCATCACATAGTCTGAATGACAATGCATTTTCCAGGTAAGTGACTGATGTATCTGTATGGTACACCTGTGGGATCAAGATGTGTTGTTTTTTTATTTGCAAGATTTTTGTGTGGCAATTTTACTTTAGAAGTAGTGTGATCCTGAGCCCATACGTTCTTTAAGCTGTTTGCACTTGAAAATTTGTTTATGATACCTTTTGTTTTTGAAAAGTTTGTTTCTTCAGTGCAATGAGCCATAGGCAGGAGGAAACTCTAGCTATGGCATCTCATCCACATTAACAGGTGCATGATGTCACATTGATTTTTTTCAATTAGCTTTTCTGCTATCTCCAAAGCCATTTAGATGCATTTCTGGATGGACCATTTGCTGGACGTGAGTCACAACACGAACCAAAACTTCAATATCTTGCTGCACTTTGAAGTGAAACCCACAACATTGTGCATAACAACCTATACATTCATGTTAAGGATTAACTGCATTTTAATGGAACAAAACTTGTTTAGTGTACTGACAAATTTGAGGCAAATCTTGAGGATGATTTAAGTTGGCATTGGTGTTGGTATTTCAGCTCCCAATTGGTACTTTTATGCATGTGTTATGTCAGGTGAAATGGATAATTTGTGGGCATGTGGAATCTTGAGGTTTGTGTGAGCCCATGCAGATTGAAACAGTGCCATTTTTTGAAGTGTTAAGTATCTTGTATTGCGGTTGATGATTTTAGAATGGTGTTATTTACCTGAGCATAGAAATACCTCTGTATGATGACCCACATATACTTGTCCCTAATATCTTTCACCTCAATGTGCCGTGGTTTGACCCATTCTTTGTTATAGATTTGCCTGAAATATGTATGAAGCAATCTTCTCTGAAATGAATGGCAGGCCATGCAGGTCACCAAGCATGTCTCTGCAGGCCTCCCATGTCTACTGAATTCCACTGGTGCTCTTCATCCTGCCAAGCTTGCTCCAGCATTACCAATGAACGTTCCTCATCCCTAGTCCCGGTCTCTTCAACACCAGCTTGGTCATCCGACGGTAATATATCAGCCCCTTCTTCCTTTGTCTTCAGATACGCTTGATCCTTTTTATCTGAAGTGTACCTCTCTTATTCATTGTCTGTCACGCACTCCTGCCGAAATGGGGAGAACAGAGATTCCCTTGAAAGTTCAACGTAATTGATATGTTGCCTATGTCACACCTTGATGCGCAAAAGCAATGCTTCCCGCCATGGCACTCGAGCCCATGATAACACTGAAAGGCTCGGGGAAATTTAGGATTGAGTACGAGCAGCTAACAAAGAAAGAGCGACTTTATCAACGTAATACCACCTTTGATTTGACCTGACAGTCTGAAGGCCGTGACCTTGATGATGAGCATGACCATAGCTGTGCTGATGCTGGTGATCCAAGCGTTAGCCGCGATGATGACCACAATGATCAACTCGCCGATCTCGGAGCAGATGACCCAAGGCCAGTACGTGACGCCCAAGAGACAGAGCAGACATGTGACATGTCCCCGACAAGCGCGAATGTGGGAGTGTGGGAGTGGGAGTTCAAGAGTGGGAGTGTAGGGCTCTGAATTCAAAATCCAAGAACCAATATGCACGGGCACCGAACAATCCAGTGAATCATCCGAACAATCCGTCTGGCGCAAGGGCGGAGGCAA
>NW_023596889.1:0-113363 GCF_011947565.3 Pollicipes pollicipes
TGGTCTCGATTTCGGCGGTGAAAGCTTAACGTGCCTCATTACTCGCTCAAACCGTCCCGCCCTCTGGCGTCACCTGACCTTTAGTGCGGCCAATGCCACCGCACGCAAGGCGTTCCCGTCCGGGGCGACAACCAGTGGGCGCCTGAAACCCGCCAAGGGTGGGTAAATCGGAATTTAGGCGCTCTAACCGACTGCGTAATTGGTGCGGACGGGATCTTGGGATCTTGGGATCTTGGGCTACTGGAATCTTGGTTGTTCTCAGCGTCGGGCCACATTCTAGGATGGATTTTGGTATTTGAATTAGGCTGGAAACCGGTTCTCACCAACTTCTGGCATAACATAAAAATGGTCCCTGGATTATTTCTGGCTTGAATCCGGGATCCGTCTCACAGGAAAATATGCCGGGAGCCAGGCACACGTGTGCTAACGCGGCACATCCGTCGTATCGAAATGTTTCAGAGTTTTACCACCAGCCGATATGCACAATAAACGATTTTAACGACCCGGGACACATCAAAGCGACGACAAATCTTTATCATCCCTGGACGTTCTTTCGTAATGCAGTATGGTAGATTTATCCCTGCTCTGACGCTCAGCCATCTGACCGACGCAAGACTGGCAGCGGATTTAGGAGCGGCTACAGTCAACGCACAAACCCCGCCGCCATCACATGGTGACGCCGACCGTGACACCTGGTGGCCGGCTGCCGCATGCGTGACGACGGCGGCTTTCGGCTCGGCCGTAGCCTGCCTGTGTGCCAGATGCCGGACGGCGGCTTCTCACGCGTCCTCGGTTCCTGTGGCCTTGCGCAGCGCGGCGACGCTCCGGTGTGGTAGAGCGCGGCGCCGCTGACCGCGGCCTGGCTGGGGAGAGCGTGCACCGCGCGCAGGTACACGCACACCACTCGCGCCACGCCTCGCGGAGAAAGCGTCGTGACGTCACGCCACGATACGCGTTTCCTGAGGCGCCGCTTCATTAAAACGCCAGGAGAAACGCTATTTGTTCAGGTGCACGCGTCTCTAGTGAGAAAATGCGCGGCCTGGCCGATTCCGGTGGCAGATAACAATGCTCGACGAACGAAATGAAGGCACACTCGGCGCATGGTTATAGAGACTGTGCCAGTCAAAAAAGAACGAATTTCAATGTTACCTACAATGAAACAAAAGGAATATAAATAACGCAGGTTTTAAGCTCTACCGAATGAAAAACGAAGGGAATATTGCCAATTTACAATAGTTTGTTTCAAGATGATGCAGTGATCCGATGATTGAGAGCGCGGCCATAATTGATAGTACCGCTAATACAAATAGCGGCTTTGAACAAGACATAACTTATCACATAACCCTTTAAAAAGCTGAACGTTTCAGAGTTATTGCCACGTAAAGATCGAACGCCTGGCGAAAAAAAGAGATGTCATCTTGTTGGAAGCAAGCAACGCAGCTTTCGACTCACTGAACTCAATTTCGTGTTCTCAATGCACCCGACACATTTAGAAACTATCTCCCGTTCGGTTAGGACAGCTTTAAATCTGGTAGCAATCAATTCATTTACTGTCAAACCGAAAGATGTCAGAGCAAAACATTGGCTTTGATGAGCTGGCTAAATTCCAGAAAGACCAACCGTCAATTCAAACTGTCGTTGCTCACGGGACCCTGGCAAAGTTATCTCTATATACATTATTCTCCAACTCATTTGTTTTCCTTTCCAATTCAGTGGGCACACAACACATGTTTCCCTGCGCATGCCACAACCCGGGACCAAGAAAGTATGACAGGTGCCTTAACTGTCTGCATCAAACTCAGAGTGCACCGATGTTGAAAATGACTATAGGTGAAGTCTAGGATCGCTTCTTATTTTATGGAAATAGAGCACAGCAGACACCATCTCATTTGTTACGGAAGTGCACACTCAAAACCTGAGAACATCTAACGATTTGATTTTCCCCAACGGACAGCAATGCACGAATTCGGCTTGACTTCAATAAAGGCCAACATTGGGTCGGGCCTGGGCCCTACCCTTCGCTAGCCGGTGACCGAAACCGAAGCATGTCAGACCGGCGTATCAGACCAATACAACCGCCACATTGGCTGTTTCGGCGTCGGCGTGCCAACGCCGCAGACATGCAGCCCGTGGGAGAGGCCTTACTGTCACATACTTTGTGTCAGCTTAGCCTCTGCCAAGGACAGTTCCGGGCCACATTACCGGCAATGGCTATTTGAAATCTAAGTGTGGCAGGATGGTCTATAAAATGGAGACAAGTGATGCTGTTGATGACTGCGATTCGCACAGGATTGAGGCAAGGTTCAGAAGTTGTTCTATATATAACCACGCGTCAGGCTTAACCATGCCAATAGTTAAAGTGAGTGCTCCACATTTCTATCGGATTTTGAACTGAAATAGCCATCTTGAAGGTCATGTAATGCTGTTCAGAGAGCAGCCCTTTTGCAGACCTAAAATCTTTATTCTGGGCTAAACGCTCGCAAAGATACGCAAGCTATTTCGCGCCGACTATTTCAAATTCACTCTGGCTTGCTTGACGCCATAGAAATACCACTGAAATACTGTTATCATATTGGCTATACCGCGTTCAAGGCGAAGAAGAATAAAATAGTCGACTCGTTCATGTTTGGTGTTTGTGAGCACGCATTCCAGATATGACAGACTTTAACCGGCTCTCACCCAAGTTGTGCAGGCAGAGCGAGCATCACGAATCGCACATAAATCACGTGTTGCGCTGCATCATGCCAGCAGTCGGACGGGGTTACTACTTAATACGGAAATAAACCTTGTAATTGAAATGCTTAAGAAAAGCACCACAATCGAGTATGTGAATACGAGAGAACAACTCACACCCACGGAGACATGTGCAATAACCCTACGAGAAAAAGACAAACACGAGCACATAACGATATTTGCTTCAGCAAACGTATCCAGCACTGCCACTGCTACCTCGCGGCAAGTTGAAGTGCTGCAAGTGAGTGCTTAAGTGGCAATTTTGCACAATCAGTTTCTGAGTACCTCTAAAGTCATACATACGCTTCATGGCGCAATTAAACTATGACGCGTTGATGGCTAGAGCAGTCTTTTCCACTTTAAAAGATATACTCATAAGTGAGCATTTTTCATCACATTTGATGCTTGCTTCAAAATTTCGAATGTGGAGCATTCCATTCAAGGGTAGATCACTAGCTGAGCTGCATCGCAATTCTACGCCTAGTCAGTTTGACTAGACATGACAGCGCTACCACCATATGCATTCACAAAAAGACGGCCCACTAGCCTGCATTCGCAGACTTGGTGAGTGCCCCACTCGCAGGAAAAAATGCAGCACGCCATTGTGGCACATGAATGCACCGCAATCGTGACAGCCCTGCAACTTGCAACCACAGATGTGCCGATTTTGCCGGTCCCCAGAACGAGGCCCGAACCAATACCGATCGATGGAGCCCCATGTTGGCTGTCTACGTTTTGGCAGTCTGGCTCGCCAAACTCGCGGTGCTACCCGCGCGACCTTGCAAGGTAACCCGTCCATCATCGAAAGCACAGTCTGAGCTTCTTTGTGCACCGCGGAGCTCAGAGTCAAAATTGATGTGACCACTAGCACTGGAGCAAGATTTGTCGGACAAAACCAAAACTTTGTACCGAGTTGCGGATGGCCTGGTGTAGTGCGATGATCACGCGATGGAGATCATATACATAACATGCGATAACGGCACGATATACCGTCTAGAGGAACATATGCATGACCCAGCATTGGGAATGCCCCGCTCGTCGGTACAAAATGCAATAGCGACATTTGTAGTCACGTACATATTGACGCTCGGCCGCCAAGAGGGGCCTAATAGTCCTCAGTGGTTCTGCTTGAATGTTTTAGTAATCATTACATATATCTGATGACAGCTGCTGGCCTGATGGCATCTTGTCCTATCTAATTTCGGAACTTATGTCTGAATGGGTCGTGACCCACGATCCATTTGTGTAGGTCATGTCACCCAGGCTTCTCGCCGAATTGGCGATGATGTTCACTTGACAGCCACGGTATATGTTACTTGTTTACTTTATAATCGTAATCCATTACCTTGTCGGCCATTTCAGGCCCGGGAGTGTCTTAAGGTGAGGGGTCAGATGATCAGACGTCACGCTAGATCGGACCCGTCCAGTTGTTCGTTTAAACGTGGTTTATTGCAGGAGTGTTTTAACACGATCTCTTGTCGCTTTAACTTGCTGTACGTTTCACTAGCAACATTTTTTTTCAAACAATCCATCACATGATCATCCTTCTGGCGAGCCTCAAGCGATGAAGTGCATCAAATTTTTTGAGTCAGGGTCACGAAGGGTAAGAGGATGTTCAGTAGGCAAATATTGCTATGCATCGTTTGGGCTGCGTATGGTGCAGAGATAAGTGTTTGCTCATTTTTCGACTAAAACAAACCACAATGTTCTTTGAAATACGAAAAAAGACTCTGAAAAAAATTCAAATTTTGCTGAACACTAGCTATTGCGTCATCGTTCAGTGGTTGGTCTTCATATGGCGCGCAGAGGAAATATTTTCAATCGAAATCAAGTTTGGCCTTGACCTGACAAAGGTCATATGTGAGCAAAGTTATTCCGAACTGAAATGGTATCTAAAATTTGAATATCGTTAATGGCATGATGTTGCACAATTGTATGCACTGTACAACAATCAAGCGGAGTACTCAAGCGGAGCATTCAGCTCTGATGATGGTTCCGTGATATGACAGGTCACTCAGCTGACTCAGGCCCAGAACCCAGTAACTTGAGAGAGAACGAAAGACAATAGAGTACACCTTGGTGCTCATGGAATTACTTTCCATTTAAGTCCGGAAATTATAGCGACAAGGAGCTTTCGTGTCATTTCCAATATCCCCTGTTCAAGGCCATTATCATGACTTGCAAGGCAACTTACACGCGCTCCGGTGGGGGGGGGGGGGGTCAAATTACCTCCCCGCGAAGATTGTTCTGGAATGGTTTCCGAACGGCGCGGAATAGCTGCGACAAATTTTGCATAGCTGTAGACAATTAAATAGCGGATCTTGTGGTATCCAAAAATTCGTTTTACTTTGCAAGACCTCTGACCTACGGTAGATAACATTCAGACCATGGGTTCGGCGAAGTCAGTATCTAGGGAATAGTTCAATCTGATGGCACAACGAAGTGTTAGACAAAGCCATACATGTCTGAGATACTTTCTTAGGCAGCATAGCAATTGTATGACGAAATTCCGTTTACCTAGGGTCAGATATGCAGGTCAGACAAAGGTCAAAGCCGATCTGTTTTATCATTGTAGTGCTTGCTGTACGAGGTAGTTTCTGGTACTCATTTCGAATTTATTGAGGACAGAAACCGCATTACCAACCTTCCATGGACGTCGTAAAGATATGAAGAGGTCACTGACCCCAAAATGACCTAGTTGCACACGTTGTTTTTTGGTACATACTGCCTAGCGTAATCTGTATCGCTTCTTTAAATGCAAACTCAAAGCAGTCTTCTATGATTTTTGTTACCACGATCTTCGACAGATCAAACAAGGGCACTGACCTTAAACGAGAATATGAACTTTTGATTAGAACATGTACCTAGGTTCTGCGGACACTTTGGAGACCAACTTGAAGTTTGACCTTCCCTGACCTTGTTTGACCCGAAGGTCATGACCTAGGATCCTCACAAAGCGAGCTAAGTGAGTTCACGCACAGGCTAATACATCCTGTGAATTTGGTGTCTCTATCCCTCTCAGTTCCTGGGATCTCACCGGGAGGGGTTCAAATTGACCACCACCTCCTGCGAAAGGTATCCAGCCGGCCATCCGGGCGCGTGTTAATGGTCTGGAAGCAACACCGAAAACCTTAATATGGCTTAGGAAACAAGTAATGCGCTGGCTTTTATTCCGGAGGTTTATCCGTCTGATTTCAAACGTTGGCAGGTGGTCGCTGGGAGAGGCTGAAGCAGTACGAGCCCCCTTTACCCGCGCGTCGGGTGAGGGTATAACGTGGCCCCGTCGGGCGAAGGTCAAAATATGCACCAATGTGATGGGACAGATCGTAACCTACGGGGTCCTCCACCCATGAATACGCCTCTGAACGTTACACTGATGGAAAAGGTCTTTTCTAGACGGATGAAGGATGACTGAGTTGTTGGGTCGTTTGCTAAGTTCTATCGGAGATACTTTTATTGACAAAAACCGAAACATCCCTTGGTATTAGTAGCTCTGAGAGCGAATGTATCTCCTACTAAGCTGCTAGCCAAGATGAGTTCAGATACCCACAGGTTTCATGGGAATCAAGACTAAATTTTGTTTTAAAGTCTGTTGTGGGTGCTGTGAAAAGCGCTAACTAAAGTGATTCACAATAGCAAATGATATACGTGGAAGACAGAGATGCAACCGTTATCTATTACATGGATACAAGAGGTACCCTCTCATTATCTGATGTGAGTCCTTTGGCACTGAAAATTAGAGTGCAAATGTGAGACATTCTGTTGTGTAATGTTCGGGAATTGTGTGGCTGATGTATTTATGGTGCATGCGTGCTTTCGCACGTATATGTGCATAAAATTGATTTTATGTATGAAATTGATTTCACTTCAGATTTTATGCATGAAACATCACTTTACCGAGTTTCTGGAATATCTGAAAGGATAACTGGGTTCCTTCGAGGTGTTTTTGTAAGTAGGATACCTAATATTGCACGCATTTCATTTATATCTCTCGGGCACATTTCGGGCCGCCAAAAAAAGAAACTCGCAGTGTGTGTCTGACACATCGTATTTAGCAAATATATCATGCAACGCCAGTTGAGGCCTCGCCCACCCACCACCAAGGCGGCCTGCAGTTTGCGTCTATCGTCCCCCTGTTTCTTCAAGCCACTGACGCTCGCCCACTGGCAGACGGGGCCCACCCTAGACGTCAACTAGCAGGCAGGGTCACCCCAGCCCCACCCGTCCCTCAATTAGCGGACGGGGTCACCCCAGCTCCCCTCACCTGTCCGAGTGCACCTGTCAGCGGCTTCTGAAGCCTCGGTCAACTCCACTCGAGTAGCCTCGGTCGACTCTACACGACACAGGCGCCGCTCGGCGTCCGACACGCGCGCGCAGCTGCAGCCTCACGCGCCCTCGCCGCCGGCTGCCGCCCGACTAGGACGGCGCGCGCACGCGGCGGCGGCGGCCGGCGGTCCAGGGCGGACGTCTGTTGTGCGCTCGTTGCCAGGACGGCCTCGGTCGATGCGCAAGCCAGCGGACACCCGGGAATTGGCGCGGTATGCTGGCGGACGCTTACGTAACAGGCACAGTGACTCAACCACTCCTGTTGCAGAGGGGGGGGGGGGGGGGAGGAAGGGAGAGAAAAGGAGAGAGGGACAGGCAGGCAGTTGCTAATGATTACGGCTCGGACATAGGCTCCAGACACCACGGGCAGGACGTGTGCTCGCACTACGATTCAAGACAGGAGAACTCGCGTTCGAATTAGTAGCGGTCGACGCAGACCCAGAATCAGGGTCAGTGTGCATGGCTTGCACAAGCGTGATTCGGCGAGCAGGAACTGAGACTTGGATGAGACCTGCGACGATATGGGGACTCATGGTGAAATTTTAGCTAAGTGAGCGAAGCTGTCCGTCATGGAAAACAGTTAACGATGTAAATATTCACGTATGTCGCGTGCGTTTCTTGAAAGCCAGTGGAAGTCAAGTTCACTGCAGGTCGAGTATTGTCACTGGCGTTGATTTGTCCAACAACATTGCAACGTCGCAATCGGAGGGAACTGAAATGCATCAGTGTTAGTTCAAATATCGTTTAAATTAAAATGCATACGAGGTCAAGAATTTCATACCATGTAAACCATTGTTAATGGGCATTTTGCAGCGCGTAAATGGCATTGCCGTCCACGTAAACTGCAGGTCTACTGAGGGTCATGAAGATGAACTGAGGACGGTCAGAGCATTTCCATGTCTCAAGTTTCTAGCCAAGGTCTCAATTCTTGAAGGTCATGGAATTAACACAGATGGCCGGAGCGTGCAAAAGTCTGAGCATTCTAGTCGGCATGCTCTAAACCGGCCGCGCTCGATGATGCGCTTGGTTGCCCTGGACGTCTTGAGATGCACCTTGCGGATGTGCAATGGCGTGATTTTTCAGCATTCAGTTCGCGGACTGCTGCGGAGATAGCAGTCACCTATTATCTGATCATGACAGTCTAGGTTTTACACGGGCGTAGCTGGCCCGTGGCTGGCTTTGCATACAGCTTGCTCCAAGCATATCTAGAAATAACTGGTTCGCGGGAATCTTAAATCAGGTTATTAGATAGACTATATTATAAATGTTTACATTCCTATCAGTAACAGTAGTGGCTATTTTGTGAAAAGTACACTATTGGGCTATTGTTCATACTCTCTTTCTTACCACGTGCCAGTAAGTATTTTGTTCAGCACTTGCCAATGTGCCCAACATGTCTAGGACTGCTAGCTCGCATATTACGCAGAGATGTATGGCATCGTATGACAATCTGTTGCCGCATCAGATTAAGCGATTACCTAGAAATGGCGCTTGCTGCCAGCCATGACCTGACTTTGACCTGATATAGGTTAGTGAGCTTACAACGTACATCGGATTTCTTATGCCAAAAAACTTGCTATGTAATTTCTTACAGCTGTTGCAAAGTTTGGCGCGCATGCACCAAACTTTGCACAGGTTGCGTTCGGAATGCACATGGTGCCATTCGGAAGTCATTTCTGGAAAACCAAACGGGTTGTCATTTGATCACCTCACCCGAGCGTGTGTTAATTTATCATTACTGACAAACACGCACACTGTGCTCCATTTCTCCAGATAAAAGGTTAGCGTATGGAGTCCTGAACACCAGGCGGTGGGTCACCTTAATTTCCCAAGATTATCAAGTGTCTCATCTCGTTTCTTACGTCACCTCGTCCTGATGGCTAAGCGGAGATATCATGTTCAGGGTCACAGACGCTAAAAAATTGGTTAAAAAGGCAGGGCTAGTGATGTTTGAAGTCCACACTTTTCACGTGTTACGACAAGCTCATGTCGAGCTACCGGAAGATAATGGGAGGGTCGCTGTAGCTTGGCAATGGCGTAATACTGTCTTAAAAGTCGGATGATGGCAAAATAACACAAAGTCGAATATTTCAAAACATCGCCAGAGTGTACTGTCAAACTTGCATGGCGCGGTGCGGAAACATGGCATTCCGTCCTCCCCCTCCCCTGTTCTCCCATCTCTCCCATCTTGCGGTTCTTTCGCCTGAGCTCGTACGACCACCAGAGTATGTTTCCAAGGCCATCCATGACTGAAGGCTTGTCCAGGAGAGAAGAAGCACTGGCAAGTCGTCATTGCTTGTCACAGCCCGAGCGGGACTAAGTGCTTCAGTCATGCGGCAAACTACCGGGACAAGGGTTGTTTTATTACCGGCTGTTTATACCGGCAGTTCAGTTATGTAGTTTTTCATGTATTTTTCAAACGACACATTTTCTTAGCATGCTAGTGTATGACGCATGCCCACCATTATGTAAGCGAAACTTGTTGCGCTTAGGCGTACTCTGACTCAGCCACCGTCCGTTACTTTCACTGTCTGGACTGTCCACTCACCGACAGAACCTCTTGTAAACTCAAGAGCGCACTTTTGTAACTCAAGCACACTCGTTGTCTTGCAAGGGTGGTCTTCCAGCGGAAGTGCCCGCGGTAGCTGCTGCATGCGGAACGCCCCCGGCACGCTTGCGAGTGAGCTAGCCGAACCAGCGACGTCAGTCCAGCCGTGACAAGGCCCGCCGCGGTCGGCCGCCGCCGGCGCGGCGGATAGATAATGGGCAAGGTCGTAATCCTCGCTCCCGCCCGGCCGCCCCGAGACAGGGTCGCCAGAGCCGGCCAACCAGGACACGCCCACACAGGGGGGCCAGCTGTGGACCTAAAGCTAGAGCAAGCGAACAAACGACGGGTGTGCGGAGGACAACGAAAACATGCCTGAAGAGAAAGACATTTCTACGGTGACCAATACCCTTCGATAACGTTGTCGGGTCTTCGTGCTATGAACGTGCGCCAGAGGGTACCGGTCGCAGCAGCCGGGTCTGAGTGCCTTGCGCTGCGGCCATCGCACAGCTGTCGGCGTGAACCGCCGTTTCCCCACCCTCACCCTCGTTCCTTCGACGGAGCAGGGCAGCGTGAAGGTCAAGGCTCGCCGATGGCCAGAACCATTGCGACACAGTGGGGGCGGCTGGTGACCGGTTGACCACGAGACACCCCTCGAGTCACGGCGGCCATTCAGCGCCGGATCGCCGCACCCGCAGACCAGTGGACGCCATAGCACACAGCGAATCACGTCGTCGGCAAGCAGCATTATCAAAACCAATACAAATATCATGATCGAGTCGTTTATATATGGTGACGCAAGCATAATTTCGAGATGCCACGGCCGTCAACTGACTCTCAATCAATATTGTGAAAGGCGCGATGACATAATCAAACAATGACACATCGAAGAGCGTATTTGCTTAACAGAAATTGTCGTGGAACAGTGCCTTTCACTTAAAAGCATAGCAATAGTTATAAGTGAGCCTATCCCATCATCGTTTCAATTACGTTTTGTTCAATTTCTTCGAATGTGGAACATTCCGGTAAATGAAAACTGGCTATACATGGACCAATACAACATCAATGAAAACTGGCTATACTGCCCAGGCAGGGGATGGTTCTACTACAGATAATACAGACGGAGGGGTTCACATCGTTCTTTTGCTTGTCTTATATTCCCAACACAATAAGACGGGCGATAGACAAGTATATTTCTCTGTAAGGGTCGCATGGGGACGATACGCGTAGGACAGCGGTTCTAGTACCCCCACTGTATCCTTGGGCTATTGTGTCGATGCATGCTAGGAAGCTAAGGTAATGATCAATGCTGACTTCGAAATATGTAGTGCTCTGGAGTTTTGGGACCGATGCATCACAGAGGCTCATAGGGACTGCCGCGACTTTTCCGCAATGTCGTCGTAGGGGTAATCGCCAACATCTTGTTTTATGGGAGCTTAGCTAAATGTCACCGTGACAAAAAAAGAAACGGTGCATGATGCCGAGCGTGCAATAAGCAGCTGCAAGCCCTCTTTTTCTGCTGAGGAGGACATTATGTCATTTGCAAATCGGGTGACGGTGACGTCGCCCGACACACGAAGCCTGAGGCTGTTGGCGAACAGCATGCGCTCAACACAGCTTAAAGCGGCACCCTGAAAACACTCCGACCAAAGTGTCTCTCGGTGCGGACAAAAACGGGCAAGCCGTAAGCTGAACCTGAAGCTGCTGCGTGTGGTCGGCCAAGTAGTTTCGAAATCAAACCATATTTGCGGTGTGTGTATAGAAATGTTTCAATTTTTTCTTTGGTTTTTGTGAGGTTTGACGTCGAAAAATTTGGATGGGTTTTTCAAGAAAACAGATCACGAATTTTGGAATCAAACCGTAAAAACGGCGTTGCAAAAAAGGTTTCCAAGTATTTTCTTGAGGTATGACATCAAAGCATTTTCAAAGCTTTTTCACCAAGCTTTCAGTAATTATGCTTAGCGACAAAGCGGCACAGCTTCTATGATAATATTCGGGCAGAAAAAACTGCGGATATTTAAAAAACATGTTTTATAAGACGTGCAAATATACATATGTATATATATATATATGTATATATATATATATATATATTGATAATATGGCAGTTTACCTGTCATAAGCAGGGTAATGTTTATCCTATAATCCCAGAACGCCCTCTGCCCTGGCTTTTTAAAACTTTTTAATTGAGACTTTGATGATATGTCTGTCGCAGACGCGACAAAACAGACTCTTTTATACTGGCGACGTCCCCTCAAGTGATGTGCATTACTTACAGAGCTTAATTGTTGCTGCAAAGTTCAGGACGATGACTGCTTCAATTAAAAGGCTTGATGATAAATGAAATGAACGTTTGAGTTAGATTTGCCTTAAAGCCTGTCCTACGCCACTAGACACCAACGCAAACATTTACGGCGCGGGGCAGTATCTAGTTCCTCCGACGGACCCACGCCATTGCCAGTCCTGGTATGATCCTAGAATTCGGATGAAGTTAAAGGCATGGACGGAAGATTAAATTTTTATAAGAGGCATGTTTCGTATAACAAACTTATTCTGTGCTCAATAGAGGTGTCTTGAGTATTGTATGTCCTGTCATTAATGTAAACAATTATATTGTCAAAGTCCTGTATATAGGTGTTTATATATATATATATATATATATATATAATATATTATATATTGAAATACGTAAGACACCTTCAAAACTTTTAACAAATTTCTTAATCCTTAATCCAAAAAAAATTATTAATCCTTCGCAAGACAGTTAAGAAGGGGAGTTCTCCTCTTGCCACGGGCTGAACGTTCTTTTAGCCATGCCGTGAAGCGCTGTTCCAGTGGAAATAATTTACGATAGCCGCGTTTGGTGTTAGACATTAATTTTAGTGTTTCAGATGGCTGGCTAGCTAGTTGCTTTGGACAACTCGTTCGACCACTTCTAAGGCAGCAGGCATAATCAATACAGGATGAGTGTCAGTTTGGTTTTTGGCCCGCTTTCCGTTCTGAAATTGCGTGAAGTGCAAGTTTCTGCGCTTAGAAAACCACACCACTGGCCAGACTAGCTTTGACTTTTTCTACCAGCAAAGCCTAGGGCCCAAAGTAATATTTTGTCATGACGATGCAAGATTGCATGCAGCTTTCCCACCATATCAATGGCTGCTATTCACGGTGATTGTCCGGACGCATAGCGCGGCGTGTCGTCACTTGCTGCCGCTCGCAGCGACACGCTGGCGGCTGTGCGGGCCCTACCGCGACGGAATAGTCGTTTCAGTGCATCAGGGGCGATAGTGAGTGCTTCAGAGTGCCGATTGCTAACGGTTGGTCACCGGCCGGAGCACTCGTCCCAGACTGCCCCGGTTTCCCCGGGGTATGTGCCGCTGGTAAACAGCTCGCCAGCCACCGGCCGGAGCACTCGTCCCAGACCGCCACGGTTTCCCCGGGGTATGTGCCGCTGGTAAACAGCTCGCCAGTCACCGGCCGGAGCACTCGTCCCAGACTGCCACGGTTTCCCCGGGGTGTGTGCCGCTGGTAAACAGCTCGCCAGTCACCGGCCGGAGCACTCGTCCCAGACCGCCACGGTTTCCCCGGGGTATGTGCCGCTGGTAAACAGCTCGCCAGTCACCGGCCGGAGCACTCGTCCCAGACCGCCACGGTTTCCCCGGGGTATGTGCCGCTGGTAAACAGCTCGCCAGTCACCGGCTGGAGCACTCGTCCCAGACCGCCACGGTTTCCCCGGGGTATGTGCCGCTGGTAAACAGCTCGCCAGTCGCGCCGACAGCGGCGCGGACGGCGAGTGTGACTGTGCGCCGGACGCTGTCGGTCAAGACGCGGCCGAACGTCGGACGCTGTAGGTCAAGACGCGGCCGAACGTCGGACGCTGTAGGTCAAGACGCGACCGGGCGTCGGACGATGTGATGCTTTGTGATGGTAAACGGTTTAGTGAAATTTATTAGTAGGTGTGATGAAACAAACTTTCTTATGTGGTCAAACCTACCCATTTGACAAGAGCGGGCGACACCGTGGGGGACTCGTTGCCCACAACTTTAAAACATGGTGACTTTCCCTACAACCTTAGAGAGAACCAAAATTGTGCAATGTTTTGCGTTCTAGTGAAGCAAGTCAAAGTACCAAATATCATGTAAAACACCAGATGCACTTGGCATGGTCATATCATGACATGGCCATGACATGGCCATAGACGTTAGAAGTTATCTCGAGCCGGGGCTGACATACCATTTCGATTATTTCTTTACAGTCACCACCCATATGGCCAAGGAAGGAAGGCCGATAGAAGGTTCGGCCAAGGAGGGAAGGCAAATTGAATGTTCAAAGGACTTAGCCCCCCCCCCCCCCCCCCCCCCCCCCCCCCCCCCCCCCCCCCCCCCCACCTCTTGGCCCCCCGGTTTATGCGGCCGCCGTCTTACGGCGAAGTGTCTGTTTGAAGTTTGGTGTAACGGCAGCCGACAGGTTTCGTATGTGTGTCTGTTTACAATGTGGTGTCTCCAACACGACTACGGGTGTAGTTTAGTAAAATGAGTTGAGCGATGAGCAGCCAAAATGGCGAAGACCATCCTCGAAACATCTCAACAAAGTGGTTTCTCCCAGAGTTTCACACTTCATTCTCAAAGTTAGGGTCGCTTGGAACGAACCAGGTTGGGAGCCCCCCACCACCACAACTGGGTAGGGATCTGCACCCCTGGAAACAGAATGTACAATACCGCGGAGATAGCTGAACACTGATAACTGATAACACAGAACACAGATAACTGAACACGCCCCGTGCAAATCTTCTAAACAGCGAGCCCTTCGCACTGCAAATGTCAAAATACGTCACTGCATGCTCACTTGGCCCCTGTAGTTGCTCAGCGCCTTTCTCACGCTTCTCAGCTCTTGCTCTGCTGTGGTAGAACTTTGCATCTGTTCGTGGGTGTTATGCCCCTATGTTGAGGTGTTCGCCCCAAATTCTGGGTTGGGCCTCCAAAGTGTAGATGCCATACCAGTTCTCGCCCTTCCCGCAATGTCATATCTAAAAACTTTGAGCTGTGATTATTGCAAGAACTGATACGCCACACCCACAATGCCACATCAGTTTTTTGCAGTAGTAACAGCTCAAAGTTTTGCGAAAGGGAAAAACACATCCGAGACAAATCCCCTTCCATGTATCGTTAAGGTCTCTCGGCGCCCTGGTGGTATCGGTCGCTAATCTAGCTCTGGCAAGCCTGGCCTCTGCAGCTAGTTCTGGCGAGGCCGGACGCTGCGCTGGCTCTGGGAAGGCACGGTCCGGTGCTGGCTCTGTTGGGATCGCCTTCCACAAAGTTTCACTGGACTACTTTTGATGATACTTTTCGTGGATATGAAATAGTGAAATGAGGCGCAGACATGGTAGTATTTAACGGGGTAAAAAGGGGACAAGTGCCACGCTTATCGAAGTTATGTATGCATTAAGAACCGTTTGCTTAAGTGTCAGTTACACAGTGAGCACAGTTTAAGTAGCAATTATAAAAACCCAAGTGTACCTAATGACCAGCAGATTGAAAATATGCGGTGCTGAACGCTAAGCAAAATACTGATAACATCTGCGGCACGTTAAAATGACTTTTTATCAAAATTTTGACTTGTTTTCGCCACTGTCAAATCCCACCTATCCCACCGGTTACAACAATCGCAATTTCATAAAACTGTGAATCGAAGCTCGTTTCCATAATCAGAGTGCCTCTGACGGCATGACATACATGCGTACCCGTCATATGGCTGTGGCCCTGTTACTCGTGCTGCGCATGTCGCTGGTCTGGGATATGGATGTGCCACAAGGCAAGCGCCATAAAAACGCGCGATAGTTTTTCATTCCACCATAGATAAGTAAATTGAATGCATTTTCTCGTAAATGTGGCCAGGAACATCTGTAGGTGATAACAGGAGATATCAACATCGATCACTTTCGAAAAGTGTGTGTTTACAGGCCTGGGCCTGGAAACCTAGACCTGGACCTGGACCTGCATCTGCATCTTTGACATTACAAGGTTACTGATCCAAGTTCAGCGATGCATAAGCCTTTGTATCATCACAGGCCGATCTTCCAACTTTACGTATTCGACTATGCTAATGCTACAGTGATAATGCAGCATGTCTGTGAGCTTTCGGAACCGTTCAAGTGCTTTCCTCCTACTGTCTTTCACTGTAGCCGAATGTCCGAATGTTCACCGACCCATGGCAGCCTATACTCATCATAAATAGTGGTACTAATACAAACATCAACTAGAAAATAGTAGATTTCAAGAGCCTTTTCAAAAGCCTTCATTTTGTAAAGGTACCAAATTCCTGAAACACATTAAAGTGCGGAGCGTAACAAATGTCGAAGAGCACCACATTGTTGTGTCCCACATCCCATCCTACCTAAATCCCCATACGGAAGACGAGCCTTGCCCCTTGCTAATAAGTAGCATTTATGGGCGTTGAAATATCCATAAAGGACTTGCTAGACAAATGTAAGACAAAAGGTCTTGGCAGGTGGTGACTCTAGTCTTTGCCGATCTTTAATGGAGCTCTGCCATTAGGACTTATAGCACCGCCTTATTCATTGCAGGACCCCATCCAGTATTTTTCGAAGGTGTTTTGACGCCTACATTGAATTATTATTATCAAAAGGCCTTACGTTCCACTTGCGTCACGATTACTTTTATAATTCGAAAGACAAACGAAAGCGGCTTTCCCCCTCCCACCCCGTCCCCGGTTATGGCGAAGGCCTGCTGTGATTAGTTCTGGCCGATGACAGAGGACATCATCATTGTCCCCTTGCAGACCTTGGACATCGAGATTATGGCTTAGTCACGCGAAACGAGTGAAAGGACGCGTGTTCGTCCCTTTTTATGTTCGATATGTCAGAAGCCATAAGCAGGTTACCAGACTGTCAGCTTAAATTTATTTGCGACCTGCACGGCCATGCCGGTTTTCTATCCGCGACAACCCAGCTGGTCATTGCATTTGACGGATTATGGTCTAGCAGTGATAGGCTAAACATATGGGAAGTTGACAGGTCCAGAAAAGTCAGTAATGGACACTCCTACGGGACGCACGCTGGGTAATCACAAAAAATACCAGCAAAGCTGCAGCTAAGGTTTACGGGCTATCACAGGTCACCCATACTCGTGCGCCACATCATATACTTTCGAGCGGACTTGAGCCGAACTCCCCCCCCCCCCCTTCCCCTTCCTTTGGCCAGTAATTCACTACGTCAGGGGCACGGGAACGATTTCAAAGCTGGTGGAGTAATATCGACAAAAACGTACAACCCATCAGCCTTCCAATCGGGGCCTTGAAAATCGGATCTTTGGTCCGAAGGAGCCATTCGGGGCTCCTTTTGGTTCTCCCAAGGAACGTAATCAACACAATTTGTCGGCCGACTTTTGCAAAAAAATTTGAACATAAGTGCAGCTTTGAAACGCCGAGTTTTGTCCAGTTGGCCAACACCTTTTTGATAGCATTATTTAACTATTACCGCGCAATATACTGAGTGCAGATTAATTTGGTCATGAGAACTCCCAATTTATCACCCCGTAACACCAAAATTTCACCTTTCTTACCTATATCAGCTTCAGACACGTATCTCAGGGATGGTCACGCGTTTCTTAAGACGGCCGTTTTGCGGTTCATACTGTCACAGTCTTTATCTAGCATGTCCTTCCAGCCATCGATCTGTCGTTTACGAGATCGTGTGAGGTTAAAATCAGTCCATGGCCGCCTGCAAGAAATCAAAAGAGTTGTTCAACATGTGGCGAGAATGAAGTGACAGACGAACTCATATGACATTAAGATGTTGTTTATGCAATTAGATCATTTAAATGAGGAATACAACTTATTCCTTTAACCTTGAGTCATGTATGAAGATCGGGTCAAGGTCAAGACCGAAGTGTTTTGCTAGAGGAAAACGTGTTTTATGAGGCAGTTCTTTTTAGCTCATCTCCAGTTCTGGGATCAAGGCGACGAAAATGATTCCTTATGTCAACTCAATACAGATAAGAGAGATCACTGAACTAGGACAAATTTGATGAACCTTGAGAGACAGGCCGCTCTGGGTTAGTTATTACTTGGCACCGATTTAAAATTCAAACATCAAGATCTTCTGGAAGGTTCTTGGTTATATTTCTAAATGTAAAAGAAGACTACTTATCTGTCAACAACAACAGTGAAAATCATCTTATGTCAGCTATCTAGGCTTAAGCTGGTTGTCTGAGGAGGCCAAGGGCACTTTGGACACCGATCCGAGGCTTTGGGTTTCTTATATGATTTGACCAAGGGTCACATCCTAGCGGCGTCAACATCTTACACAATTCCGCATGTGTTTTACTTCACCGCCAGGGGTAGAGCTTTTATCTCTTTGTCTCTTAACATTTTACACAATCCCACATGTGTTTTACATCACCGCCAGGGGTAGAGCTTTTATGTTTTTGGGTCTTTGGACGGCGTGATCTCATGTTGGGCTGCCCCCCCCCCTCAACGCTGGGCCCAGTCTACCGTTGGAGGGGGGGGGGGGGGGGGCACTGGCCGGACCATGGATGTCCACAGCCACAGTGGAAATCACAAAAGTGCTGCACAGTTTTTAGGCGTACAACCAGGGGCAGATCCAGTATTTCGTCGAGGGAGGGGCTACGGTTCACTGTAGAACTGGAAATTGGTGCCTCCCCTTCCTCCTGTCACTAAAATCTTCCGTATTTCAGTCACTTCAATTTCAGATCCCTGATTCATAATCGGGAAAACCATCGTCATCTGCGCACCTTGGAGGGCTAGGCATAGTTATGCATGTGTATGGCGCAATGTTCATCTTTTTCCCAGAGACTGATGGATTCCTCCAATATATCACATGCATATGTACATCGGGCATATAGCGTACGTACAGCAAAACGAGTGAAAGTTAGCTGCTGAATATCATCAAAGTCAGCCACCACACGATCCGACCAACAAGCAATCGTTAATTTACGCAGCACGAAACCAGCAGAGGGTTGCCTTGTATACGTCGCTAACCTTACAGCGAATGGTTGTGTGCCATCGGGGCTTTCCAACGCTACTGACACTTTATGGCGACGACTGCCTCCCTCCGTGGCAGGAAAGATGGGCACCGTGGTGAATCGAACCACACAGCGAATGGGTAAACGCAAAAGCAATAATGTGTACACGATGCCTACATCGAGATATTCCTCAACTGTCATGTCATGACTATTGAAATGCGGATGATGTTGATGGAAAGTGGCACAGTTAATGAAATTCGTAGATTTGACACGGTATGCATTCCTGTTACCAAACATCCTTGCGCCCAGCTCCTTGAAATATGCAAGCTGTTTTGTGTCGTTGACTAGAAAATAATCAAAAAGTGTGCCAAATGTTTTGAATACATTGCAGGAATACGAAAACTACCCAAATACCAGCTGAGGAACGCGACTCGATGCGTATACCATGTGAGTCCCATGGATTCAAAACCCGATGGATATCAAGTATACTACGTTGCCGCCACAAAGAAGTTTTCCATTCAAATGAGGGAAGTTCATCGTAAAGCGCCGCTTCTGCTGCCTGGGGTGAGCCTGTCAGAAAAAAAGGAAACGCGACGCGCGTCGCTGCGCATCCTTTTAATGGAGCGCCAGGGACAGTGGCAGCCATATTGACGCCGGGGATCATGGCGCAGCCGGTAAGAAACGGACCTGAATTTTCGTATCTGAGAGAAAGCCCGCACATGGCAGTCAAAGGTGCCAACCACTCGGCCATCACGCCGTCTGGCGAGAAGAGATCGTCATCTCGCCTATCTGGAACTTTGGCATCAGTATTTGTTTATTCAAGTTACTATCCGGCCACATATGTCAGGGGCCCAGACTTGCTATGAACACTCGTGTATACCGTCAGGTCTCTTCCACCCCCCGAATGTCTTTATCATAAACAAAGTTTAGGGAATCTAAAAGGGTACTAAAATTGGCCTGTCACCAAGTATACAACATCTGCAAAGAGCACAGAAAGGCAAAGCATTAAAGTGTGAAAAAGAAATAGTGACTTCGAGCCACTCAGGCAGCAAGCCTTGGTTAGGGTACGCGAAGACCAAAAGATAAGACAAAACATCTCACTTGAGATAAATTTGTGCATCCTTTACGATACTTATTATAAACATGACATATTTCATGTTCTTGTCTGGTGCATCCCAGACGCCTCCAAAACGAAATATGAGCGGTGTCATTGCCTGCGGTACCTACCCTGGGTGAAAGCGAATGATGTGCAATAAATGTTAATAGAATAGCTTAGCGTGACACCAGCACTTAACTCTAAAAGTGACTGCATTTAGTTAGAACAGCTGCATACAGCTTGTGCATTATTACACCACAGGGCAGCAGCCAGACCACATAAAAATCAGCTAACAGAAACCTGTTTCTATGATCAGTCAGATAGAAGAAACACGTTCCTGACGACGAGAACATCAGGCTGCTTCTGATCAGATCAGTAAATTGCGTTTTTATCAGCGCTCAGTGACAGCTCACGTTTATTTCATATGTTCTGTTAAGCTACGAAAGATGAGGTCTGACTGTCCCTTCTTCAATGCCCAGCATATGCTTAGTAAGAACAGGCATTATGTACTTACTATTCACATTATCTTGTTCATACTGACTGTACAAAATAAAGCATATCCATGGGCGAAACATTTTAAACGGAAGCTTAGCATCGAAGGAGCTGACGAATGGAAGATAGCTGGCTCCACCGAACTTATCAATTATGGACGACATTGCCGCCAACTGAGTAGCTAGTTCTGCACAAATATGCACAAAGCCACACACAACTACAGCACGTGTCGCTTTACTTATTACGCAGCACGTAGACTTACAAACACGGCGCGTAGATGGCAAGTGACCTATTCGTGCGTCAAGCTTTTGCATGTACACAATCGGCTGCATATGTGCGTATTGCGAAACTTTACTTTACTCAGCCTTCAGCCTGCCCTTAGCACTTGCATTGGCTTGATAACGAGCATACTCAACTGCTAGTGTTGCTGCCTTACACATATATCTGCCTGCTGGCGACTTTGTGGTTCTCAACTTTCTTTGACGAGCCAAAAATGTAGCTTAAAACACTGACTAAGGGGGGGGGGACAAACTCTTTTCAGTGGCTACACTGGCCTGAGCTGTGGGCAGCTGAGCGCAGTCGGTCATGACAAAAGGGAGATACCGCGGCTTACAATGGGCCCCTGCTGACAAAAGGGCAGCATGAAATATAATCCTGAAATTTTCGTTAGCTGACACTCTCAGATTGACACATTATACACTGGAAGGGGATTTTAGGATTGCCTTTTATTTATGCCACTGAAAAGGTGACTGTGGCAGACCCCCCCCCCCCCTTTTTTCATGGAACACCAACTCAGTCTACCAAGTGGAATTTGCTTCATGAAACAGTCAACCAGCCTTCGAACTATGGCAAAGATGTCAGCAAGATGTTAAGCCTGAAGACATCCTTAATCTTGCACCAACTCACACCACCTTAATCTTTTTCGGGTTGATTCCATGACAAATTTATGGCTTTGCTTTCCTAGCATGCACCAACATATGGCTTATGGTCATATATATTGTCAAATCTGGCCAATTTCCGGTATCTTTCAAGCATAGAATGAATGGCCTTTACATTGATGATGTCACAAAATGAGGCCTGATGGAAGTTTAATATCAGGTGCGAATTCTGAACTGAACATACTCAAGCGATGAAAGAGCAAGTGTTCAGATTCTAGATATGTTCAACCCCTGTTTTTCATTTTCAACAATATTTTTTTCATTTTCATATTCAACCCGTTCACAGCCATAGGCACTACATATATTGTTGGACAGGCATCTATGCAAAACTGGGTATTTGGCGTAAATAATGGCGTTACGCACATACGCACACGCACACACACGCATACGTTACACACATACGCACACACCTCCACCAAGGTATGTGGTTAGCTCCTACTCGCACTTCTCACACGCACGCTATTCTCCCACTCAATGTTACGTTCAAATTAACCTACACATACCAACTTTTCACAATCCGTCCAACTAACAGACACCGGAACACGAACCCAGATGAATGGCAATGCTCAATGCCGTAATGGTGCATCTTTAGGCCAACCGCGCAACTCTGGTAATAATGAGTTTGTGTGCAGCGTTGATACTGACTTAATTTGTTTTTTAAGCAGCCAATCTGCGACACACTGATTTATGTCGATAAAAAGTATTTAGTGTACTATATATATATACATATATATATATATATATATATATATATATATATATATATATATATAGATAGATAGATAGATAGATAGATAGATAGATAGATAGATAGATAGATATACGTATGCGTAAAGTATCGATATAAGTACTCTTAAATTGTGTATTTGTGGACTACATTACTTGTTACATTCCGTCAATACACAAAGCTGACGCACAAACTCAGCTTTACGGAAATATGACGTCATAAAAGGTTTATATGGTGAATCTACGCCTTCAGTGAGCGGTCATTTTTTACGCTGAGGAGACAGCGGAGTAAGGACGTAGAGCATATTCAAAATCGAACAAAAATGACTCCTTAAAATTTGGAGACCGTAGAGGCCCATGAATCACCCACAAACTGTCTCCAAACATGGTAGTACTGAAAAAGATCTAGGACTCTAAAACATTCATTTGTTCTGTCCATCAGTGTTATAATGCGTGCAAGTCCATCGCACTCAACATTTCGTTAAGAAGATGTTTATTAGAAATTTGAACAATGAGAGCGCCTTAGTCTCCTTTCAAGATCGGCAGGCGTTGATGTTACTCCCCCACGCTTGTGGGCGAGTGGACGTTTTTTTATCTCCGATGTGATCGAGGTTGCGCCGCCCAAAGAAAGACTAAGCGCGTAAGTCCAAGACTTCTAGAATTGTGTCCATGTCCTTGTAAGTGGCATTGCCATAAACCAAAGCGCAGTGTCTGACGTGCGAGAGGACGGAAGCCGTGACCAGCGTGGTGATGGTGCTGGTGATTTGAGATTAAGGGCTCGCCGACGTCGGAAGTGCGGTGATGATGATGATGACGGCGATGGTGGTATGAAGTGTTTGGCGTGAGAGAGGTCCACCAAGGTGCCTGCGCAGCAATGACGAACGTGTGACACTTGAGCGGCCTGCCTGAGCGGCGTTACCTCTCGCTGGTTCTGGCTGGCATCAAGGGCTGTGTCATAGAAGGCGGCTTGAAAATTGTGTAGCTTGTGCAGGTTTTGATAGTTTTTGAAAATGATGAGCTGCGTTTTCTTCGTGTTGACCTTGATGGTTCTCGCACGGAACCAGACGCTTAGAGAGCAGATAGCATTCAACGCACGGATATGAGCGCTAGTAGATCGCCTGTCTTCCAGTGATAAGTCCCTGAGTATATATGATTATTTATACCCCCAACCAAAAAAAAATCCTCAACATCCTAAAAAGCTTTGCTTCTGGCTAGTGAGAGACTCATGGGGCATAAGCCACGTGCAAGTAACCGATCACGTGGCGTTCTCCTTTTGCGAACCGTCAACTATCAACCCTTGCCCTGATAGGGATGGTGGGATGATACGACCCTCGCTAACATTTTCTCAGGATATGTCTCCGGAGTGTTGTATAATCGTACCAAAATTATCGGTAGCTTATAGAGCACTCGTTGCGTGTGTTCAGACACAAGAACATACCTTAACATACCTGGTTTCTGAGGAAGGACGGTTTTTAGGAACATTGCACGGCGACCCGGGACCTGCGCGCGTAGCGGGCGCCAACCGACAAACCCGGCGATCGCTCGCCGTATTTCGGTAACGGAGCCCTACTTCGCGAATTTAACCTCAAAAGTGCATAAGTGACACGTCTGAGCGTGCTTTACGGTCCTGCGTTGTGTGGCTATGTTTATATTTACGTATAAAGCTGAACTAGTTCCATTTTTAGGAAAAAATAACCCTCACCCTGCCTTGCAGTTTTTCATAAGGCGGACTGATAGGGCATGGGTTTAATGCAACCACCCTGCCGTTTTCAAACTAAAGTAGATAAAAACACTATCGGATTAGTTTGAATGAAATCTCGCGACTGGTACTGACTTGTATGTTACTATGTCAAAATTGGCCTCATTGTGCCAGGTCAAAGGCAGAATTGTCCCGAAAACACACCTTTTCTCCTTTACAGCTCATACATATGATACCAACGTGTATAGCAAAGCGAAATCTAAATAGGTGTATCCCTTGTTCAATCCTGACTATCATAGTGTATAGTTTTACGTATTTTAACCATGAGTCGTTGATGTAACGCTCCGTTAATGTAGCAGTCTCCGCCCGCTGACCGTGTTCCGCGGTATCGCCTCTTGCCAACCGCCTGGTGCGCAGACCGTGGATCACTTACGCAGTCCCCTCCCCAAAAAAACGCCGCGGCTCCGAAATCAAAAGTGATAGGGAAGCGTTTTTGGTGTCCAGATATACGCAATGGATGCCTCATAGGCTAATAAAAATGTGGGCGCGATTGCACGGCATGCCAAAAAAGATATTAAAAAAGTTAGCATCAACCGATCCCGACCAACCAATCCCCCCTACCAGGGCGATGATTCACAATCCATACATCCTAGTTCATTTTCTTTTTAATTATGGACCTAGAAACATGCAACTTTTTACCAATCATGAGCTCTCGTTAAGACCAATCCAGTGTTACTTTTCCGCGAGATTCTCATCCTTAGTTTGGAAACGGCGGGGAGGACTGCATCGACCTCCCCCCTCCCCCCTCCCCTCCCGCCATCAGTCTGTTATGAAAAACAAGGAATTAAGGCAAGGGTTAACAAGTGACCAGCACTACCCCTCCCTCTATGCCAGCAAAACACATAAAACATAACGGCGATAAATTCCTGGGCGTGGCCGCGAGACAGAGAGATCAGAGGGTCCTTACTTCCTGCCTGAGTGGGTGACCCTGGGTGCGATGAACAGAGGGGGATTCGCTCACTGCAAGGGAAGCCAGCCGAGCAGAAGCTGGCTTGGCGGCTCCATCAGGGAATTCCAATCGGTAGGATGCTGGAGGGCGCAGTATGGGGCGATGATGTCACTAGAGTCGTGATCAGACATCGGCACCGCGGCGGTCGACTCCGCCAGCGCAGCACGAAACTTGGGGCGCAGCATTCAGTGGTTGAAAGCGTTAAGCACGGTCGCAGTGTTTCGGTCAGCGGTGCTACTGCGGTGCAAGGTTGCCCAAACATGAAGCCCTTAAAACCGTTTGGTTGTTGTATCAGATGCCTCCCCCCAGACAAATCGAGAAAAATGTTGACAAAACATGCTCGGTTTCTTGAAGCCTGAAAGACACCGCGTAAAAAAAATATGTTAAATCATGGGAGGCGCAGTCCGAGGGTTGATTTGGTCTGAACCAAACTGTCCGCTTAATGTTTGTCTTAATGCCACCGATGAACTGTCATTTCAAATCCTTTAAAAGTTTCCTGGAAACATCCAGCGTTATTAGATGGCCCACTAATCCGTTCGCTTTAAACGCATATCGATTGGGCCGCGAGCATATCGCTGCAAAGAAGGGAGGGAACGTACGGGGCTGCCAGTGGCAGCCAGCCCTAAACAAGATGGCGGCCGGAATATGTTAGTGCATCCGGGAGTGGAGTCTGGAAATCAGCGTTCGGGCGATTTCCTTTGACACGTTAGGGTCAAACACGGGTGACAAAATGGTGATGTAAGAAAGCTGGAGCAAAATATCAGCAGGGCAATGCTGTGCTTATCATGCCGGCGCAAAATAAATAAACTCCTGGCGAGAGCTGCCGGGACAAAATGGTCTGGTCACAACCAAACTCCACTCAAAGCACTTTAAGAACAATGATCTGCAAATATATGGGCAAAAGTGAGTACGACCAGATGATAATAAACGAAGATAGATGGTTTGGTTAAAAATAGGTAGGTTTGATCAAAACACATCAAGCTTTAAACCACCAGTCCGGACTCCGCGTTGTGCGAAATGTCAGGTTCTCGTTATCCTGCCGTGCCACTCGCTCCACGGAAGCAAACTGGGCCGCGCTGCCGGGGCTGGCCCCGATAATACTGGCTGACATCAGCTTAGAGAGGCGCCCGTCACCGAACGTCGGCCTCGTGGTACCTGCCGTCTGTCGGTGGGACTGGGCGTCGCTCGCCGTCTGCCTTCAAGCGTGCTGGGAGTGCCATGCCGAGCTGGACGGAAACTTCAGGTGTATGAAGCGTCTGATGCACATTTTCATTCGTGTGCCATTTTGATGTTCCCTTGTCGTCACTTCTACTGCTAAAATCAATAGCTAAAATCGTATTTCAACATTTCTAAAGGTGTGCCTGGACTCGCTTGAGCGGTGTGGGCATCAGGTGGCGCGCTCTGAGTATTTGTCAAGGTGTACAGGATGCAAACCCGGCAGGGCCATTTTATGGAGACATTTTAGATGAAAAGCATGCACACACACCCTGCTATCGATGACCTTCGCTCAAGTGGCGTCTGTCGCGAGCGCCGCCCCCGGCCAACGGCCGTGCACATCCACCGGGACCAGACCAAACCTGTTCTGGATAGGACCTGGGCAGGGGCGCGGCCAGAGCCTTTGAAGGGTGGGGAAGGGAGTACCGGGGCTGACGAAGATCCCAGATGGAAAGCCCTCGCCAAGAAATCAACGGTTGACCGGATTCTGCCCTCTTTGGGTTTGAGGAGGACAGTTTTATTTTTTGTTTTTTTTCTGTTGGCATTATTTTACTGAAACAGATGCAGCTACATGCTTGTGTTCAGCATTCATAAGTGAACAAACCGATATTAAATGGCTGCATCGGTTCGAAGAAACCGTGAGCATTATTTTTTTTCATCATAGCTGATGCAGCCATTTCTTGAAGGAAGCATGCCACCGTTTTGTGCTTTTTCACTTATCGTTAGATCAGACGCGTACGATTTGAGTTTACGCGTACAGTTTGCTCAAATCCTTCTGAATAGCTCACAATTGCCATTTGAAGTAGCTGTTCATGTGAGAGAAATCTCAATGTACTCCCTGCTCATCTCTATGTAGGTGGCACAATTAATTCCCCTTGCTGTTTCCAATGTGTATGTTCCGTAATGGTTGCAACACACTAATTTGTCAAAATGCTTGTGTAATAAATGCTACGGAACCTTGAAACACTCTGCTTGGACAGAAAGTATATGCGAACATGAAGCTTTTATCCTGCAAGTTCAAACAAACGTTGTACTATGGCTTTGATATCTCCCCTATGCCGTTACTACAGTGCTCTTTTAGAAGCGCATTTTGGCTATGGAAAACGGAGTAATGTAACGTCTATAATGACGCACTGGTCCAACCTTCAACAAATGCGCTTCCTCGGTAACTGATACTTGCCGTCCGGTGTGCCAGTCACAATCGTTCATTTGTGCTGCCGTCATTCAATAATTGCTGACAGCTCCCCCTCCCCAGCAAATTTTGTGGTCGCCACGATTACGGTGGTTGTCATGACGACGATGGTCGCGACTGCAGGGAAGGGGCGTTGTTCTATTACAAAGGCGTTTAGAGCGCAGTTTGAACTACAAAATGATTACAAGTTATATTCTTATTGCGTCTTGATGGTGCTGCAATGACACTACCCAGAGCTTTTATTAAACTCACTGGTTCTAAGCTTTCGCTAGAGCATGCTTTTGAAATATGCCTAAAAAGTCGTGCACTCCCTTCAAAGGGAATGTTTTATATTTGAAAATACTGAAGCAAGCATCACATATGATGAAACAAGCTCATTTATAATTACTGGTATACGTTTGATGTGTAAAAGATTGCTCTAGACAACACAAGTTTCTGTTTAGTGAATACGCTCCTCAATGCGTCATGGTTTCATTACGTCATCATGCCATGCACAATAGTGATTGAGAGCCAATGGACGGCCCTTATATCTGGAAATCGCGCTCACGAACATCAGATATGAGCGCCCCGGCAATAATAGTTTGATTTGCCTTGAACGTTGCATGACTTATGGAATGAAAGGACGCGAATGGTGTCATCATGACGTCAAGAATGTCAAGGTGACTTTGAAGTACTCTCCCCGTTATACCATTTCTTATTTTCGCGGGCGTATAGCTCAGAATCTGGAGACGCTTAGGTCTGAAGAAGGGCAGGATTGTGAACAGGACCGAAATATCTGTAAGAGGCTGTTTCAGTTCACAAAACCCCATATCAATTTGAAACACTCCCTTTAACCAATGATAGTCGGGGCGTTGCCTTTTTTGGGTGAGTCTATAAAGGCATCGCTCATGACCTCGCAGATTGAACATTGCGGTAGCTCCAGACTGGTTTATCTAGAGGGCTAATCCGTTTTCACCTATGGATGTGCCTTCTTTCTTCCAAATTTGTTGTACAAGAATAAAATTATACAGTTTTTAGCATGCGCGCCAACAATCTTTAGGAACAAAAACATCCACGGCGGGCATTGTAGTCTCCGTAGGCCGCGTGGCGTCAGCCCCAAATGCCAGTCGGCGGCTGGAGAGCGGGCGGACGCGACCGCGTATCGTGCGTGTGCAAGGTACTCCGGACCGTCAGTTTTACTTGCGCCATTTTCAGATTGATACTGCCGCACGAGCACTTGATTTGGTAGAGGGCGCGCTACTGTAACAGCTTGTCCGTTTAGAGGACAAATTCAAGATTGTACAGGTATGGTTGCGTACGGTGGGACACGAGAAATGGATGGACTGGTTCCCTAAAATTTATGTAACGTATGCTATTCCTCCAATTTTGCCTATACAATGCACCTCTTTACTTTTACTTGTGCGCAGCACTGAAATCTCCCAAGACGGGGACTTGGCAGCGGTGGAGGCGTTTGCTGACCTAATATCGTTATGCGATCGTGTTGTGTCCCTCTGTCGGGGTGTTCTTGCGTATTTATATCAGAGTTCAAGGTGCTTAATTGCATTCACACGCCCGGATATCGCGTAGGTCTTAAATCATGGCATTGCAATTCTTATTTCCTTAAAAGCTGATAAGAATGCCCGACTGTTTTATTGTGCAGCACAAAGTGTGATTCGTGCATGAAACTTGCAGAGCCTACACATCGGTGGCCGCGAGCCCGTGGACGTCCCGTTATGTCTGGATATTGTACTCACGAGAGCGACTCTTCGAATGCATTCTTCTTGGCCTGGAACGCCGCATGGGCAATGGGGTGGCAAAACTTGAATGACGACTGTATGGCAACGCACATGTCTGAATGACTTTGAAGAAGTCGGCATATCTTTAGGGGTGTGTAGCTCAGAGACTAATGGGTTTTAGGTCTGAACAAGGGCGGTGCAGGCCAATGCACCGAATGATCTCCAAGATGGCTATTTAAATTTCAAGCACCATACAACTGTGAAACAGTCACTTAATGGACAGTCAGATAAAAGGCAGTCATCGGAAGCCGAAAAACAGGCATGCCTGAAACGTCCCATTGATGGCGAACATGGCTTGGAAAAAAGCGGGGTCTGGGACGGATTTCGGGGTAGCTGTCAACAAGGATGAATAAGCTTCCTATTTACCGGATATGATCAGTGATAAAGACTGACATTTTCGTAAGTCATTTGGTGAAAAAACTGCGAAAATTGCAACAAATTTCAACAGACCAGACCATATTGCAACAGGCCAACCCAGCTACACAAAACTCAATGCTTTGTATTGTTCTATACTCGCTAACGCTTGCAGCGTGAGCATGTGTAGAGCACATGTTGAAACGTTGACCTTTCGCTGCACGAGCAAGTTGAGTCATAAAATGTTAATTAGGATGATTTCCAGCAGGCACCAGAAACATACTACAAACTATACTATATACCATAAACATACTACAAACAAACTATACACAATGCTGACGTTACGGATCGGTGTAGGCAGTGTTTTTCCAATGACCCACAGGTCAGTGCTTTTCACAGATTTGTTCAGCCAAGATTCACTTCACATACTAAACAACATAAGATACCAAATAACTAGGCTGATTTCTAGTAAGAATCGTGGCTGGGGACAGCATCTAGCCAAAAACGTGATCAGTTCGCTACGCAGAGTATTAAAGCGTCGTGCCATTTCAGACAGATGGGCTTGCGTGCCGTGGCAAAGCGTTGGGTTCAGCGCAAGGCTGTGGGTTGCAGTTGGTTGTGTTTATGTCGTGAGAATCTGACGGTTAGAAGAACGTAGCCAATCGTCAGTTTTTTTAAGGTAATATTGTCGAAAGTCCTGCTGATCTAGGAAGATTGTTGTTTGTGGATACCTGAGCTGCAGCTTCAGAGGTAAACGGTGGACGATGCAGCGACAATGTCAAGGATTCATCCGAAACATCCTGCTGCTTAGAGGAACAGCAGCTTCGTGGTGAGAGGCCGAGCATCACTGGTGTAGGCCTCTCACATTGCCCGTTACATTTCAGACATAACGCACTGATCAGTGGACAAGCGTGAGATAAAACGTTTTTAATTGTTCTCATTTTGCATCTAAAGCTAACTGAAGGCGTTAGAGGTGTTTAAAGGGACCTTTGCATGTAATGATGCCATTATTGTAGGGGTCTTACTCTAAATATCTGGGATCATGTTAGGAAATGCAAGTTCTGCGCCAGTAATAGTTATGCAATGATAGTGAAGGTCGCCAACGCGTCCAGCTACTTGTACGATGGTGCCACAAAGGCAAAAGTAGCATTGTTTCAGGTGCTTGTAGAACCATATTATCGGTAAATTTGGGGCTGCAGGGGTGCATGTAGTTTTGGAAAATACATAGGAGTAAGGGAGGGGAAAAGAGGGTAGGAATGAAAATGGCTGAGTCTTCCTCCGAAATGCACTTAAGACAAGTCTCTCCCCAGCTTTGACGCACTTTCATTCACAGTAGGTAACAGGGCTGTAATTTTTCAAAATTAGCTTTGGGGTCTGAACCCTAAAAATTATGATTAGTGGATGATGATGGATAAAAGTGATGGCTAAACACAGGAGACTATATCCCTAGTTAGGAGGCACAATCTCCGCCCACCAACTGAAAAGAAGACTGTACGCCACTAGGCTGGTTATGTTACGTGTGCCTTTGTCTGGTAATTTTATTTGTGCAGTCTCAACCATCATTCAGCGTTTGATGTTCAGCACATGATACTTTAGTGCAAATAAGCTCCCGAACCAAAAATGTCTGATGGTTATGCGGCATTGCGTTTAACTTGTCCTCGTTTTGGCCGTTTATCGCATTCGTAGTTAAATTACAACAGTTTCTGAAAGATTTGTCTCCAAGTAACAATTTAGGCGGTTCAAAATTCCGTCCGCTTCACAAAAGGCACTTTTGCCACCGCTGGCTGCCAATGAGCGCAAAAACTTTGCCCATCACAGTTATGCAGAAGCTCTAGATCATGCACTGAGGATCAAAATTACTGAACAGCGAGCAGTCGTCGCAGGTTATGTAATGCTGCGGTCGCTGGGAGGTTTTAGGTAACCACGATGATTATCTGCTGCTTCTGCCATGCCACTTGTTATGTAACGCCGCATTCTAAGGTCACTGTTGGCCAGCTGACTCAGGTAACAGCTGACGCGCCTGCGTAGGCACATATACATCTACGCATCGCGTTGTTCCGGTATCTCTCCTTTAAGCAAGGTACATGCCGCCTTGGCTGGTATGGATGGCCGTCGTACCCACAATGCACCGTGTTTTTATTGGCGTTGGCATACGCACCATTCTGAAGGGGTACCCCTTGTGTCAAATTTATGTTTGTTTAAATGAGGGGTATGCTAGTATGGGGAAACTGAAATGGCAGGATTTTTGTGTTCATATGGTGGATGCCGATCGCGCCGGGCCTTGCTGTCTGGCGCAAAACCCGGCAGGGTCTGAAAACCGGTATAGGAAGCAGACACACTCCTTCTCCAAAAAGGCTCGTCTGATCGGTTTGAAACCTTCGCCAATCGATACCGTGTAATGGCGTGAGTCAAGGGAGGGTAGCATCGAGACCTGACCTGTGGTCAAACACCTCGAAAACGCGAAGGCAAAATTTCCCATGCAAATGCAAGCGACTCAGATCTCAAAGCCTACTGCACCAATTGCTGCGAAATATCTACCATAGCATGAGCAATGCCTAGTTCCCTCTAGGAGCTGCACATTCGTTGACCCTAGGTCAGGCCGAAAGTTGTCAACTTCCAAAAATTTCAAAAAATTTTACCCTCAGAAAACTCGTTTAGAACTTATTGCTCTGATCGTCCCCGAGCCTTCACCACTGGGTTGGGCATGCCTAACAGTTGCAATATATACCATGAAGCCAGACGCTCCTGGTTTTTTTTTTGTAGTGCATAAGGGTAAGGGCACCTTACTTCCTTGCGGTCGTGCACATGGCAGCAGCAACATTTCTACATAGTTTGTGCGCAAATGCAAGGGCGTCGTGTTCTTTTTGGTGAACAGACACACAAAGTACACTGTGCAAGAGATCTTAAATTCGGCACATATTGGACCGCCGTAACTGTCAAATCACGCATTGACATGGCTGCGTGCATCAGGCACTGTGGAGCTCGAGGTTCTCGTTGACCAAAGCAATAACGTCTTTCCCGTCGATTTTATCCACTTTTTCCTCTGGGACTTGTGCCTCGATGACAAGCTTTACCCAGAGTGCAAAAAGCATGTCCCAAAGACAATTCTAAAGTCATGGGTCCGTCACAGCAGGACGCTGACCGAACCGGTCCTTTTCGATCAGACCCATCAAGCTTGCCCTCACAGTCGGGCGCATCAAGTCTACAGCTTCCGTCACAGATGTGTTCCAGGTTCAGTTCGATTGGGAGGACCTCTGAACGACTTGAACGCCAGTTATCCACAATAGAATGTTGAGGAGGCATGCACATGATCAAGACAGTACGGGATTCGCAGACCGCACACACTGACCACCCACGCATCATCACTGCCATGACCATGGTTCCGTTCATCGCGGCGGCACCATGCGCCATTTAGCGCGTGACTTTCGGTACACCTCCACTAAGGAGAAATTCAAGTGGCAAACGACTTCACTAACCTCATAAGTCTAGCCTCACCAAAGTGGACGTTTTGTTGGGAATAAACGTAGAAGGAAAAGGCATAATTGAAATAGCGCCACGCATGCAGCTTCAGCCGATAATCAGGTTAAAAGCATACTGAATGGTAAGGTTTGGAGACGATCGGATCAATTAGTTCTGGACGAGTTGTCTGCATGTACGAATTTAAAAAGTTGCGGAATTTGACGACTGTTGACCTGATCTAGGAACACCGAATTTTCATCTGCAAGCGGAAGTCAGGTATGGCGCATCCGATGGTGAAGGTTTTGCAGCGATTGGTTCGGCATGTTCTGAGGACTAAGTTGTTTGCAAGCAAATTTTTTAGAATTTGTGAAATTTGACGACTTTTGACCCGACCTCGGGTCAGCGAATGTTCAACTCCAAAACTGAATCAGGTATGGCGCATCCAATGCTGAAGGTTTCGCAGAGATCGATGCAGTAGCCTCTGAGATCTGAGTTGTCTGCATTTGCGTGTAAAATTTTCCCTTTGCGTTTTCGAGGCGTTTCACCTCAGGTCAGGTCTCGTTATTGCCTGCCCATGAATCACCTTACTGCACGGAATCGCTTGGCAAAGAGTTCAAGGCGATTAGACGAGCCGTTTCGGAGAACGAACGTGTCTGCCTCAAATGCCGGTTTTTTCAGACCCCGCCGGCAAATCCGAGATAAGTGGAAAGTTGGAAGCGAGAGTTGTGTGGAAAAAACTTTAAGAGAACGGAAGGCAGAGGAGGAGGTGATGGTCGTGCTATCATTAAAGGGTTACAAGCTGAAAAACAAGATTCCACCTCTTTCTACCACAAGTTATTCCGGCCTTTTTAGGACGAAGAAAAAATGGGCAGACGAGAACAACACAAGACAAGGCAGATGCGAGTTACGACGTTTCATTAAACCGCAGTAAAGTGAAGATCTGGATCTCCGTCTCGTGCTGGAATTTCATGACACGACCCAGCCAGTCTCTGCGTGGCTCGAGAAGGCGGAGTTAGTGCGCGAGCTCCCAGATGTGATAGTCTCCAGAACATAGTCCCACTGCGGCTGACGGGAAGAGCCTTTGCTTTTTACCAGCAGCTTACGGGGGAACAGGAAAGGAGTTATGATGAAATCAAGACGGCGCTGACTTTCGCTTTCACGCTGGGCAGATTTCGAGCCTATGAATATTTCGTCGACCGCAAGTCGCAGTTTGGTGAGGCAGTCGATGCATACTTGGCTGCTTTACGTCGGCTCTCAAGCCTGTGTAGCGGTATGTCAGATGAGGCCCTGGGGTGCGCTTTGTGGTGGGTTTCCCGGAAACCGTACGGCGTACGCTGCGAGCGGAACGCCGTATAGAGCACATATCGCTTGGAAGGGCGGAGCACTGTCTCACATGCCAGTGTCATCTGTTAGGCATGCGAGCGAGCTAACCACCTGGCCAGGAACTGCGTACTGGAGCGCGGTAGTCGCGGTCGTGGTTTTCAGGAGATCGGAACCAGCTATGCTTTCGGTGTAGTCGTCGCGGGCGCGTGGTATCGGCATGTCCGAAAAATGGAAACGGGGAGGTGAGTTTAGCGCCACTCTCCTCTCCAGGTCCTCAGTGAATGGGGGCGCTCCCAGTAGACCCGTTGAAGGTGGGCGGCGCGCCCTGCAAGGCGTTGGTGAACACAGCGTGTGCGCAAAGCATTGCTCACGTGTCTGCCGGCGATGAAATAAGCGCAGGGTGGGTGTGACCACTGTCTGCGGGAAACGGCATTGCTGCGAGGGCATTGACGTGGGCCGGTGTGACGCCGCAATTAGGTCAAGCTGTAACTGTAAACGATTCGTTGTAGCCCAGAAGCCACTTGGTTTTTCATTCATTTTGGGGTGAAATGAGTAAACACAGCGCGAGAAGGGACCATCTATTGTTTTGATGACGTCAATTTTGGCGTTGAGCTCGCGCGGCAGCCTGTTCGTCACGCGCAGCCTGAGACATCTGCGATGCGCCTGGCGATGATCAGCTCCGATGGAGATGATTGCACTGTAACGTGAGATGTGGTGGCTAAGAAGTGGTCGGTTCAGTGGAGGTGGTGCGGCAGAAAGGGGCCGGAAAAGCTGCTCAGCACGACTGAAGAGTGTCGAATTTCCCGGCAGCACGCCAAAAGTATGAGCAAGTTATCTGGAAGTGGGTTGATGAGCGGCGACTCGTCCGTTATGAAGAACGGTTGCACGGAAAAGTGAGATGAACAATCCCCTCATGGCCGCGATGAGGCAGGAGAAATGTGAAGCACAGCCAGTTTTCGACTTCAAAGAAGTAAACGCCCACCTGGACCCGCACACGGCTGATACGGATGATTGCACAGAGAAGATCATAGTCGTGCCGGTGCGGAGGAGGCTTCGCTCTGCTAGATCTTCGTGACGCTTACATACAGACCAGTGTACATTAATCGCTATGGGCCTACCAAAACTGCTGTTTGCCAGGGTCAAGTGTGGTGCTTGACCAGACTCGGTTTGGGCATGAGCGTTGCGCCATTGGCCATGGAGGTGTTGAACATTTTGCTTAGTTCGCACGTAAACGACATCCTGGCGGGGAAGATGTCGTGAATACGGATGAGGTGACGGCTCATCTGCAGCAGCATGGGCTGGTGTGCAAATCCCTTAAGCGCATAGAGGACGGAGCCCAGCTGCCGTCAAGAGATGACGAGGCGCGCCATCTTGTCTACCTGTGGTTGACTGGCTAGTCGCTTCCCGGTTTGTGACTGGCCGCGCGTCACGGCATCCTATTTGAAGAGACGTGCCGGCGTGGTGACGACCAGCTGGGACCATGAGATAACTGATCCTTAGCTGCGCAGCATGGTGGTAGACTCTTCAGCGTGTCAGAGCATCAGATCCCGCTCAGGGGAGGTGGGACGTGGCCAGGGCTGGCCCTGGCGTATGGATTGGTGCAAGCTCTCGCCTTGGGAGCGGTCCTTGAAGCTGAAGGAGAAGGTATTGAGGATGCTTGCTGGCTTCGTAAATCATAAACTCCCATATCAACCTCCCTGAGCTAGATGCTGTGGTTCGAGGCACAAATCTCGCAGTGCCGTCAAAATTAAAGCGTTTTACTTTCGTCTCCGACTCGAGGACGATGCATCACTGGCTCGTCGACCCCTTGTCTGGGAAGGCGCGCTTGAAGACGAAAGCGGCAAGTAAGTGGCCCATCCGGAGACGCTTGAAAGCGATCAAAAGCTTTGTCGTTGAGTACGATCTTGACCTGAAGGTGGAGACTGTCCCGTCGGAAGAAAACAAAGCCGATATCTTTTTTACATCCATTTCAAATAATTTGCATGGTTGACTTTGAGTTCAGAGTGCTTGCTGAGCATAGCTTGTTGCGTGTACCCCAAACCCAACCTCTAGTCGTGCCGTCCAAACGAAGGGATAATTTTGCTACCACCCTTTCGCCAGGCAGGAATGTGGAAGGTTTTACGTCACTCACAATGCTGAGACACGGCCGCCCCGGAGCTGGGTTGTCTGTCATTGTTCAGTTGCCAGTTGACCTTCATTGTTCAGTTGCCAGTTGACCTTCCCATTTGAGCCGGGCCAAACAACGCACCTGCCCTGGGAATTGAACCCAGTGCCACCGGATTAACAGCCCAGCACCTTTCCCCTTGACCACGCAGGCGGGCTCACCAAATACCCGAAGAACTGGGTTTCGCTCGGCTCTTCTAGAAGCGGCTCAGGGACTCAGGAAGTCCACGGCAGCACCGTGACAGCACCGGGCATCGTGTCTGTGCACGAGGCCAGCGGACACCCGGGCATCAGGCGCACGCTCCACCTCTGCAAGCGGTTGGACTCCTTCGCGACGCGGAAACAGGTACAGCATGTGGTGCGCCAGTGCCCGGCCTGCCAATCTATCGATCTGGCCGCACAGCGATCGGAACATGGCTCGCTGAACGTCATGAAAATTGGAACCGAGTGAGCATGGACTTCTCTCATGCTGGTGGTTAACGGGTTGCAACCCCTCCCCTCCATTTGGAGGCGGCTGCTAGTGTTATCGCTCCACTCTATTCGGTGTTTCTGGAGAGGCGTGCACTACGAGAGCTTCTCACGGACATTCAGATGTCGTTCTGCATTGAGTCGATCTTGGAATTCGCCAGTAGATGAGGTGTGGAATATTATGTATATATATATAGATATAGATATAGACATAGATAGAGAGATATAGATATATATATATATATATATATATGTATATATATATATATATGCATGTGTGTGTACTTATTTACGTATATGCTTATACATGTAATACTTATGTAAACATACATATTTGTATATGTATATATATATATATGTATGTATATATATATATATATATATATATATATATATATATATATTGTGTGTGTACTGAGCGACCTATGCCTCGTCAGGGAACGGCATTTCCGAAGGAAACCACTGTTCTGTCAAGACTATTACAGCACACGAGGGTTGTTCAGTGGCGGTGGCCGTGTACAGGTTTAACGTGATGCTGCGCAGCGATGACCCGGCTTCCAGCCGTGCAGATACTCTTCAGTTATACGTCGCGAGTGTACAATGTTGACCCTGATGCGACTGAACTGATCGTCTGAACAGTAGGGTCGGTACAGCGGGGGTAATCAGGTATCGCTACGCGATCCTAGTTGACGTCGTGATGCACTGGGCTCGCTTGGTACTATGAGCCGCATGGTGTCACTACAGAGTAATGAAGTTGATGACGTTTCGTGTCCCGCGCGCGACCTTCGCCTCGCGTTTCTGCCACGACTGGAGCTGGCGCTCTCACAAAGAGCAAGCGTGGAAGGTGGCTCTGATTCCTGGCCGGCCCGTTTATTTTGATGACGGACGGGCGGTGCCGGAGGCCAAAGCCAGTGTCGAGCGCATGTTTATTTCAAGTGGTGATGTTGACGATGATGAGGTACAGTGTGAATGACGCGGTCAGTACACAGACCCTAAGAATCACGAGAGCACGAGCTTCAGACATTTTAACGCAGCATGGCGATTTACACAGTCATGGTGGGGGTCAGATTCATCTGCGTTAAATGCGGGCTACGCTAGTGTGGGAAATAGCGTGATGTGTTGTGTTGATGTGGTGAATGCAGGTGGGGCCCAGCTGTCTGGCGACAAACCCCATTTGAATAGAAAGTTAAGAGCAGGCATGGCGCGAAGGGTTTAGGGAGAAGGAAAGACAGAGGCGGGAGTGAAGGTCGTAATATCACTGAAACAAATAAACGCTACAAAGAACACGCCTTTTTCTACCACGCCTACCTTTTGTGTACTTTTCACTTATATTTACATCAGACGCGTACAATTTGATCAGTAATACCAGTTTTCTCGAGATTTTTCTGAATAGCCCAGAATTTCCATCTGAAGTAGCCGAGCCTGCGGGATGAATCTCATTGGACACTCCGTTCACCACTGCGAAAGAAATGCATTTGATTCCTCTAATTTCTGCAGCGTGTGTACTCTGTAATGTTTGCAACACACTGTGTCAAAATAGCTGTGCATGAAATGCTACGAAAGCTTGAAACATCGTACAGATAAAAATATACTCGATTTGAGGCTATTCTTTCGCGGAATCAGCGAATCGTTGTACTGCGGCTTTGATTTCTCCATTTTGGTGCTAATCGCGGTGGCTCTTTCTGGGACGCATCCTGGCTTTGGGAATGGCAGCATCAAATGGCCCAACAGACGCACCCGTTCAAACTTCAACCAGTGCGCTTCTCAGGAGCAGGCCCTCGCCCCCTAGGCCAATCACAAACATTCTTTTGTTCGCACGGGTAGAGGTACGCTCAGTGATTGTCATGTCAGCGGTGGTCGCCATTCTAGGGAAGAGACGAAATTAGCGCTGGCAAAGCGCTGGCAGTGTAACTTGGACTCTGTAATATCTAAAATTCATATCCATGTGTTTTGACGGTGCTGCCGCTGCATTGCCCAACGCTAATATTAGGTGTAACTAGCGCCGAGGTTTCATTAGAGTATGTCTTTGAAATATGTCTAAGACTTAGGATACTCCCTCGCAGACCTTTCGTTCTACTTTCCTTCGAGATTGTTTAAAAAATACCATGTTTTAAGCATTGCTCTACAACTGCTTACCAGTCGGCAAAAGCAGGAAATGCACGTCTATAAAATGTGATTTTGCCTTTTTCAGTCCCAAAGAAACCGAATCACTGATGGAGCAGAGCGACCACGACTATCAGTTAATGTCCCCCTATATTTCACCGAACGTCCTGAATAAAAGCGAGTCTAACAAAGTGGCGCATATAATAAATTCTACCCTAATTAGTACACCTGGGAAAGGTCCCAAAACATCAGAGAACTTGGACACCATCAGCAGATTCTTCTCAGTTCTAAATGACTTTAGTAAACGGGATTCTCTCTGGTTGCCAGACAGCCCTGACACCTCTGCGCCCTGCACTTTGCAGGGCGCAGGGGTGTCTACTTGCGCCGCGCTCGCCTGCGCTGGCCGGCCGTGGGCGGCGGCGGCGGCTCGGCCGCGCTGCGCAGCTCACGCTCCAGCAGCAGGAACGAGCCGGCCGCGGCGGGGCCTCGCCGGCCGCGCCACACGCGGCCCGGGCTGGCTAGCAGGCCGGCCAAGCGGCGCAGTTCAGCTGTCTCACGGTGCCGTTGCACGTCCTGGTTCTGGCGCGTGGAGGCGGCCGGCGTCCAAACCGCTGGCGGCGGCGGCGGCGCCGGCTCGGGCCGCTGCCCGCCGCGCCGAGTCGCCAGTCGAGCGACCGGCAGCCGCGCCACGCCCGCCTCTTCCTCCTCCTCTGAGGCCGTGTACTCGGTCGAGTCCAGCGAGGCGGTGCGCGTAGGCGGCGCGCCGCCGCTCGCGGCGCCACCGTCGCCGGCCCGCCCACTGTCGTCCGGCCGCAGCGCGGCCGGCACCAGGCCCGGCTCGGGCTCGCCACCGGCCGGTGTCAGCTGCAGCGCCGTGTGCGCCCGCAGCGGCGTCGCCGGCCCGTCCTCAGTTGCCGGGCCCGGCTCCACGGCCAGCGAACGGTGCGCCTGCAGATCCCGGTACACGGCCTGCGCCGCCGCCGCCTCCTGGCCGGGCGCCGGCTCCACCAGGTGGTCGCGGAGCAGGCAGCCGGAGCGCGTTTGCAGCGGGTCGAACTGCAGCGCCGTCTGGCCGCAGCAGGGGTGGTGGCCGAGCGGGGTGGCGGCCGTCTTACCGAGCGCGCCGTACCGCGCCGGCTCCGGGTGGAAGAGGCAGCCGCCCAGCTGGCTGGCAGCGAACGGCCGCTCGCAGCGCGCACACCACAGGAAGTGCACAGCGGCCCACAGACGCCAGTAGACGAGCCGCCAGGAGCGCAGCTCGCGCCGCAGCCGTGCTACGTGCGCGCCCAGCTCCCAGCCTCGGTCGCGCCGGTGCAGGTACGCAAGCCGGCCGTCGGGGGTCACCGACAGGTTGCGCGCGACGCACTCAACTTGCGCGGCGACGGCCGGCAGCAGCAGGCGGCCGCAGTCGACGCAGCAGAACAGCAACGACGCCGTCCAGTGCCGGCCGAGCTCGGGCTGCGGCCGCGACTCGCAGAGCAGCGCCGTCAGCTGACAGTAGAGCCGACCGCGCAGACGGTCGTGCGCCGCCAGCGCCTCCACCCGGTCGTGGTGGAAGAGCGTCGCCAGCCGCGCCATCAGCCGCTCGTTGAGGCATGTGACGCCCGGGCGGTCGGTGACGCGCGCCGGGTCGGCGCGCACAAACTCGAAACACTCGTCCACCAGCCGGTCCATGCGCAGAAAGTCAGCCGAGCTCAGCACGGAGAGGACGGAGTCGGCCGTGAGCGTCGGCGCCACAGCCGAGCGGACCGACTGCGACTGCACCCAGCATATTAGCCAGTCGAAGATGGTCAGCTCGCAGTGGATCGTGATGTCAACGTTCTCCAGCTTCTGGCCCTTGACGACGTCTCTAAAGTACGGCATATGCTCCAGCAGCACCGCTTTCGGACAGGCGAACTCCTGGGAGCGCTTCAGCGCCTCGTCCATCACCTGGATGGTGATGTTGACGTCTGGCTCGGAGAGGTGCAGCTCCTTCTTGGACGCGGTGTCTCGCTTCTTGGAGCGACCAGATGAGCCCTTTTCCCTAGGCTTGACACTCGGAGGTTCCGAGTCTGCCATGACGCTGATTAGGTGCGGCATCACGCAGTCCAACAACCCCTCCTCGGCCAGCTGTCGGACCTCACCCACGTCAGTGTCCTCGACGCCGTCCGGCAGGACCGGCGTAGGCTCGTTTTCCAGACTCAGCCATCGCTTCAGACGATAGGCGGTCAGCAGCAGCTGCAGGGCAGAGCCAGGGGCCTGCTCCATTCTCCAACTACACCGGCTGAAACCCCGTAGCGAATTATTCCGACGAAGCACGGTTGATAACCACGAGATGGATCTACCACTAAAGAGGACAAGCGAAACGAATAGTCACAATCGCCAGGACGGTCAGGAATCGACAGAAACGTCACCGGATCGACCACAGAGGTTACGCAATCACGGCGGCTGCGACAATCTCCTAAACAAGCTCAAACAGAACGGCGACAGTTCGGCCCGTCGATTGCATTCACGAACGGTCCTGTGAGATTGGCCTTGGTAAACCAAGCTCCCAATCTCTGCATGGTTATCAGTCAGAGATTGGCTGGCCGTTCATTGCTGTTGAACGACGCCGGGCCCAGTGGCTGTCACGGAGTTTCTGAGAACGAGGTCGTCGACACCTGACGACAGAGCATGGGGGCATAACGGCATCATGGTTGTACACCTCGATACTCACTTGTTTTATTGGTTCTCAACCCTATGTTCCAGCTTACCAGAGCTTTTCACCCGCGCCCCCACCTGGTTGCTTCACCGCCGCTCACTTACAGCGGGCCGGGTGGCGTAGATACAAAATTTCTGGTTGCTAGGCAACTAGTAAGCGGGAAAATCTTGCAGAGATTTTTGGTTTCTTGCTTCCTACTTGTATTTTTATATTTAGTTACGTTCATCCGTTCTTGCAATGCTTCCTGTGCTCAGAAAATTGATTTTAAATAAGATTCGTAGATGTTATTCCTCGATTAAGAAGTACCCTACACGATCCTTACGAATTTGAGTGAGAAATATTCTTCCCTTTCTGTAAATAGCACACCCGTAAAGTTTTAACTTCGCAGCAGGTAAGACAAGCACGGCGCATGTGGACGGGAAAAGACGCATGTGAATTGAAACGCTGCGCCTGACGCTTATCGGCTTTGCACGTGGTGCGCTTTGGAGAGTCGTGGACGGTGGTAGGGTTACGAGAGGTGTACATCGAGATGTTTTGTTGAAGTCGGTCTCATCATTGGTGGCACTTGGTAAACAATGGGGCGAGGAATGGCTGTTAACTAAAGTATCGAAAACGGATATAATGCAATTTAGCTAAAGCTCGTTTGTCAAAGGATTAGGTCCCCCAAAAAGTCCTGATGAATTCTTGTTCAGAATCAGCAGCCCTAAGGCCATCTGTAACCACAAAAATTTGGAGCTATTGAAGTGGTTCAGCCTGCTTTGCTATTGTTTCACATTCATTGGCCAGTAGTCTCTGATGTGTGGCATACTGAGCAGGATCCAAAATTGATTCAGCATTTTCAAAATATATCTGGTGTGTTGAACCTCACTCTGATGCAGGAAATTTAGGCCAGGTGTAAAGGTCACATTTTTGTGTAACAAAATGGCTTGGAGTATGCTGCCTGGAAGTGCCTTTGAAATACATAAGTAATTGAAACCTTGACTTTACGTTTGCTTAGATTAGGAACACTGTGATATCCATTGTGCACGTTGCCTCGATATTGCTGCCAGCACTGAAATGTCAGCATAATTTTTTGCAACATGGTCAAGGGCCTATACAAGCTTCCCAGAGGGGCCACACAGCTTACCCAGTTTCACTGACAACCCAGTTTAGGGTCCCGCAGTAAAGTCCTTTGCATGGCTTGAAATACCTTTTGTTCTCCATCTGTTAAGTTTTTCTTTTCCAGTTCATATTTGTAGTGTTCAACATTTATTCTCACATATTAATGTACATAAAGTATTGTATAAGGGATGGTCACTTGTCCCTCTTCCCCCCCCCCCCCCCTCCAAGGAGCTATCATGTTAGTATGGCCCAGAGCACAGCTGGATTATGGCAGGTTGGGCTTTCCATGCAATTGACATGGGGCTACAATATTCAGGAAGCAGTGAACCTCTAAGAAATGTTGAAATATACATGCTAGCACTTCAAGCAGATATGCAAAACTACTCCCCAAGACAAGTTTGGGGCCTTGTCTCAGGCTGATTGAACTAGGTTGCCTCCAAAATGATACAGTATTGTCAGATCTGATTTCATTTATTTTGCTATTTGGAGGAAGTTGGAGTGTTATTTAATCATTATTTGTTTTCAGTCACATTGCTTGAGCTTCCAATAACTATGTGCTAATTTTAGGGGGTTCTCAGTTTGGTTAGAAGTCAGAATAGGAGAGCACTCTGATTGTGAGGACTCAGGTTCGGAGACTCGGGCCATGCCAGGTTGGAAAGACTTCTATTAGTGAGGGCTCTTGTCAGGTTGGGAGGTTTCCTACCAGCTGAGGACTTAGTCTGGTGGGAAGAGATGGGCTACTATTGGCAGGCTCAGGTTTTTTTCTTTTTTGGGCACAACCACCTCCAAACAAATATGGGCATGCATCCCTGACTGAAGAATTGTTGTATTCACATGCTGTTTAGAAGGTCCAGTGCATTGCAGTTTTTAAATTGCACACTGAAAGGGCACTGATAATAAGATATCAGAATGTGCATAAGATGTGCTCACCCTTTGGATGAGAATCATGCAAAGCACAACAGTTGTAGAGCATCTGGAGCCAGACTAGAGGTTGTTAACAGTATTCATTTTATGTCAGTGTTGAGCTGCATGAAATATGTTCAGATTTGCATATATTGGCTTCTTTTGCTGTTTGAGGCATCACTCTAGCCCTTGTATTTCTGTATTGTCTTGTTAACTGTGTATTTAATGAATACATGTCAAAAGAAATCAGGTTACAATAGTGTGCTTCTTGGCTTTTCTGCATAATTAGCAGATGACTGGTTGCTAAGAGCTGGCAAATACTCACCCCCCCCCCCCCAAGCATGTGTCTACATGGCTTTCATCTCGCGTCGCTGCTGGCCCTGGTTGCCGAGATCATGACCGGATTTAGGCGCGTGCCCTAGTGTTTTCGGGGACCTTTACAATTGTGTTTTACCCATGGTAATCAAACATCTAGGTGAAACATCAGTGGTATTGTACCATTGCAGGATGCCCAGGCCTGATTAAACAACTTGCACACAAACATTTTGAAATTGTTATAGCATGACTGTACAGAGTGTTCCTACCTGTCACGTAAAATTGCATTGCTGCACAATCAGGGGTTACAAGGACAAACGCCCACTGAAAGGGTGGCTGTCCTGGCCGAGCCGGGCAGGGCTGCCGAGGCCACGTCATTTTCGGCCTGCAAACGTGGCAAGCTCGACTCGAGACTCCGTTCTCAATCGTTCGTCTCCTTTCCTACCCTTATGAGCTCTAATGGGCGTGATGCGTCTGTTCCAGCACCAGCCATGACGCGTTTTGCACGCTACTCCACCAAGGGCATCCAGAAGCCGCCCTGTGAAGCCACGCCATGGTCAGAGCTGGCTCCTCCAACGGCCGCCACCGAACCGTTGGCCCGTGCCAACGACCCGGGCAATAAAGCAAGCATGAAGAAGAATAAGGGTAAGCAAAATCAAAAGGCAAAGCACCATGTGGCAAATAAGCCGTCTGCATTGAAACCCGGCAAAAAATTCGGTGGGCCAAAACATGAAAATAAAAAGTCTGGTAAACAGACTGGCATGCCCGAATCTGAATTGGATGACAGCGGTGTTTGCGCACCAACTGTTCTTACGACTGGCCTCGCCGGTACTGCGCAGCCGATGAAGGACGTGGACACCAGTGAAGCAAGTAGTGGTGCCATGAGTCTTAAAAACAAAGTCGCAGGAACTGCTGAAAAGTCAAAGAAATCGAAGAAATCAAAAAAGGTTGTTCAGAAAGTGAGCGCGGAGGCAAACGGAGATTTAGGTGAAACTGCTTCCGGACAATTGGAAAAACACGTTTCCGCCAAGGTCACTAAGAAAGGCCTGAAAAGAAAGGATGGGGCAGCCATTTCAAATAATGTCAAACGGCAATGCAAGAGCAAGCGCGATGAAGACTGCGGAAGCCCTGAGATCATTGGTGCACCTCACATCTCTCAGCGACCCGGCGTAGACTCGGAGGACCCCGCAGAGGGTGTCACGAACAGTGACCCTGCAACAGCGAAACCGAACGGCTTCGGGAGACAAGTCCAGAAGAAGAAGAAGCGCAAGAAGCCGCGGACCAAGACGCCTGTCGGCGCGGCACCGTCTGGGCCGCCGATCCTGGCCGAGAACCGGCTGATGACCCAGTTCGACGGCTATTGGGTGCGGCGGCGCGCCGTGCCGCGGCTCGAGCGCGTGCGAGCGGAGCTGGCCGCCGCCATCACCGACCCGCAGAAGCTCAAACGCGAGATGAAGAAACGCAAGCGCGCCGAGCACCGCAAGCTGCTGTCGTTGCTGGCGGCGCGCGGCGGCGGCGCGCCGACGACGGCCTCCGCCCGGCTGGAGGACGCTGACGACGGCGAGGAGGCCGACTCTGCCGATGACGACGCCCCCCAGTCCTCGGAGGGGTGCGTGAAGGAGCGGCGATCGGCCGGCGAGCAGGCAGCGACGGCCCCGCCGTCGGCACCCGACGACCGGCAGGCTCCTCGGCGCGACGGCGGCGGGCCGCAGCGCGAGGAGCGCATGGTGAAGTTTGACGGCGTCTGGATGACGGGTGACGCCGTCGGCCGGCTGAAGGAGCTGCGCCGCCAGCTGAAGCTGCAGCGCGTCTCCGACGTCGTGCTGAAGCAGACGATGAAGACTGCTCGCCGTCGCGAGGAGATGAAGCGCAAGCGAGACGCCAAGAAGGTGAGTCAGCGTGGGTGGTGTCGGGGTTCGGTGATACCCGTAGCGTTTCCACTGGTGCCTATTGTTATCGGATTTCTATTTGCCGTGCCGCGCCATCTATGATTCGTTTGGTGAGCTGTAGTTCGACTTTCGCTCACTGAATCCCCTGTCTGCCCTGGACCAAGCAGAGTCGACCACTGTTTCTACGAGCTGGCATCGGCTCTGCGACTTTCCTTGGTCGACAGTGTTGCTTTTGTCCACCACTACTGAGGTGTGGTACTTGCTGGCCGATCGCCGTGCTGTAATCAGTCATTATGACACGTGAAGATGTGTACTGCCTGCGGATGACTGCCACCATCAGATGATGTCAGTGGTGTATGGCTGACGGCTGTGGCTGTCCCGATCCCCGCTGGTGTGCTCGTCGCGCTGCGCCTGCCGACAGTGATGCTCGCTCTCTGTGCTGACCCGCCGTGTGCCGTCGGCGGCAGGTGTGCCTGGGCTGCCGGCAGCCGGGTCACCAGGTCAGCGAGTGCCCGCAGCGGACCGGCGGCGGCCAGACGCCCGTCACCGGCCTCTGCTTCCGCTGCGGCTCCACCGAGCACCGGCTGAGCGAGTGTCGCGCCAAGCAGGGCGACGGCGGCCTGCCGTTCGCCGTCTGCTTCGTGTGCGGCCAGACGGGCCACCTGTCGCGCGAGTGCTCCCTCAATCCCAACGGCGTGTACCCGCGCGGCGGCGCGTGCAAGGTGTGTCACCAGCGTTCGCACCTGGCCGACGACTGCCCGGAGCGGCGGGAAGAGGAGGCGGCCGCCGGCGCGCCGCGCCTCGCCACGCTGGCGAGCGGCGCCGCCCTCGAGGACGACTACGAGCACGACTTCCGCACGGTACCGGCGACCGAGGCCGGCCGGCCGGCGGCGTTCGTCGCCAGGAAGCCGCGCCAAGTCAAGTTTTAGTGGCTGTCGGAGCTGGAGCGATGTGGACAGGGTCAGAACTGGGGACGTGGGCGGTAACGGGCGTGGCGTTGGATGCCGCCTGCTGTTGGAAATAAGATTAGTAGCGAGGATGCCGCTTTTGGGTCGATGTCATTTTGTTGTCGGCCGTGAGAGTGCCGTGGAGCCGTGAATGATACTTGAAGCATCCGACATGAGATAACATCATCGGTCGCTGGATTTGAACTAGCCGTTGTTATCCGGGAGGTGTTGGAGGGATGAAAGACTGCTCGCAATAAGAACACGTTACGACGCCAGGAAGGTCATACTTCCTTGACTATGACGGATTCCGCTTAAAATACGCTTTCCTCCTCAGACCCATCTTTCTCCAAAAACCGGCAATGTCAGTTTAAATTAGTTACCAACGAAGTTTGGCGCATGCAAAGTGCCAAGCATCGGGTTTTAGTAAGTTTAGATATTTTCGTACGTAAAAACGTGGGTAAGTTTAAAACCTTGTTCAGGCTGCATACAAAACATGTAAAAACTATATTAGCGAGGTCTGTGGAAATATACCGACATTTTTTACCTATGAAGGATTCTCATCGGCTGCTGAGGTGAGAACAACGACAGCGCCTGCTGGCGTTGGCCAGATAAAACGTTAGTGGGGCTATGTACGAACATGTGCATGGTAACGGTTAGCTCTAACCATTTGGGTGAATTTCTGGGGTCAGTATCCACGCCAACTGTTGTTCGTTGCGTGGGCCTGACCGCGCTATCCGACCATGAGATTTCGGGTCAATGGCAGTCTTTCGGCAAAAGTTTGATGTGTCGCAGTGGCCGGCACGGTCCGATCCGCCCTCTGACGCTATCTGACCTTCAGTGCGCCTGCTGCCACCGACCGCAGGCCACGTCGTCAGCAGCGAATAGCGAGCGCCCAGAACTACTCAGGTCGGCCATTGTCCCCCAACTGCGCGGCACAAACTAATTCGAGGTTTTCGTGAAGTGCATGTCATGTGCTTTAGCGCAACCGCAAAACATTTTGTCATAGGCATTAAGACGTTTAAACCTGTGTTCCATTGACGATGATTGACCACGCACTACTGTTTAGATAAGTTCAACATGGGCAATAGAGTTATGTACACGCAAGTACAGGACAGCAGAGCTCCCTACGCACGCGGACAGGGGCAAAAGAGCTGTATACGCGAGGACAAGGGCAGTGGAGTTACGCACAAACAAGGACAACGGAGCGCCATGCACACAAGGACGAGAACCGCGGAGCACCCCAAATCGCGACCGCATCCAACCAGCAAATCTCCCTCTCAAGGTGTCACCACTGAGCGGAATCGGCAGGATTCCATGATCGATATCGATCGATCGAGTTTAGATGCGTAGACCATCTCCCCACAACGCCAACCTCTCCATGTTGACGTGGTGTCGCTGCCTCCCTCGGTGACCAGCGGCAGTATCTAAGTCTAGTGTCTGGGTAGTTAGAATTGCGGGAATTACAGACGCACAGAGAAATGAAATAGATCGTTGCTTTCTGTCCGATTTTGATTGGATCCGGTACAAACTTGTCGGGGCGTCTCGCGGTCAGCCTCTCCAACCCAATTACATCGAGCAAAAACGTCAGGCACCGTGCCCAGACACTAACGTCACAAGTGGCTTGACGCCGCCAGCACGTCGTGCTGTCCGCACGGCTTCCACCGTCGGCCTATCAGACTAGATCTCTGTCGTACTGGCCGCACGGCTTCCACCGTCGGCCTATCAGACTGGATCTCTGTCGTACTGGCCGCACGGCTTCCACCGTCGGCCTACCAGACTGGATCTCCGTCGTCGTGCCGTCCGCGTGGCTGCCGTTGCCGACCTATCTGACTGGACCTCTGTCGTCGCGCTGTCCGCGTGGCTTCCGCCACCGACTTATCTGACTGGATCTCTGTCGTCGTGCTGGCCGCGTGGCTTCCGCCGCCGGCCTATCTGACTGGATCTCTGTCGTCGTGCTGTCCGCGTGGCTTCCGCCGCTGGCCTATCTGACTGGATCTCTGTTGTGCTGTCTACGTTGCTTCCGCCGCTGGCCTATCTGACTGGATCTCTGTCGTCGTGCTGTCCGCACGGCTTCCACCGTCGGCCTATCAGACTGGATCTCTGTCGTCATACTGTCCGCGTGTCTTCCGCCGCCGGCCTATCTGACTGGATCTCTGCCGTCGTGCTGTTCGCGTCGCTTCCGCCACCGACTTTTCTGACTGGATCTCTGTCGTCGTGCTGTCCGCACGGCTTCCACCGTCGGCCTATCAGGCTGGATCTCTGCCGTCATACTGTCCGCGTGGCTCCCTCCGCTGGCCTATCTGAGTGGATCTCTGGCGTCGTGCTGGCCGCGTGGCTGCCGTTGCCAGCCTATCTGACTGGATCTGTGCCGTCGTTCCATCAGACCAGACTTGCTGCCCCGTCTAGCCTGACCCCGGTTCGGGCAGGTAATCGGCTACATTGGATCAATGGAGAGTGATAGGACAGCGGAGCGCTTGCTCATGACGCTCGGCTGGTCCCTGGTGACCGGTTGCCGGCCTGCCAGTCTGCGCTAAATCATACTATCCCAGCACATCCCTGGCCCGTATGCAACCACACTGGCTCAGCTGGTTGCCGGACAAGAGGCCAAATGGAAAAATCCCGGTGGAAAGGTCCCATGCGACACATTCTGTAAACACAGATGCCAAATGAGGAATGTTGAAGGGCTTATAATACAGGATCGTTCGTCAAATGTCAAATAGGCAAACAGCTAGTTCGCTAATAGACAAAAGGGAAAATGACCAGATTGAGCTAAAATTAAAAAGGGGCGAGTGAAGCATTTTGTATACCCTTGTATATCTTTCTATATTTTGGTTCTGTCTGCATCTCTGCTTGGCTGCGACGACATGTGCACCACGGGAGTCATCGTCGTGAGCTTCGTTCCTTTGGCGACTGGCAGGGGAGAAGCGGTAGACACTTCTCGGGCTGCCTCGTGACATCCCAATACCTATCACGTTGGAGTCCTACGACGCAGCTCAAGGGGCACAATGGAGCCATGATTCCCCTTCATCGATTCACTGCTAGCGGGCCTGCAGCGTTGCTCACGAATTATCATCAGGCTGAGGTCAGAAAGCTTGCGACCACGGTGACCGTCTTATCAGCGTCCGTAACCAAGGCAACGCCGGTGTCATCCTCAGAGGCTGTTAGCCTTCTGAGTTAAGTTGGAAGTGTCTGTAACTACAATACTGGCTGTCAAATTAAACCGAAATATTTACCCAGTTAGTCGAGGTGCCATCCTTAAACTTTCTGTATGACATCCTGCAGTGTCGACGACTGCGAACTTTTTCACAGAGGTTTGATCTATGTTGCTTGGGGATCTAAAGTAGCTTGGTTGCCATTTGTGCAACTTTAAGCAATTCTCAGAATTCCAGATGGCGACTGCCGCCGTCTTGAGCAAAAGTCAAGCTCCAAAGCTTTTTCTTGACGACTTGGAGGTTTGTGTGGAAATGTTAGTGACCGGTTTTGTATGGCAGTAAGTACGGCTCTACCGCTATTTTCATATATGGACTCAAATTCAAAACAATATTGCCAGGCAAAGGTCAAATATTTTCACGAATAAGGAAAATAACACCAATTGAGCCACATATGCCGCTCGTTGTCTTCTTGTACTCATTGCAATGGTGCCACTCACAGAAGGTGCATGCGTTATTTGCCATGATAATATAAAGATGCGATACATACACGACGCATGCGCTATAATTGACGCTTTTCACTTCGTTGGGCGCGCATAGTCGAGTTGGCATCCTTTTACTCACCATGTGAGATCTTGCAACGTCAAACAGCGCGATTTTTTACGGAAACCTCCTACAGAACTAAATGTAGCTAGGAGAGCCAAATTAGTTTGGATGCTACTCACGCGACTTTGTGCATCTTTAAGAATTTTAAAAAAGCGAGTGCCTCTGTTTTAAATGCTGGTCAGGTTTTAAAGTTTATTTCCGCGACTTGGTCAAGTGATATCGTTTCTTGGGTTTTCCGAAGATGGGAGCCCATTTTTGCATTTATTTTTGATGCATGGGGTCGAAGTCAAGGTCAAATCGACGGCCAAACGTCAAGCTTGGCAGAAACAATTAAATAATATGAAACAATGAGGGAAGAAGCAGTGAAACAAGAAAGCTTTTGCACTCATATCGCGATTGTCCAAAAGATGCTGAAGCCCTATAAAGTGACCTTGATTTTAAGCGAGACTGTCCGCTGTCTGGGAAACAATGCGAGCCTACGTAGGAAAGGCAGCTAGACCCACGTAGTTGGGCACAACCCAACAGCGTAAATCCACGAATAAGCATACTGAAATAAGGTTCAAATGACAGTTGGAAAACCTCTGGGGCTTCAGTACGCTTAGAGCTTTCGCTTGGTGGGGTGATCGATATGCATGCTGCTCACGCCCAATACCATATCCCATGTCACAATCCTGTCTGTGCTGTTCCCGTTCACCATCCCCTCCACGAAAAAAACCTCGCCACATCCTCCAGATTGAGCGCGTTTGAGCTGACCCTGGGTAGTCGCTCAGCTCCTGTATGACTTGTTGCCATTAAGTAAAAGATTGCAGCAGGATGGAGATGATGGGGTGGTATGCCCTTAAGGCCTTGGCTCAGACCCTCTCGTTTGCCTTGCTGATGATACCGCCGCCAAAGGCTGCGCTTACAGCAACGCCCAGGACAGATTCACTCATCAGTGTCCCTTCGCAGCCAGGACACGGTGTACATTGTACATGTGCATTACATGCCCATGTAAGGCATACCTGTACATTGCGAGTGTGCATAATGTCCGTATGAGTGAAGTGTGGGGTTGGTCCGGCGCTAAGGGTAGTCGGACTAGACTAGGCATGGAGTTTGATACCAATGCGGATCGGCTGTGAGGTGGGTGTGATACATCCCGAAAGCATTGAGAGTCTTTTCGAGACACAAGCGCAGACAACATGGTGTCCGGGTGTCGGGCGGCGAGTCGACCATCGGCCTGAATACGACCAGCGTCTCAGGCCTTAGGGCAGCGCCTACCACCTTCCACCCCAGTCTTTCTGAGCATCAAGGCCCGTCCACTCGACCGGCTTGCCAGTCTTGTGGACTTCGAACAGTCAGGCCGCGTTTTGCTGCTGCCTGGATCTGACGGAAGTGGACTGAAGCCGTGACTCTTCGGCGGACACAGCCTCTGTTGGCAGCTGAGACGCGTTCAGATTAGAAGGCCCTTGTAGCGCTGCAGCTCCACAGCCTAGAGGGGGAGTCGCGGAGCGGGCACCTCACGATCGCCGTGCCGCTGCAGAGGTTGTACTCGAAAGGCGCTTAGACATACCATAAGCTGAGAAACTACTTGGAGACAGCCGAGGGGTACCTGACCAGAAGCGTGTGAGTGAAATGCCTCTTCAACCCTACACTGCTGGCGTTAATGCTCCCACGTGGAGGGCTGAACTACGACTTTTTCATTCAGCAGCACTGCCTCAAAGCGATGCTGCCGTATTTCTTTGTGGCAGGTCACCATAATTATGCTGGCTAACTGAGCTGACATGTGAGACAGATGAAGCAACCCCCCCCCCCCCCCCTTGCGTGCCATGGAGAGGAGTTTCTGGAGAACGCGCACGCCTGGCGACACTCGGACAGCGAGACCGCGGTGCCAGCAGGTCAGCTGTTGGATGACCTAAGCCCGCTGCCGTGTTTCGTCGTCTGGCGAGTTCCTGGGACTACAGGATACCTGACTAAAAGTTTGTACACTTGACTGGTTCACTACACTCCTAGTTAACCCCCCCCCCCCCCCCACGAAGAAGCTTCCCCTGCCCCCCCCCCCCCGCGCTCAAGACGGGAGGCTAGAAATATTGCCGACTTCGGTTGGAGCGTCGAAGTTTCCAACGTTACGCCGGCTGTCTCAACAGCAGCAATTTCTCCCGAAGAGCTCCTGGATGTATTGATCTGCAGCTGCACCGCTGAAATGCAGGCACGCAACATTCCAAGGTACAGCTGTAACAGCCACAGCTCGAGCCTTTGGCAAACAGACTTCTGTAAGTATTAGGGAGAAGTTGCGTGCTCTAGCCGTCGCACTAAGACAACGAAGGGGAGCTAGGCGTATGTAGTAGTGATGACTATGAAAAGTTGTGGAGGAATGTGACGGATGCTGCCTGGTAGCACTGCACTCAATCTCTCCTTAGATGTCGTGACACTTAACGTCAGAGGTCTTCTCTGAATTTGGCATTTTACCTTTCATTTGGCATTAGGTTAGACCTAGCGACCCAGTGGAAAGTTCAGAAGTGAACTCGCCACCCATGATAAACCCCATATAGCGATATTGCACGGCCATCTATGTCAATCATATCAAAATAAGAAAATTGGTTAGCATTCAAGACGGCAGCAGCCGCCATCTTGAATTTTGAGAAATTCTCGAGCATGCACAAATAACAACCAACCCTGTTTGTATAAACAAACAAATAGCAACCAACTTGGTATGTCTTTTCTCATCACATGGAGTACATTTCCATAAAAAAGTTTGCGGTAGTTAACTATGCAGGGTCAGCAATTTTGTAGCTTGGATATAAGAGCTTCTGAGGGAAGTCTTTCAATTTCACTAATGGCCGGTTGTGGGCTTTCAACATCTGTGCTTCCAGCTTCTGCTTCATGTTTATAGCAGGAGACAGATCCACATTGATACACGGGAGGCTGTCACACTTTTTGGTGCTTAAGAAGTCTCCGAGATCGGCATTGTCTGAAGGTGCGACAGAAAGTCTGACTTCTTGCGTGCCCTGGCAAGTGAACCGCAGGACATCGTGACACCTCCCAACACAAAGTATCCGGACAGCAATTTATCTAGTGGGGGCTACGAGCATACACATTTTGTGCCATTCGTACATGCATTTCGTCCATGCCCATATGCTTGAAGTGAAAACAAGACCTGCAAAACTGCGCTTAAAATGCATACAGTTCAGGTTGAATTTTCGGGTAGGTGATGAAGATACCAGTTAGCGCACTAAGAAGTGCACAATGGCCATCTCTGTTCTCAGCGTTCGCAAATCACGCGTTCCAACGAGCACAATGTTTCACATCCTCATTGCTTAGGCTATCACACAGTTCACATTGGGCCGGCGGTGACCGACTGTCTCGAGCTCGTCCTGGAATGAGTGGCACTGCCGCTTACCAGGCACGTAGCCAAGGGGGGGGGGAGGTGGATTCGCAAGACCATGCTCCCGTTACCTAAGCCAAGAGCAGATACTGGTTGATTTGGCAAGATTTCAGTCTCCATTTCCAGGCGCTCGAGAAAACGTGATATTTTACCCGTTTCCTCCCCTTTTATGGATGCGTGCCTGTCACCGACCGCCGCATTCACATACAACACGATGTTTTCCGTGGATGGCGCGCGCGGAAAGGATGCAATCATGTAGATGTAAATATCTGCGTGTGGGCGATATGAATGATCTGGGTGCAGGTGTGGGTGTGAGAATACACATAAATCCGTCGTGATCTGTGTATTACGCGCCGCATGCAGGGGCTCAGTATCACCGTTCTAAGGTTATGTGGCTTTGGGTATCACTCGCAGAATAAGCCCTACCCTTCTCCAATTATCAATAAATATGGCAGTTGCAACACGTGATCAAGCGGAACCCTGCTCATGCGTCTCAAGTTGCAGCGGGTATATGACACGTTCTGTTTGTTACAAGTACGCAGCCAACATTTTCCGCAGGGGTGGAGCAAATATCGAATTATCTCCGAAGTCGTCGACTCTGGACAAATTCCAGGGAAATCGTCCAGTGTTTAAAGAGACTAACCAGGCCGTCTAGCCAGGCTGGATGTCTTCGGTGGACATCACAGGCCAGTTGCATCAACTGGGTTGGCTGCAGGCACCCACTCTGCTGCAAGTGGCCGGCGGTGCTGCTGCTATGCGGCAGCGGTTTGCACGTCAAGGTCGTGACCTAATTAAGTCGATAATCGGGAAGTTATTCCTAACCCCTGTAGGCACCACATGACCATTGGCCATGCACTGCGACGCGCGAAACCTCGACTCTCCACTTGTCGAATTCGTGGGCTTGCGTAAAGGCGCGATGGTTCTGAGTGTCTCTCACGCCAGGTGTCTTTGTTGGATTGCTACAATACGACGCTTGTGTGAAATACCTATGAATACACTTGTGTGGAACATAGACTCGGAACAAGGAGTTCAATTTTCTAAAACTGACGCAATTCTCGATCTTTTCGACAAGCAAAGTTTGCTGTTCGAGGAGGTTCTGCTATCAAACAGGTTTTCTTATTTGACAGTTAATGACGACAAGTACTGAGAACATCAATCGCGAAACGGCCTAATATTCCCAGGTAAAATAAGGCTTATGTTCAAAATAAGTGATGCGTATGTCAGGTCGGATTGAATAATGTTATGTCGCATTCTATGCACTATTATATGCATTATGCACGTGGTATCTGTTCTAGACTGGCTGTCTATAACCCATGCGTCTGGAATTTAAGAAATGTTTTGAAATATAGGGACTGAGGCGCCACAGAAAACATCTAACGGTAAGGACAAGTGCGATTTGGCTGACCTTATATCAAGGTTCAGGCTACGTTGGTCCAGCAACCTGAATGACAGCTAGGTTGTGCCCGCAGTTCTAAAAATGCCACAGTTTCAAAAATCAAATATCGTGATTAAATTCTGAGACAACCGCGCATGGCCGGGGAAGATGACTTCCCCCCGGGATCTACGGATGTCCAGACGTGGTAAGAGAACAACAAAGATGCCGATGCGAAGGATTCGTTAAATCATAAAGAATACACACCACATTTTTGGCCTGAGGTCAAATGTGAGATCACCACAGGTCACGACTGGGAATGTGGTCGTTCCGATAGATGCCTTCAAAACATTTGTTCATGCGTCAAGCCGGACATTGAAAGCACAGGTGAAAGTGGTTAAGACTATGGGGAGTCCATTCCGGCCATTCGTATTCCCTTGCAAGGATCGTGTCAGGTCAGGTCACCGTTCATAATTGGTTTATACAGAAACAATGCTTTTTTTGTTTTATTCCACAATGCGCTTCTGACTAAGCTTATGCTATAAGGTGCAGCTGTGGGAACAAAGTATTCCAGAAACAAGGGCAACATTTTTAACTCTCGTTGAAGTCACCTGAAGTCAACTTACGCGAGATTCATTAACCATCCAGTTAAAAAATAGTGCTAGTGCTAACTGAGTTTAAGTGACCGGTGCAATAACCGCATGATCAATCACGGTAATCAGATCAAACGCTTTCTTGGGAATAAGCCTGGAAGCAAGAGACATAATTGTAAAGGGTACCATACTTGCAGCTTCAGCAGATGATCAGAGTAAATGGCGTACCGGATGGTACGGTTTTGCAGCTATGGGAGTGGCATCGTGGTATCAAAATCATTCTTCAGCAACATGGCCAAATTATGATCTGACCTGGTGACACCGGCATTAGGAGGTAGTTCACCTTCAGGTATGCTCACACCACTCCTCACTTGTTCTGCTATTTATGTTAAGCTTAGCGAGCCCATCAGAATAATTTAGTACTGCAAAATACGAGAAGATGCAGAACATGAACCCGAAATGTGGATATGTTGCCTTAATCTCTCCAAATATTTCGAGATACTACGCGTTGCCACATTGGATAAGTGCACTAAAAAGTTTTCAAAAGCTTTGTTTGGGATTTTTCAATGAAGCTGGAATATAGACTAAACCCTCTGACAAGCACGAATTGCTTTTGTGCAATTATATTAGCATGCAAAAGGTGAATTAGGTGTATCCAACTGAACAAGTTCGTGATGTTGAAAGAAACCCTCTATAGATATGTCTCCAGCCCGTGCCTTTGGATCATCCAAATTCAAGGAAAATGCTAGGTATGGCACTCAGCAATGTAAATCGGCCAAAGGGGTCGGATGCCGGCTGCGCAATTATTGTTTATGTCGGTGCTGCGTGAAGCACAGCGGGCTTAGCGGGTCATTTCATTCAAGGAACATTTATTTTGGATAATGTTGAGGTATGTAAGCCCTGTAAGCTATTTAAGTACTGTAATCAAGCTCTGTAAATGCTCTAAGTAAGCTTTGTCAATACTGCATACCTATCAACATGGACTGTACTAGAATATATTAGTTTGTTTTGTCGCGTTCGCGTCAGAAATGCTACCGAAGGTTTTCAAAAAGTTGTGATATGTTTTGGTACGAAGAGATCTGGAATGGCACTTGTCAATAAAAGCGTGATCTTGCTTATAAGCGCACAACATATATGTTGTCGGGTTATAAGTCTAGTCTTTACAAACATGTGTGATTCCCTATGGAAAAATATAGCGGAAAGTGGCAGATAAAAGTTGTGTGGTTAACGAAATAACGCTAAAAACTTTCAGAAAGTTATTAAGTGTTGGCATCGTAACTGTTTGCGAAAATGGCTGTTGAGATTATGTAAACAGCATAGTGCGAGTTCGGCTTGGAAATGTTATAATTGCATTGGTGGCCAAATGGACTAAAATCCAATGCAAATCAAGCCATACCTCCCCAAGCATTGCACTCGGCATTCCAAGTTTTTAGATTAAATTGCCAATGCCAAGATGTTAACTTTGGGTGGCTGGGACCGGGCAGTGACCGGTCACTCAGCTCTATCAATTATGGTTAGATGCCGCCCATTCCAACGTTTCGTTGCTGTAGTGACATCAAGGGTCCCTGCTTATATTACATGAAATTAAATGTACGGTAGGTAGCGGGTAAATTGGCCTTTGGTTTGCACCCACAAAATGAAAACAGTCCAACACAGTTCACAGTGATGACAAGTATTACGCTGGCCGGGCAAATTTGCATTGAGAAGTGTTGAAATACGTAAAATCACGTTACTGTCTTCACACACCTGTGCACGCTAATATCCCGACTAGTGATATGTTTTGATTTGCAAGCCCTGACTATGTATGAAAGATGGCCTAAGCTGATAAAGGGACATGTAAAAATGACAACAAACAAATACAAGACGGTGAACTTATCAAATAATCAGAGACATAGCGCAACCAATGCCCTTGACATTTCCGGAACTCCAAACAACATTGGTGACCTGACGTAGGAAGCTGCATTTAACACACGCCTCGTTTACCTACGGCTCTCCTTAAGACGAAGCGCCGGCAGTCAACCAGTCAGGCGCGTGACGGGGCGGGCACGGCCGGCCTTTGTGCCACCGGTGTGCCTATCCGGCGCGGCGGCGCCCACCTCGCAGCTCCGCCGAGTTCGCCGGCGAAGTTCGCCAGACGTGACAGCGACCGGGACGACAGTGGAATTCGAATGGCACCCTCAGCAGCGCCCGGAGCGCAGGGGCGGCCGAGCGTCAAACCGGCTGCGTTAAAAATGCAGGCGAGCGCCGCGAGCGAAGAATGAGTGACGGTTCGCTAGCACGGCGCCACCACGCGGGCGGACAACAACGGAGCGTCCTGGCTACCCAGCGCCGAGTGGGCAGTTAACGGATTGGGGGGCCGGGGGAGGACGCGCTGAACGTGCTCTCGTGGAGCGTGCTAGTGCAGTGCTCGCTGGTTCTCCGGCGAACTGGCGGGCCTGCTGCAGCACGTGCGGGGACGAATACGCCCACGGTGCGGGCATATGAGGCTTAAAAGATTTAGGGTGGGCTCCGCCCAGCTGCCTGGAAAACCACACCCGCATTTTGCAAAGTAGGTCTCGTGTTCTTGACACTGGCGGGCACGTGGCTTGAGCCATGAGCGGGATGTCGATACGCGTGCATTTAAATCGGCCCGCAATCTGAAATATGACCTCATTGATATGTACTTTGGTGGAAAGTGACCACAGCCGTTGTCCAAGGCGGAAAATATGTGGTTTGGTATTCGGGCGCATGCGCGGCTGGATTTAAGATTATCCATGTGTGCAGAACTTTCAGCTGCAATTATGATGTTTGCCACGCAAGTAACCGGCCTCCTGGTGTACCAAACCTGGTCGAAATCACAGCGACTGGTGACTCCATGCACAACTTTGCGCCTGTTTTTAGTTCCGCAATGCGCCGCATTGCTGGCCATGCTCGTGTGGAGAGACAGGGAGCAGCTACGCCACTGGTGCCTGCCACGCATTTCCCAAAATGACGATGATGCGCACGTTACGGCAGGTGGCACATCTCCATGATTTGCACATCTCTATGTCTGCCAGTGTCAAACGCATATGTTTGGGATGGCGCCACTGGACTTCCTTCAGCGCTGAAAGCTTCGTAACAGCCTACGCTGCTGAGTGTTTGCATTGGCCCAAGCGCAGTCACCGACCACAAAGCACCTTTCGTCGCCGGTCCGGCCCCAGAGACCCATCGCCCGCCCCCACGCTTCACAGGACCGCCGGCCACCGCTTCGGGGCTGGACCCGCGCGGGTGAGCGGCGCTGATGGCTGCTGGTTGAGCAGACACAACAGCATATCCTTTGGAAAAGGGAATCTGCCGAACGGAATTGTTGGGAATCTGACCGCTGATTGACGTGCATGAGTTGTCTCATTTGTGGTCCCTGATAAGTTCGCGGGCTGCACGTAACGATTTACTTTTTCCATACTTTATCGCGAGGCTTGCTCGGAACAGGAAGACGTAAATACTGTGGTGCATATTAAGTTGTTAATGCGTATATGTGGATCATATGTCATCAAATGTCACAGGCCCAGTGAAGAACGTGTTTAAGTGAAAGACACATTCAATTGCAAAGGAACAATAGTACACCCTTAAACACTGCATATAATATATCATCCTAGGTTTGGGCGTACTCTCTTCAGCAACAAATTTGATCTCGCCAGACAACCCGTGTCCGGTCGGGAGTAAATGGACTTCCCTGTAGTTTTGGAGCACAGCTAAAAAAGAAACTCTTGCAGCAGCAACAAATTTTCCGTACCTGTTCATCTATCAATTTGGCATCCTTTGCGCAAATTTGAAGCTTTGATCTGCCCAGGTCAGTGACCTAGGTCAGTTTAAAAAGGTCAACTTTTAAAATGTGTTTGGTTACGCATAACTCACTTTATTTTTTCGCCATAACTCAAATTGCTACAGAAGTACAACATAGATCTACATATTTTTTATATTTTTTGAAAGAGGTGAGGTCAGTGACCTGAGTCTATAGCAATCGCTGATATTTTTCGTAAATAATGTAATTTGTACGCATTTTTGTGCAGTTTGGTGTTTGTATATTACGAAAAGAGCACTGCTCCGCATACACAAGGATCATATGGCAGCTGAGCACATGACTTTGGCGCAGTCCATGGCCTACCCCTTGCAGGGTTCATTCTGAAAACACCTGCTGAACCCAAAATAAGCAGTATTGTGAGCATAATTTTGGGGGCATAACTCAACCACTCTACTGAAAACATGCTGTGCTATCATTTTAGCACATAATGAGGTTGCTCAGTCGCTACCGTGAGTATATTAAGTAAAATGACGATATTCTCACGCGCTGTACGTTACTGGCGTCCAACAGCCGTCATTCACTCATGCATCCATTCCTTGCGACGTAAAAGGTGAGCTACAGCGACGATCGATTGCATTACTTGAACCCCTTCGCTTCATAGTGTTGAAGGAACCAAATGCATTGAACGAATAATAACTTGCAAAAGATACGATGAATGGACCGCTGGAATGCAGCTATCGTAAGGCAGGGCCCGCTGCTTCGGGAAAGAAGCACGCCGAGTGGTTCGCAGGCGTGGGTTTTGGAGTCACTGCAGTGTGGTAGCACAGAAACAATGCAGCTGCGTTGAACAAGTGGTGTCAGTGAAATGAGAGAGGTTTGGAATTTGCAGCGTAAGCCAGAACTGTTTTCTTGAAGCTTGTTTGTTAAGTGCGACAGCATTTATAGCCTTAATCTTCGTAGACTAAGCAGAAGAATGGAGAGAAGGATGTGATATTTCAGCTACATGCCTTTATTGAAAGGAAAATTTCAGGGAAAATTCGTGTCGATAAAGGCACGTAGCCGAAATATCACATCCTGCTCTCCATTCTTCTGGTTGTTCTGCGAGGAATACGGCTGTTAATGTTTAACAGCATTAATGTTTAACAAGCCGCACTGGAAATTTGGAGAGCATAGTTGGACGCTGAACAATTGTTGATGTTGTCATAGTATGCAGATCGTTCGCAAATGATGCTCCCGGACAAGTCATGGTACTGTTTCGCTGTTCCTCATGGGCTTGGACACATATGGGGCCCTAAATCGGTACATGCTATAACAGCCTTCATCCAAAATTTTTGGAAACACCCAGTGGGCTTATGACCGCTTCTGGAAACAGATAAAATTGAGTTTTTCAGGGTATTTGCGACTACCACCTTCCAACACGTACACACATATAAAGAAGGACGAGGAGAGGCCGAGCGGTCGCCGGCCTGCCTCCGATAAGGTGGAAGCGATTCACCCATGTTGCTGCATGGAAAACGGGGTTACAGATTGAGTTTGTTCTCCATGCCGTACATATGCCACTGGTAGCCAGCACATCACACTTGGCTCCCGCAGGGAATCCTGTCAGTCAGAGATCCCATCAGCCAGGGAATCCCATAAAAGATGATGAACGTGACCCGAAATAACGCAAACACATATCGTCAAAAGAACATCAAGGGCCTTCTCATGTGCTCTCATGTGCAAAAGAGTCAGCTCTGTCGGTTAGCAAAGCAAGCCCGTAAGTGCCTGTGTCTTGCCATTTTCTGTCTTCATTAAGTAAGTCGAACCTGTCAAAATTTGATCGATTAAGACCATTATTGTCAGTCTGGCTAATGCTGTTTGGTGTAGCATGCCAGCCTGAGTCTCAGAGGGCGTGGTCTCTATTTTAAAGACTAGGTAGAAAGATTAATTTTCACACTCACCACTCTTTGTTTGAAGAATCGGACCTAACAACTTCGTAGGTACACCCTGTCTGTATGCTGACTGGCGGACGTACGGATACATGGTGGACGTGGTGAATGGGGAGCACTCCTCTTAGGCTTGCAGGTGGTGTGAGTCATAATTGTCAGCCCCAACACAAACAAGTGTATCCCAATGGATCCGTGGCATGTTGAAGTCTCCAGCAATTAGATAATCGGCGCGTTCGGTGAAAGACAGTTTCCAGCAAATTCGCAAGGCGGGTGGGCTGCACAGATTGCCGCCAGGGAGAGTGTGATAAGTGCTGCCGACGATCAGCTTGTCTGAGTTAGATAACTTAAGTGATATTCATAATTGCCCCTGAAAAGGTCATGCCGATGCAACTTCAGCTTCAATGGGAATTTAGCGAGTTCGGCTTGATTCCAACTTGGCTTGAAAGGGTTCAAAGTTGCTGCACAGAGTGTATCCTGGAACAGGAAGCACAGCACGGGGGATGGAAAACGCCTGGGATTTAGGGATTAACTTTGTAAGAATAAGAGCGGGCTCATCGCACGCTGCAATCAAGCACAAAACCTCTCTGTTAACGAACAGATCTGCTTTCGTGTAAAAGCCAGATAAGTCCCATGTCCTTATTCCAGAGTCAGGGTCGAAATCCTCACCTAGTGTCTTCCGGTGAGAGCCATCTACAGCTCCACCCTACCATAGCTTGAGCTCGGGTGCCTGAATATTAACAATTCATTACTGTACTGACCACTGAGGTACATAGGCTGGATCACTGACCGGAGGCTCTAAGCACAAGATTCTGCCCTGTCTTAACGTTGAATTCGCCTTGCCCGATTGTTTTGTGCTGTGAGCACGTTGGCATCAGTTTCTTGTTGCTCCATCTTTTCGGCTTAGACAAATTTCATATGGATGTAAATGTGCTCTCACTTTGTGAACCCAATCCGTTACTGTCTGGTCAGAGATCGTTTTATAAGATGAAAGTCATGGCGTTAAAGGTTCGTTAAGATCGTTCAGCAAGGCGTCAGATAAGTTCTGAGGCTGAAAAACTATTCGGTACAATTATAAAAAGTTCAAAAATACGTCCGCACCAGACGTTTAAGAAATTTTTATTCATGAGGTGCTGGATCCCGGACGATCCTTTCTCCAAATTTCTGAATAGATCCTGGATTCCGAAAGATCTTAGGTCCAGGATTTCGGAACTCGATTCCAGGACTAATTTTCTGATCTAGGCACATGCCTGGATGTGGGATACATGTACTTGTGTCACCCCTAGGTGAAATGTACATTGCATTCAGTGCAGATGCAGCAACGCTTCAGCTCTTCCACGTCTTGATTAAAACGGCAAAAGACACCCTGGGAATACCAGTTATATTCAGTGGCAGCAACGACACAGAAACAATCAGTTCAGAGCACCTGTGTGACAATACGAACATGTATGGTGTTTGGACGCAATGTCAAACGTAATCACGGATGAAGAACGCTCGCAAAGTTGGTGTGGAACAGCCGCCGAAGCTGGAGTCGTTCGATAGAAAACATTGAGTCACGCCAATTTCAATGAAAGAGAATGCTACATCTTTGCGGGTATCTGGAGAGAACAAAAGAGCACAAAAAAGTGCGCTGGCAGTGATTCCGCCATCGATCCTTGTCAAGAGGTAATGGAAACAGCAATATTTCGAGATCAAAGAGTAAGTCCACCGCGGAAACTGCACGCAGTATGGCGCAGCAGGGTAGGTGACGTCATAATCCTACCAGACGATCACATTACCCTGTTTGCAAATTGACTGACCAATGGCGGTAATTTGATGCGCGATGTGTCAGCCAATGCCTTGCTTGAATGAGTACTTTGACACAAAATCTGCGGCAACGTGCTTTTATGATTCGTATCGTATCGCCTCGTCCAGCTCAGTTGGTCTGGGGATGCACGCGTCATGGCATATATACACCAACCGAAATGTAGTGCATCTCGGAAACAGGCTCGTTACGTGGAACATTCCATTTAATGACGGCTTGACAGTTGAAGCACCTGAAACACGACATGCTCTACCCATTTGTTATGTAATACTGTTCTCATATGTGTTCTTCAGCGGTCACAAATTCCATGCGTGCACATACAAAAAGTAAAAACTGGAACACGATGTTTGTAGTCGTATCTTTCTTGGTGTTTTGATCGAGACGTCGCATTATCATCACTATGGTATAAACGCCTATATGACAGGAATGGATGGAAACGCTATGCCGCCATATGTGTTGCAATTCATATTTGTATGTTCCGGTGGAGGACTGTCACTTAATGAAAATACACTGTTGGCACATGCGTCATGGAAGTTACACGGGCGCCAAAAATAGCGAGTCTGGCTTATCATTTGTCACGTTACAGCACATGAAAGGTGGAACACAAGAAAGTAGCTGATCCGTGTCACTACAATGTTTGTAGGCGGTGTCTGCCATCCACTATCGTAATGAGTCTTATATACTCTGAGTTAACCCGAAAACACACTGTAATAGGGGAGTCGCTCGTCCAACCACGAACATTGACGACATAGCCACGGAAGCCACCCTTCGTAGCTGTACACCTCCTCCACGGGACGTAAAGCTCTCCTCCGAAGCTAGCTGCCAGTGGCAAGCGCATATATACATACAAACACACGCGAGCAAGCCGAAGCATTCGTACGACCATGTCTGCCTCCCTGCCATGCGCACAACCGGACATAAGCACGTTCGGGCAACGCATTGTAAGTACTTTCTGACACACTTCCGGCGTGTGAGGTGTCTTTGCTCAATGCGCTGAGACAACCTTGCGAGGTCTGGGCAACACTGAGGTGGAGGGCATAGTTCGACGCACCAAGAGATCATGATATATTGATATACTGAGCCCTCGCGGCTCACAGGACACCAGAGTGGACCGCGGCTTGTGACAACAGTGAGGACGAGAAACACTGACTGTCGACTCCTCGTCCGGCCGCGACCCCGGCTTCCGACCGTAAGTGTCGGAACATCCGCCTCGGGCCACCTGCGGGAGCGGGCCAGCTCGACTCCCGCACCGTCAGCGCGACCGGGCTGACTGCATCCAGTCTCCTGCCGCTCGCCGGCACCGCCACTGACGGCACGTGGGCTCCAGCCACGCCGCCACCGGGTGCGACGCCGCACTCGGCGTCTGTAGCGCGACGGACCGCCCGACACGCCCAGCCGCCGCGCCCAGCCGCCTAGCTTGTGTCCTTGCGGCCGCCCACCAAGTGTTCGCGCTTCCTGAGCACCAGCGAGCGCAGGTAGCCGGGCTTGGGCTGGCGCGCGGGCGAGCTGCGTACCGAGCGCCCGTTGGCGAGGCGCGCCTCGCCGGGACTGGAGGCCGGACGGCGCCGCTGGGCTTTCACCAGCCCGACCACCGAGTCGGGAGCGCCGTCCGCGCCGCTCCACGCCGGCTGCTTGTCGGCCGGGCGCGCGGTCATCCAGCGGAAGTAGCGCGAGAACCGCATCGTTTGCCCGTCGCCGGGCGAGCCCGCGGCCGGCGCGACCGCCGCCGCCACCGCGGCGCAGTCCTCGCTGACGCGGCGACACATCGAGTCGGTGCGCGTGGCGATCTTGAACTTGGCCGAGCGCTCGCTGACCTCCGCCTCGTTGAGCGCCTCCTCGGACCCGCGTCTCGGCTCGCCGGCCGGCTCGGCGGCGGCCGCCGGCACCGCGCCGTCGCACGGGGCGCCGGTGTCGAGGCTGGCGCGCGCCGAGCGCGACGCGTCGTTCAGTCGCGAGTAGTGTTCGAGCGCCTGCCGCGCCGGCTCCAGCACCAGACCCTGCGGCAGCGACACGGCCCGGCCGCGTGACACGGCGTGCGGCGCTGCAATAGGCCGTCGTGCACGCACCGTGAAATCCAAAGGGGAGCACAAGTCTGGAGGCCACCAAGCTTGCCGCAGCAAAAATGCGCTGTGCGCAGTGCCCAGCACAATGACACAGGATTAGGGGTGAAGATTGGTGGTTCGCACTGAAACCAGTATGACAGATGAAACGACGCACCAAGGAACGATTCCGTAGTCCAGATAGCATGCATGCACTTTCTATTCTTTTGACAGGACGTCGGGGCATCTAAACGGCACCTTACGCTACAGCGACTTCAGACACAGTGTCAACTGCTTCCATGTACTTCCACCCTACACTACAGCAACTTCAGACACAGTGTCAACTACTTCCATGTACTTCCATGTACTAACGTTCTAGTATCAGTTGTTTCTAAGTTCTTCATCTAAGGGATTCCATAACGCATCCCGAGTCCAATTCAACTCCTTTGGCAGGCTCTTTCTTACCTCCAACTCTTTCAGCAGTTCCGCCGCGGCGGTAAAGAGCGGCATCAGCACAAAGGAGATGAAGTTGCACTGGGAAGCCGCTTTGTTAACCTTCTCTCGGTCCATGAATGGCGTCACCGGTAGACCCTCCTCTTTCTCACGGTCGCTCTGGTTGTAGAACTCCTGAGGTCATGTTAGAACACGCTCACTACGATAGTCATGCCATACGATGAGCCTCGAGAGGGGGGGGGGGGGAGGAAGCAGCTCCCCTGCCTGTGGGCAGGAGGAGCGGCATAGAACTCCAGGCCAAATTTATGTCAAAGTCTTGGTAAATGACAGTTGTAACTACAACTGCGAGACAATCAGGTCAGCTGCGATACTGTTTTACGGATCAATGCTCCCTCATCTAAGCAAAGTGCTGACTTATGCTCATCAGTAAAAGCGCGGAACGGCGAAGAGTTCTGATGGAGACAGTGCCAATCGCTAAGAAAAACCCCTTCTTTCGCGTTCACCCGCGAGGGCTCAAAACATAAATGGACGCTGATGAGAATCCTGTCAATCGCATCACTGGTAGATCCCATTTTCTGAGGTTGCGCCAGCGGGCAAGGTCATCACGTCCGCGAATGAACCGACATCAGATTGTTGCAACGCTGATCACAAGCTCGCATTCTGAGCCACAGATAGGGCTGATGGGAATGTGATCACTTTCTTATTCTATGTCATCAGTTGATAGAACTGTGTTAGAGGAAAATACCACACGCAGCCCCACACATCGAAATCACACTATTCGCGCTGCCTCAGATGTCAAGCGTAACTGACTCCCACGGGCATCGAGGGAAGGCTTACAACGCATCGCTCGAAAATAGTGCTGCGGTAGCTGGATGCCCACACGACAGCTGGTAAACAATGATGCACTCCGTTTCCGGTTTTTTTTTTTTTTTTTTTTTTCGTTTGACGACGATGGTCCGCAGACGTCAATTTTGTGCGACGCCTGGAACAGTGCGAACTGTACGGCTTCGTGCGGTAAGCCGTCACCACATCCTTCAGTCTCGACATTTTCAACCGAATATCCGGCAAACTGGTTTCATGCCCTATGCAGCATTGCGTGGAGTTATTTTTCTGGCAGCCACTTGGACGTTGCAGAATTGCGCCGAATTCATTTCTGAGCCACACTCTACTGCACAACTCCTTATAGGCCGCGTGCTCGTTATATTTGTTTTAACATGTTCATCACTCAGTGTCGACGGACGACGTATGTCGTACCTGTAGCAAGCAATCAATCCAAGGGTCCGCTACTGGAACGGGGCGGGCCTCGTTGGATATGTCTGCAATCTTGATGAGGACCATCGATAGCTGAAAGGACAACTCCGATGACGTGTGTAGCTCCAAACAAACACGCTGGCGATGGTCATCACGCTAAACCAGTTCTGTGATCTTATCAGTGCACGTGCTACAGGCACAGAGTCACGACATAACATCTGCGCCTGCATAGCCAAATGCTACGTTAGTAAAATATGTCTGCCTGCATTCCTTGTTTACATAAGCATGGCTACAAGGCAAGCGAAAAACTATGCCACAAGAGCATTTCAGCACCTTACGCCATCTTTCGGCGTATTGTTGCTGTCATCGTGCACGGTACATGGACAAACGACACCAGTCGCGTCCTTTACAGGGCGATGGGAGTTCTAGCGGTTCAGCCACATCAGACCGGCCCGCGTTCTCCGCTCACCAGATTCACGTGCACCGGCTCGCCGAAGTCGAACTCGTCGAGCACCTCTCGGAACTGGTCGATGATCTCGTTGTGGCGCGCCATATCCGTGGCCAGGATGCAGCGGATGATGCCGTCGCGCGCTCGCCGCTGGTCCTCGCCGTCCAGGCCGGCCAGTAGGTTCGAGTCGGGCTCGTGCAGGATGCTGAACGCCACCGAACAGTGGTGGTTCTCCAGCGGCGAGACGTCATTGTAGCGCAGCGCCAGGTCGGTGCCGGCGTTGATCTGCCGGAGAGGACAAGGTGCGGTGACGGCGGTCCGCGGCCGGGGAGGGGGGGGAGCGTTCATTGTTCCCTCATCACAGTCTTCTCGTTGCAGTTCAACAACACAGTGCTCGTTCGACACAGTCTGCTTCTACAGTGACCATTTCCAATATCTCGGGTAATAGCTGTATTCATGTTCGTTTGAAGCAGGCCCTGCCGGACGAAATAGCCACAGCTGTTGACGCTACTGAAAGGCACGCACGCACGCACGTGTGCACGTATGCACGCACGCACGCACAATGCACGCACGCACGCACGCACGTACGCACGTACGCACGCACGTACGCACGCACGCACGCACGCGCGCGCGCACACACACACACACACACACACACACACACACACACACACACACACACACACACACACACACACACACACACACACACACACACACACACACACACACACACACACACACACACACACACACACAGCGCTGCCGCAGTGCCGTGCGGGCCACAGATCTGTCGGGGACGGCGACGCCACCAGCATGGCTGGGGGCGAAGCGCGGTCATGGCGCCGGCACAGGGCATCAGCAGGACAACAATGTCAATGTCATGTCATGTCAATGACATCAATCGACAATGTCATGGCACAAACGGGCACGACGCGAATGCGATAGCCGACCGCTTCAGAGTCGCTGCCTTACTGTTCGTCTCCCGCATTGTTTTGTTGTGTTGCGTGTTCTGTGTTGATCTACGTAGTATTCACTGACGCGGCGTTAGAATAGCCACTAGCTGGATTTCTCCAAAGTTCGCAATAATAATCATAATGGTCCCCCCCCCCCCCCAAGCCGATCCAATGCCAGTGAGTTTGACGTGTCCGCCTCCGCGAGCCTCTGAAGGGTAATCGCAAGGCGCAGCAGACATCATGCTGGCGGATCCGGCAGTATTGGAGATGATTATGCGGAAGTGTTCCCCGATACGATGCTATTGCCGGTCTGTTCCACCACCATGATGATTGCCATCAGTAGGCACAATTTCCCCACAAAAATAACCCTTACATCTACCGCAGCGCAGCTGCCTTATACAACCAGCCAATAATCTTTTACTAGGTTTGTTCTGGCAGAGGGATGCATCATTTTTCAATTATGCCCGCGAGCGTCGGCAGATTGCTGCATTGATGACATAGGATAGGGAGGCAGCAGACGGCACCGTCGCGCCGGCCAGCTACGAAGAAGGATGCTGGCTGTACTTTTTAACATATCACCACAGAAAATAAACAGGTCTCACTGTGCATCGGAAATTTACCATTGCTACACCATCGTATTTTGCTGAAGCGTTGCACTTTCTGAATAGTCTAGCGATGTCAGATATTGTGGCTGATATTATACAGACCGGCATCCTAAACGGCACCAGATTGTCAATATCGCACCGACGGGTCGGCCGGTGGTCGGTAAGACGGTCAGCACTGTCCTGACGGGCTAGCCGACGGTCGGTAAGGCAGCTGAGTGTCAGCACTGTACTGACGGACCAGCCGATCATCGGTACGACAGCTGAGTGTCAGCACTGTTCGGACGAGCCAGCCGACGGTCTGTACGACAGCAGAGTGTCAGCATTATAGTGACGGGCTAGCCGACAGTCGGCAAGACAGCTGAGTGTCAGCACTGTGCTGACGAGCAAGCTGACGGCCGGCAAGATAGTACAGCGCGCCACGCTTGCCGCCGATCAGCGCCGTTTTTGCCGCTGTTTGCAGCCGGTACGCGGCGCGGTCTGTTTGCGCCACGCGCCGTGAAAGCGAACTCTTGTCGTGGCGGCCTGGGATCGACGGGGTGTCGCTGTCGACCCCGTTCCGCCCGGAGACCGATTGGCTCTGGGGAGCAGCGGCCAGTCCGTGACGTGCGCTTTCTGACCGGTGACCAGCACCTCTGTGCCGCGGCCACGGCGCGGTGGTCCCTGCGCAGGGATCCCCGTGACGCATTCCCGACGCGTTCCCTGCGTCATCGTCCTCCAACTACGAACACCGTGCAGCGGTGCCGGCCGAGTCATCCCCTGCTGCGGCGAAACTTTGTGAATAGACATCTGGCCGCATTGATCCTTGCGCAGCGGAATTTGAACACGGCCCCTGATTGTCCGGAGTGCTGGCGCCACAGCCTCTATCGCTGAACGGCAGTCACAGTCCGTCAGCGCCGACCTTCCGTCTATGATGGCTGTTCTCATCGCCGTCTGGCCGTGGAGGCACAAACGATGCTTCACGCAGACCCGGGGTGAGACCGAGCACAGGTCAGCAGGGGTCAGCAGGGGTCAGCAGGGGTCAGCAGGCACCGCGACACCGGTCGCGCAGCGGTGCCAGCAAGCCCCACGCCCGGGCTGGCCGGCGGGGCTCCACACGAACCAGCCCACCTGGTAGATGTTGTTGTAGCCGGGGTGGTCGAGGTCGTGGCAGATGCAGGCGATCAGCAGGATGAACACGTCCAGCGGCTCTGTCCGCGACATCAGGTCGCATGCCCACACCATCGAGTACATCTGGAGAGTGGCCGACGCGGTCAGACGTTCACACAGAGGGCTCTGAGATGTCAGATCACACGGCCACACCATTGAGTGCATCTGGGAGCGACAGACGACTCCCAGAAATCCGGAGTGCTCCGGGACATGGTGTAATCTAGAGAGTGATCGGCGACAATCAGCCATTGAAGGAGCGCCTGACCTCAGGCCAAGAGTCTTCACAATCGAGAACACACGCACATTTCCAAACATTGAAGGAGCGCCTGACCTCAGGCCACGAGTCCTCACAATCGAGAACACGCGCACATTTCCAAACATTGAAGGAGCGCCTGACCTCAGGCCAAGAGTCCTCACAATCGAGAACACGCGCACATTTCCAGAGCCTTTCGCGTTGCAGCATTTGTGCCCCGACGTTGCATAACGCGACCCGATAGCAGGTCACGCGCTCACACCATCGAACGCACCCGTTGGGAGAATCGGTTACGGTCAGGCAGTGAACACTACCCCGCGCTCAACTTCGTGATTTCATACGGGGCCACCTTGCTTTGAGGCGGAAAGGCGTGCAATTTGTGAAAGAAACGCGAACAATATTGAAACGAATTAGCATTGCCTCTTGTGCCACACTTGAAACTCGTTTAGTGTCATTCAGTTGGTTTCTGATTAGGAAGAGAGTGGTAGAGCGTAGGTACATTGCTGGGTAGAGCGTACATTTGCAATAGCACACCAAGTGCGAGCACACGGTTCATCTGAGCATGACTGTATACAAACGAAGCAGATTTGAACGGTACGATTGGAACCGAGACGCAGCCCGGATTTTCTTGTCGGAGGCCGGAGCTCACTGAGAACTCTTTTACTGAGCTCACACAATGCTGATCTTTATCTGCCTGTCAGGAGCCATCCATGGCGTCAAAACAAACGACCCGAATCGAAAGGGAGACTCTCCCCCTCCTTCCTGGCTGCGCCCACGGTGTGAAAGTCTCGCTGATGGCGTCATAGGTGAGAGAAGGGTGCTGTATGATGTGAGATGCAACACGATTGTAGCACAGACTAGCTCCGGCTCTATGGAACGTCTGCCCGTGGTATACAGTTAGAATCGTAGTAATGCATTTCGTGCGTGGTAAATCGTGCGCCAGGATTGCGCCTGACTCAGGAAACAGTTACATTCAACAGCTGATATCACTTCTGAGCAGAATACGCCCTGCAACATTGCGCATGAAAGCATGAGAAAGGTTCAGAGCCTTTTTGTGTAAAATAGCATGTCTTCGCCATATGCGTATAACGTGGCCGTTCACGTTTGGCGCCAGTTTGGGGCTTATGGGGATTTGTGGAGCTTACGACATCAACAGTCTTCGCGATCACGACCGACTAGGTCATGCTTAATCCTGTTAAGGCAGGCCGTGCCTGACCATACCTGATCTGACAAGCAACTGGCCGGTTCGCCTAGAGCGGTAATTCCCGCCAGCCCACATCATCTAACGTTTTAGTCAGAAATTTGAACGAACCTCCTGGATACCGGCGCGATGCAGAGCCCTAACCTCGCCGTGAAAAGCGCAAACTTCGAACGGCTTGATTCCATAAATTGAGGCGAGCATTGCACTCATGTGATGCGTTTACAGCGTTGCGCCAGTGTCAACACTCGGACGATACTCGCCCGCTATGGAGCGACGCTTCGCCCGCGCCGCGCGTGCCTCACCCTTGCGGTCGTCCCCACGGAGCGCGGCCGCTCGGCGCAAATGCAATCGGCCCACCGCAGCGAACACCGCGTCAATCCGGACGCCGATTGTGTCATCACGTGACCGTAAGGAGATCAGCGGAATCGATACCTCCGGAGACGTGCAGCAATCTCAGCCCCCGGAATCGATACCTCCGGAGACGCGCAGCAATCCCGGTCGCGCTCGCGGCATCCTTGGAGGCGCTGAGTCATTCAGTCAGTCAGTCATTGTCTGCAGTCATTCAGTCAGTCAGGTCAGTCAGTCAGGCATTCCCCGGCGCTCGCCGCCGGGGAATGCCCTGACCTGGTGCTCAGGTCACCCGTAAACCTCGGCTTGGTGCCTCGGCAGTGGAGGACTGCGAGGCATCAAAACGGAATGGTATCCGCGCGAGCATTCAATCGTTGGACTTGCGTCATATGCGCGAGTGATTTGTAGGCAATGTTTCACATTTGCAGATCTTGAAGCAAGCATCAGATATGATGAAATTAGCTCACTTGAAACTATCGGTGTTTTTTAAGTGGAAAAGATTCCTCCGGACAGCGCATTTTCTCTGCTTAATAAGTATGTTCTTCAATACGTTATTGTTTGATTACGTCATCGTACCTTGCAGAACACTGATTGAAGCCAACTGACGTACTTTGTATCTGGAAATCGTGTTCACGAACACCAGACATGAACGAATCGGCAATTATAGTTATATTGGCCTTGATCGCCGCATGGCCAACGGAATGGCAGGATTTGAATGACGTTATTAAAGACGCATCGTGGATGCCTGGTTGACCGTGGAATAGTCTCTTCGAACTAGTCTGTACACCTCCGCGGGCGTGTAGCTCAGCAGCTAGAGTGGTTTAGGTCTCAAGAAGGTCAGGGCTATGAACTGCACCGGATGATCTTCAAGACGCCCATTTCAGCTCAAACCCCCATAAAAATGTGGGACTCTCCCTTTAAGTCGATTGTCATTCATAGAGCAAGCTAAAGATAGTATCAATTTGGGATCACATGCATGATCGGTGCGCTGCTTGAATGTTTGGCCTGTCTGGCCCGATTGACTGGTGTCGCATGCATTAGTTTGCTGATAACGTCACGGGAAAAATTGTCCATGCGTGTTATGATCGGCCTCCAGGTTAACCAGCAGAATTTGATCTGCACATCTCGGAATCTGATTCAAACCGAGACGCGCCGGGACCGATCGGCCGCCGTGATTGCAGCGATTGGTTTTATGAATATGACGTGGGTTGTCGCTTCGTGGACACGAATGTGTTTGAAAGGGCAAGGGCCAGTCGTCATACGTTGTCGTGTTGCAAGTGTGCTGTGCCGTTGAATGCCATACTACCGCGTGATGAGGCACTGATTTGTGATTCTGACGCTATCACGACGCACTGATTTGTGACTGTGGTACTATCACGGCGACACATCATGAAGTGCAAGTTCAAGAACCCATTCATGCATGGCAAGATATGTGACCTGCACGGAGGTGAAGTGCCGGTCTCCCCGCATGCGCCAATCTCAATGAGCTCGATGGCTGTTAGCTGGTTATCTCCTGGTCTGGTAGCCGCCTCTTCTGAACGTTGGTGCCATCTTCTACAATTGCTTTAATCTGTGGTGACTTAACGTGAATTTCTTAAAGCAGACCTGGGACCCTGCTAAGAAGCGGCCACACATTTTCTGCCGGGCCTCTCGATGTCGTAATGTGCGAAATCATTGATCTTTTCTTCCAGTTCAGTGTCCGATGTTATTATCAGCAACTGTCACGAATTGGCAAGACCCTGCGACATCCAACTTGCGTCTTATCTCTCAAAAATTGGTGTGTGACTGCGAAATTTGCGCGAATGTGAGGCACGTTTTGTAGATATTCACAGGCATCGTCCAATATCGTTACCCTCGCCGCATCGATAAATATCCGTATGGTTTGTCTTTTGCAAAGATGGGCTGAGTGTTCCTGCATTCGGTCATTTGCATGATTTCTCTCCCTACTGTCCCTGATTACTGATTTCCTCGTTTATCCGATTCATAAACACGGCGATCCTTCAGACTCGTCTAGCCTTTGGCCAACTTACATCGCTCCTGCCATTGTCGAGATTGTAGAGGGGCCGCTCACCAACGGCTTTACAACTACTGGTCCCAGAACCAACTCCTTTCCCCACCCAGCACGCACTCCGTGCCCGTTACACGACGGAAATCTTGCTGATGTCCATATCTGACCATATTCTTTCCGTCAACCACTGGAAAGAGATGTCCCTGCCTCATCTCCTGTATTTGAACAAATGTGATCGACCACGCAAAACACTTGGCTAAACTGGGTCTTCATGAACCGATATTTCTTGGTTTTCTGCACACCTCCGCAACCACGCCTACTTCACTGACGCTCCAGCATCTGAATCGATCCCAACCAGCATCGGCATCTTCTAGGACTCTACCCTCAGACCACTGTTCTATTGCGCCTTCGCCAGCGACCTCAGTCCTTTTGATGAAGGCGCACCAGTCGTCCTCAATGTTATCAGTGGGTATAACTGTGGCTTCCAATAGTTGTTGCTACGATAACGCATCTGCTGGCTTTCCTTGACAATTGGTTTCAATCAAATGGATTGAAATAAACGCGGTGATGAACTACCTGCCTCCCTCCATCATCTTCGCGATGGTCAATGACTTGGCTCACTTGCAGACCCGCTGCTATGTCCTGACATACGGCAATGGTTCGCAGAGGAACATGTTTTGGATTAAGGGGATGTCTTAATTGTATCAATGCCCTAAATTGGTAGGTAAAAGCCTCTCTTCGATTAAAGGTATTAAAGGTAAGAATGTTCTAGACAGCACAATTCTCTGCTGAGTAAATATGCTGCTCAACACGCCATGGTTCGATTACGTTATCGCACTTTGCACAACATTGATCGAAGGTCAATTAACGGCCGTTATATCTACAAATCGTGCCCACCAACGCCAGATATGAACGCCTCAACGATGATACTATTATTGGCTTTGACCGTCGCATGGCTTATGGAACATCATGATCTGGATAACGTTATTATGGCCTCATGAATACCAAGGTGACTTTGACATACTCTCGCCCATATATCTTTTCCAATTTTAGCGGACGTATAGCTCAGAAACAAGAGGGGCTTAGGTCTTAAGAAGGGCAGAATTGTGAACAGAAGAAAGGTCTTCAAGATGTCTATTTTTTTTAAAAACCCACACAGATGTGACACACTTCCTTTCAGCAAAGACCTGCCCAGCAAAAGTTATTGCTGGTCTCAGTAAGTTTGACCATTGGTCATGCAACGAATCTGCTAGAGAAGTTGGGGCTGGCTGAGTGCTGTGAATTTCGTTTCGCGCTGTACCCTGAGCATAAGATGCCAGGTGCGCCGCCTGGGCGAGTCTGAGATCTTGGCCAGCGAGCTCGGATCGTGTCGGAGATCCGTGGCCGACGCGCGAGACAGCACGGCAGGTTGTGTGTGCTCAGGTTCCCGCGGAGATGGGCTGTCGCGGCTCTCCATACCTCTCCGTAGTCTCCACTTGAGGCACCAGCTGCACAGGGATCGGGATTAGCCCGTACCTGCGTGAAGTGAGGTGAATTTGACCTCTGTGGGTTTTCCCAAATAACTTTTGAGCAGAGTGATACATGGGTGTTCAATTACTTTACTCAATGTGGCTGTGGATTACCGAATGACTGTGGCGTAAAATAAAGCATATAATTTCAAAGATCATTGACTTGTAGTGGTTCAAAATCAGGCCACAGCTGTCAACAAAGGCAATGATTTGGGCATCTTCCGAAGCGATGTGGTAACTGGGTTTTAAGCGAAGTCATGCAATTTAGAGATGGTTTCCAATAAACAAGTAGACGATTTAGGTTATATGCTCAATTTGCATCTCATTTGGTAGATCCTGACTCAGTCGTGAAAGTCAGATCGAGATCCAAAACCAAAGAGCTTTTAAACTGCATAATTTATTTGATTGCTTTCTTCATCACAGGGAGGTTAACATAATATATAACGATTGATTAATGAAAGTCACTGATTTGAAATGGCCTGTGTAAATTTTTTGCTTTCAGGAATTTGCCTTTCAGCATAGTCTTGAGCGATGATTCTAAATCCAAATGCAAAAGTAATCTCAAAATGTGTTGTACATTTTTTGTGTCAGCCTCCCTTAAGGCTTATAAATGTGACCATATTAACGCGTAATCTAAGTGTGAGATATGGCCATCTACCTAGAATCGCCTTGATCATGATTATTCTCGATAAGGGTATCTAGGTTAAATTTGGATGAGTGAGTTTGTATGGTAGCATGTCCGACACCGATGTCTAGCTTGAATGTACTTAACCTTCGTTTACCCAAAGGTCACAAACTAAGCATGTAAAAATTCAGACAAATGAGTCCACGCAGAATTGCACTAACCCTGTGAATTTGGGGTATCTAGCTCCCTTAGTTCTCGATATATTAAGGTTGTCAAAATGACATCCCCAACGCAATAAATCGCATTCATTCCGCCACCCGGGTGCATGTAAATTTGCTTCAGGCCCTGCTGGCCGCCCGCTGCTCCGCTGCTCTGCTGTTATGCTTGAGGTCCCTGGACGCCTGCGTGCATGCGTACGTGTGTGTGTGTGTGTGTGTGTGTGTGTGTGTGTGTGTGTGTGTGTGTGTGTGTGTGTGTGTGTGTGTGTGTGTGTGTGTGTGTGTGTGTGTGTGTGTGTGTGTGTGTGCGTGGCGTGTGCGTGTGCGTGTGCGTGTGCGTGTGCGTGTGTGTTTGTGTATGTGTGTGTGCTTATTCGTGGATATGACGCGTGATAACCACTGTCCGCTGTGTTACCTTACTACTGCGAGGCCGTAATAGCCCAAAATAAATTGGGAATGGTTACAGCACGTTTTGAGCCTGAGCCTGAGTCGGTGGACCTGAACAATTCTGAGCGAATGTTTGAAGGTCAGCTGGCGACTGCCTGGAAACGGACAACCTGTCAATGGGCTTCGTTTTGCAGCCTGTATGCTACAAAAAGATCCCGCTGCTGCCGTGGCTGACCAAAACGTTAAAGGAAGAATTTCTGTGGTAATTGTATCACGTCACCTGGAAGGCGAGAAACGACAAGCAGTTGCTGAATTTCTTGCGCTGGGACCACGAAATCAACTTAGTGTGAGCATTGGGACCAAACACGTGCTCTTAATCCTTTCAAGCCGGATTTTCTGAAGATCTGCGACGCGGTCTGAAAGACAGCAAGGTCACGCGGTGTCGGAAGACAGCACAGCACGCTTAAAACACCGTCTGGTCCTGTTGCTGGTGCGGTAGGCGGTGCCGGTGGTGGAAATGTTTACCACCCACACATTGGCTATAACAAAAAACAGAGAAAATAAAAGCAACGCTCTCGCAAAAATGCCGAACGCCAACGTGAAACTAAGCACAGTCCCCCCAGTGTAACGCTGACAACAATCGACTCTCAAAAACGTCAGGAGGTACTGGTTCAACGATGCCATGAACCAAACACTTCACATATCGTCAAAACATGATGTTTCAGGCTCTGCCCGTAATCAAGAGCTCGTCGTTGAACAGCTCCTGGTATATACGCCGACTCAGTATGCCTCCTGGGATACGCACGCACCTCATCATAATTTATGACATATTAAAAGTCGATTTTTGTCAACGTGAGAACTTCACGCTTATAATGCCAAAAAAACAGGACCTCAATGCATTCCTTGCTGACATGTATTATAATAAATGGTTGAAATGTCATAGGCCCCTAGGGAGTGTGCCACACCGCAAATTCTCAATCAGTATAGACCAGAACGTTTGCTGCCAAGTTCCCAAAGGACAGCCCTGGAAAGTCACATCACGCGGGTTCCGCGTGACCTACTCACCATTTGCGTCACGCAGAAGCCGTGACGAAAGTTGTGGAAGGGCACAACGTTGTAGTTCTCAAACACGCGCAGCAGGAAGCGGCGCAGAGTGGACACTTCCAGCGCGAAGCGCGTCATGAGCTCGAGGTCGATGAACATCTGCTGCAGCAGCAGGAGCATCTCTTCGTGCGTCCACTGCCAGCTGTCGAAGGTCGGCATGCGCAGCTGCTGACGCACCTCCTCGCTCACCTCAGCTTCGCTGCCGGCGCCCGCAGAGTCAGCCTTACTCTCAGCAGAAAATCTCCGAGCAATTCACATAAAGTTACCTTGATGAACTTTTGGATCTGTGTTTTAACACTGCATCGTGTCTTTTGATGTGCTTACTCTATCAGTAGCATGACTACTTGACCATTTATGAGCAACCAAACGACCAATCGAAACAACATCCAAAAAGGCAATACATATCGAATTCCGTGTAGTTCTAAGGGTGAACGCATACACAGCACTTCATCAACAGCCAGGTCACGTCTCAGCCAGGCGCGCGTGAAGCCGCGGCAGGCAAGTGGTCGGACGCGCGTGGCGGGCCTCCAGACTCGCACCGGATCAGGCTGAATTTCCGCATGATGTCGTTCAGTTCGGACTCATCCAGAGCGCGGTACCGCGACTTCATAATATCCTGGCACCGACTGTGGACCACCGGCGGTGGCCGGTGTCCTGCAAGGGGGCGGTCATCATCCCGGGTTCGCCTGATGGTCAACCGCGATGTCACAAACGATGGGCCTTAGAGGGCACATTCGGCCGTCCAAAGGTGAAACCCCATCTGTTAAGTTCTGGCTATTTTGCGGTTTTAATGTCATCTGATCCATGTACTCGTGCTAATTTCGGTTATTCAAACAATCAGTTAAAATTTTCACAAACCCTTAGCCTTTCTCTTAGCCAAATGTTTGTGAAAATCTCAACTATTGGTTTAAATATCCGAATGCAGCATGACAAGACGAATCAGATGACATAAAAAGCGCAAAATGTCTAGAAATGAGTACATGACGTTTTACCTTTGGACGGCAGCATTGCCCATGTGGTTGATATGTTCGGAGAGCAAATGTCGGTCGTAAACGTCAACACGACGCTACTGGATTCGCGACATGAAAGCGTCGCTGACCTTAAATTTGCACAAAATTTGTCACACAAAGCCACCTCTCAGTCTCTTGACACATTTCTTAACACGCCTCCAAAACATCCCTATACAACTGTATGACACAATAACATACACATCTGCACATCATAATGCGACTTGATCTACATATATGGCCTCTATAAAAATACATGGCCTATGTCATGTACTATAAACCTGTGTCTGGATACCAATGGTGAATCCAGGGTCCCATTTGGTTCCATGTCAACCTGTCCTCGGCCAGGGGCCTGAAAACAGTCACGGCCGGGGGGGGGGGGGAGGGCTGACTCCCCATCTACAACTTCCAGACATTTTTTAGGAAAAAAGTATGGTTGTGAAGGTCTCGTCATCTCAAATAATGCACACACAATTTTAGACATTATGTCAAACGTAAGATCGCCAACTGTCAAGAAAGGTTAAAAAGATTGTTCTGACACTTGCAGTTAATGATATGCCAGCACGTCAAAACAAAGATTTAGAGAACGAAAGTAAACAGTTAGCTGGTAGGAAGTCTATCTCGCCTATTTCTGTCCTTCCACAAGGATCAGGGCAGGTCAGGTCTGCGTTCAAAATTGGTCTACCAGTAGTCTTCAAAAACGATCTTGTTGTGTCTTATTTCACAATGTGCTCTTGACTAAGTTTATTTTATTAGGAGCAGCCGTGGGACAAAGGTATCTCAGACACAAATGTATCTTTTCATGCTGACCTGAGGATGAGATGGGGTCAACTTAGGGCACTTCTATAAGCAATTTAAATGCAAATGTGACATATGTTAATTGGATTTAAGTGACCGGTAGAATGTCTTCTTGTGGTTAGAAAAAGGAGTTGTACATTTACAGCCACTCAAGATTACAAAGCTGTTAAATACATTATGCATAATCCCTTCTACGCTTGGTACTGCATTTGTAATAAACTGAGAATAAGGACGTTAGTATCCGCTGCTGACAACAAAGTTAATTGACCTTGCATGTTTGCAAGTGGCATATGGTGACTTTGTTATGCGCTACAAGGATTTAACAACATGCTTTCGGCGGAGTATACGAATTCCGCGCCAACAGATACCCATTCAAACTGTTTATTTTGAGCTCAGCGTGTGTTTTGCATAGGGTACTCTTATAGGTAGGTCATGACGTGGGCCGAGGTTATGCGCACTGTGGTCATATGATGGCTTCGCAGGTGAGTTTGTGCTCTTTTCTTCATATATAAACGACAACAATACACAAAACACGCATAAAGTTGCATTATGTACGAAAATAATAGCAGAATTTATTTGACTTCTGATCACCGGCGTTGCCTGTTTCGAAAACTATAAAATATACAAACTAAGAGCAGCGACATATCATAATACTCTACACCTTGAGCAATGGCAAATTGCTCACAAAAGTGTTCGCGGGGTGAAAGTTTTAGACGTTGTTACCTTCGACCCTAATGTAGGTCACTGACCTTGGCAGATCAAAAGTTGAAATCTGCACAAAAGATGTCACTTTGATAGATTAACAGTTACTGAAATTGCGGTGTTGCTACGAGCGTCCGTTTGGAATTTGTGCTTTAAAAAGCATCGGTAGGCGAAGTCAGCGCCATCACTCGGTCGGGCGTGGATTACTGGAATCCTGCGATTTGATTCTGGGACCTTTTGAGAGGCTTCAGGCAATGTCTGTTATGTAGGAAAGTTGATGTAAGCGTGCTGTATTAGACTATATGCGGATATAGTTTGTGCTGTGTCTGTCTAGCTATAGACCTATAACTGTATGTATAGTTATAGATCTAATGGTGCAACATGTGTAGCAGCGTACGATCCGTATGTGTAATGTCTAATGTGCTGGTACTAAGTACACGCAGGCCACACAAGCCATTCAATAGGCATTCGTTTCCGATTCAATTGTAGGCCTCAAACACGGTCAAAGCTGTCCACAGCACTATTTTACTACAGGTTTGTTGTCGGCCAACCAACCAGTTTGCACAGTAGGCGGCCAATTCGCCGCATGCACGGTGGCGAGGCTTTTGCGCTGATGATGGTCGGCGCAACGTATTTCATGTGACGAAGCCTAGTCACCAGGTTTCGGCCGGATTGGAATGATTAAAATGTACACCGTAATCCTATATCCATGTCCAATCTAATCTAATCTAATCCTGTATGCATTTTAGATTGTCATACGACTTACATTATAAATATATGTTATATGTAATTTGCATATGTATATATATATATATATATATATATATATATATATATATATATATATAAATTGTTTTTCTAATACAATAATATTATCATTTTTGCAATAAAACAATTACATTTGTTGTCATAATATATATATATATATATATATATATATATATATATATATATATATATATATATTTATATATACATAGGACAACAAATATCAAAAGGAATGTTTCACATTTGAAAATACTGAAGCAAGCATCTGGTAGGATGAGATAAGCTCACTTATAACTATTGGTACAGTTTTGAAGTGGAAAAATTTTTCTCGTCTGCAAACGTCTGTTAAGTAACTATGCTTCTCAATGCGTCGTGGCCTGATTAAGTCACCTTACTTTGCATAGCATTAATTGATGCCAATGAACGGTTGCTATGTTTGGAAATCGTGCTCACGAACACGAGGGTAATCGTGTTTTTATTGGCCTTGATCGCTGTATGGCTGAGGGAATGACATGATTTGAAGATTGTTATTAGGACGCCATGAACGCCAAAATTGCTTTGAAATACCCTCCCCGACATACACACCCCATTTTCGCAGGAGCATAGTTAAGAAAACAGAGGAGCTTAGGTTATAAGAAGGGGAGGGTTGTGAACAGCACTGAAGGGTCTTCAAAATGGCAGTTTCACTTCGAAGCCCTATGCAAACGTAAAACACTCCCTTAAGCCACTAAACTTACTGAACGCATGCATCGTCTAATAAATATTGTTAATGATCGTATTTCCTTATGCATGCACAGAACCTGCGCAGGCCGGTGGTCTGAGACAACCACACCCGGCAGGGGGAAGTTGATTCCCCGCCCTGGGACCTCCAACTTCTGGACGTCGCACGAGAAAAGCAAACACTGCTGTGAAAGTTTCATCAAGACTGCACACCAAATTGTTGACTCTAGGGCAAATGAGAGGTTACAAAAGTTCACCAAAGAAAAAGGTCACCTGATAAATGCAGTCAAAATATAAGTTAGCAAGTCAAAACAAAATGTGAGAGCACGGAAGCAACCGTTAATTCTGGGAAGTCCATTCCAGCCAGACCACCGATCAAACTGGGCTACCAGTAGCCTACAGGAACGATACGCTTTTGCATTTTGTCATAATGTGTCTTTGACTAGCTTCTTATGAGTTGCGGCTGTGGGACAAAAGTATCCCAAATCAGTACCCTTTGAAGTATCGCAGTACCATTTTAAGCTGACATAGAGGTCAGCTGAGGTTAACTTAGGTGAAATTTATAAACCATTCAAATGAAAAATACCGAGTGCTAACCTGGTCTAAGTGACCAGTACTATGCTTTTCTGTTGTCAGAAATGGTGTGCTGTACATCTAGAGGCACCCCAGGTCGCATTGCTCTTGTATACCTTGCGCAGAGTCCCTTTAATGTTTGGCGCGGTAGTTGTAACAAACTGAGAACAGGCACACTGACTCATGAGATTATATATCAGCTTCATTAACACGAAATCGAAGTGGTCACGCGCGTCCCACTCGTTCATTTCGCCTCTCCACCACTGACAACAGGGATCAGTGACATTGGATGACCTCATATGATCTCGCGTGTCTCCACGTTGCTTACTGTGACCTGATTGTGCCTTAATGTGATATCACAGCATGCTTTTAGTGCAGTACTTGAATTCTGCGTCCAAGATTTTCGAAAAAAGCTGCCTGTTTTGAGCTCAGCATGTGAGCTGCAAAAGGAAGCCATAGAGGTAAGTCATGACCTAGGTCAGTATCATGTGCGCTATGGTCATATGATGGTTGCGCATGTGGGTCAGTACTCTTTTCCTTATATGCAGACACCAAAACTGCATAGAAATGCATACAAGCTTGCATTATTTACGAAACATAGCAAAAATTTGCCTCACCCCAGGTCAACGAACTCGCCTTCTTAAAAACCTCAAAGATGCAAGTTGCAGGTATTAACATTTTCTATCACGACAGCATGGTTTTTGAGCAATGATAATCGATGTACCCCAAACAAATATGCTAAGTCAACGTTTTTTTAAAGTTGACCTCTTTGACATATCCTAAGTCACTGACCTTGGCAGATAAAACCCTAAAATTCACGCAAAAGATGCCAAATTGATGCATGACAAGGTACTGACACTGGTTTTTCTGTAAACATTCGTTTTTTAGCTGTGCTAAAAAAAACATACGAGGTAGTCAACTTCCCCGGCCGGGGGCGGGTTAACCAGAAGCTATTCGCGCATCCGTCGTTAATAAGGATGAGCACGTGTGAAAGGATGGCGGGTGAGCTAAGACGGCATGAGGACAGGATAGGATGGAAACAAGACTTAGGGCTGCATAGGGAGGAGTTTGGGGCAGGCATGGGGTAAGAACGCATCACTTAGGAGTCCCTCAGCCAGGAAGGCGGCCAGCTGAATACATCAAGAGGGTAGCTTTAGGGCACAGATAGATGGTAGAAGGTAATGTTAAACAAAGCGAGCACGACACTAAGGATAGTGACCTGCTGTGTTCAGTTTCGATGAAGCTCGTTCCTGGTATTTATTTTGCTACATGCATTAACTTTCTCCTGTTTCTAATTTGTAGTCCGCTTCATTTTATTGCAACGTAGACACGACGGCGCATGGTGAGACCGGACTGCACAGCCGCCAGGTGAGGATGCGCAGGGATAGCCGTGAAAATGTGCGTTTGGTAGTGATGAATAGCCAGACGGCGTATCCCACAAAAATGATAATTTTGCATGAAACATCCAGGCTGTTGAGGAAGCTGTCGAAAAGACCGGTTTTGCACTTGGATTCGAATGTGTGTAATCAAGCCGCGTACGCGTACAGTTAATTTTCGACCGAACAGGTGACACTCCTTTCACAGGGATAGAGGCTAGCGAATGATATCTTTATTCCAGACAGTTCGTGCAGAACTTAGATACCAGCAAACAGCTTTTCAGCAGTAGCAAATCCCAACAGCGCCACTATACACGCTATATGCATGTACCATGCATGTGCCATGCACGCTTACACGGCGTTAGCCGTGTAAGTTTTGTTTGCAGGACCCTGAAGGTCGACTTCCTCAGATGTTTGTTTGACACACCCAACTCCGACAATGCGCGAGATCACAGGAGAGCCGATGAAGACCAAGCTGACGTAGGGGGCGATTCCGTTCGCCCTCCCCAGTAACTAGCGGTGAGGGCGCTGTGTGGACGCTTCTTCGACACTTGGTCTGGAATGTAGCTGCACCTCGGGGCCCACGCGCGTCGAACAATGCGACCACTCTGATGCGATGCGATGCAAAGTGAGGGATCGGAACGTACGGATCCAGTATAGCGCGGTCGGGAACTTGGCCACTCTCGACTCTGTTGTGTAGCGCAACCACTACTCGCTGTCCGTGTCGACGAATCAATCCGACAGTCGGGGAAAGGCGACCTAGCACTCGTATTCACGCTCGTCCAGCTTGCGTATCGAGCATCATCATCGATTGCTGGTAAATCGGGACATCAAAAAATCTGCCGGCTCTAATCAGGAAGATCGGCCGGGAGGGGGCCGAAGACACACCGTCGTACCACGACAGCGGTGAGCTATGCAGTTCGCGAATCGCAGACACCTCCACACCACTGACGTCACACCACTGACGTCACTCAGTTGTGGTAAGACGGTAACAGCGCCGACGCACTCCGTCTCTTTGGTGTCTGCGTTTAATAGCCACGTGGTCGGTGGGCGAAGGTACTCGCGTTGAAGGCCGCGCTGCCTGGAGACGGGGCGGACGTCTTAAATCCAGCCCCTAGCGTCCTCACAGCATACGGCCGCCAGCACGGCGCAGCTGCATCTGGACGCGTGGGCTTGGATGGCCCTCGAGCCCCCGCCGACCTGCCGCTCGTTCATGCCATCCGTCGCACCAGGAGCGGACGCCGGCGCCGAGTGCTGGCGTGCCACCAGCGACATCTGACGGCGGGCCTCGGAACGCCGGCCGTGCGCCGGCCGCTCGCGGCTGCGCCCAGATACAGCAGCGGTGCCGCCGGCACTTGAGCCTTGTTCTTCATAAGCTAACGCAAGCCTATTCCTCACTTCGGAGTAAACTTGTTCAATACCTATAGCGTTACACCCAAGCCCATCCCCGCTCGGACCCCAGGCGAAGTAATTGCGTTTGTTTATAAATAAGTCGTCGGTGCTGACACAGCAGGGCCTAGCAACGGCCGATGCTCTGTTGACGGTCCTGTGTGTCTGACAAACAGGCAGGTCTCAACCTCATGTGGGAACTGTGATCTATAATGATTTATTTAGCTACAGATCACTTACCAATAACTGTTATTCGAAACATCTTCAAGCGCGCCATTCCCCCACGCTATATGTCTCTACGGGGCTGGATCACCTGAGTCTCCTTGCGCCTACATTTGGAACTAAAGGCGTTGCCGATTGGCAAGGACACGGAAACTGAGGAAAATAGGGTCACATCCTCTCAAACTTGAAATCTGGGGAGTGCGTCCCCTTCCCCATCTTGGAGGTCCTGTGGAAGGTCCATGCTGGTATGTTAAGGGCCGATTTTGAACTTTGACTGGGTTATGTAAACCTGTAGAAGTCCATTCTGACCTGTCGAGGGCTCATTTTGCCCTATATGGACTACATTTTGACTAAAGGGTGACACTCTGGACGCTACGTAGGGCCAACTCTGCCCTGTAGAAGGCACATTATTGGCTGTGGAGGGCCCATTTCGGTCTGCAGAGGCCCATTCTGAGCCGTAGACGCACTTATTGACTCGAGAGCACATCCTGGCCTAACGAGGGCCCATCCTGACCCGTCAAGGTCCCGTTCTGACCTGTAGTGGCCCGTTCTACCGTGTAGACGGCCCATGATTGACTGCCGAGGGTCTATTTTGTCTTGCAGAGGGCCTATCCTGATCTGTATGGGGTCCACACTGACATGTAGAAGGCCCATAATTGACTTACAGAGCCCATTCAGACTTGACAACTGCCCAATTTCTAACCACAGGAGGCCCATTTTGGAATTCTGGATCATGCCCCCCCCCCCCTTCCCAACTTGAACATGGTGCCCGTGCCCCTTCCCATTGGCGGGTATCCATCGCGCCGCGTCAGTGGGCGGGGCTTGGGTCGTAAGCTGATGAGGAACAGGACTCTTGTTTGCTGGAGCACATGGCTGGAAAAACCGACAACTGAAGTAGATAATTTTTCGGCTTCATTGACTCGCCATCTGAAAGCGTCCTTTTAACCTCAACGTGACATTTTCTCCTCAAAGATCATGAAAGGTCACTGACTTTTCTTGGCCTGAAGGTCTGCATTTTGAAACACAGTCCACCTTTGTCGGCCTTTGTCGGTTCGATTCGCTCTTTCACTCCATCGTGTTACTTACGCACCTCCAAGTGGTACCAGCAAGCCGAGCATTCCATATCCGGATATGATATGACGGGTCCCAGACTACATTGAGAATGACGACCTCGACGACCTTGAGACGAGATGACCTTGAGAGCCACAAGCTGCATTGAGTTTTGCATGTGCATTTGCTGCCGATGCCTTCTTAGTAGTACATCACGCGGCTTTACAGCATGCGATGATCGGTGATACATGAAAGGGGAGTGGTGTTTTTAAAAAGGGATACAAAGGAACGCAAGCAGGGAAGGTAGGACACGGGAAAACGCAACGCGAGGGATGGTTGGTGCAGCAGCCGGCAGACTAATAGCACCAAGCTTAACGCAATGGTTGGTTAAGGATATGGATGAGGATTTATGTGAGATGGTGAGGAAGACACAACAACGCCATGCAGACACGGTAGGGCACACATGAATGGCGTTGTCATCAGTTCCGTGTTGTAGCGTCTTCGTTTGGATGACTCTGTCTTGTTCAATGGAAATATTTGCATTGAGTTTGGAGCGTAGGTGCGTCATGTTTAACACAGCTGCTGCATCACGTAAGTTCTTCAGTGCATTACCGAGAAACATTATTCATTAAGATAAGATGGTAGTAATAGCCTTATTCATCGGCGAAAAAACAGGAGACTGAAGATATAGATTGGTTAATATTTCGGCAACATGCCTTCATCGAAATAATAGCAGAAGCTCTTCATTCTCCTCCTTTTTTCGGAGGAACTACGCCATCACTGCTGTCCCATCTGTTATATCTCATACTTTCCGTTTTTACATAGCAAATGCGCTGGGTGGTGTTCCTTGCAGATGCATTGCTGTTCTCTTGCTGTGCCCAGGATCGTAGCTGGTTGTTCCCTGAGCCGCCTAAGTTGGCCGTTACCTGACCTGCCCAGGTTGGCCGTTACCTGAGCTGCCCAAGTTGGCCGTGCCCTGACCTGCCGCAAGCGGCGCCGGCCGGAAGCCCCACAAAGCCGGACTGTAGGCTTACCGCCGGCCACATGCCATTACCGGTGTCGGCCGCATCCGGCGTCCGCCGGCGCATCAACCAGCGCTGACCTCCGGGCTTACCCTCCGCGGGTGCGTCAGCCAACACTGGCCTTCGGACCTACCCCTCGCAGGCGCATCAACCAGGGCTGGTCTCCGGCCCCGCTCTCTGCGGGTGCGTCAGCCGATACTATTCTCCGGACCTACTCCCTGCCGGCGCAACAACCAGGGCTGGCCTCGGGCCCCGCTCTCTGCGGGTGCGTCAGCCGAGATTGACCTCCGGACCTACTTTCTGCCGGCGCATCAACCAGGGCTGGCCTCCGTGCTTACTCTCCGCGGGTGCGTCAGCCAACACTGGCCTCCGGACCTACTCTCTGCTGGTGCATCAACCAGGGCTGGTCTCTGGCCCCGCTCTCTGCGGGTGCGTCAGCCGAGACTGCCCTCCGTACTTATTCTCCTAAAGTGCGTCAGCCAACACTGGCCTCCGGACCTACTCCCCGCAGGCGCATCAACCAGGGCGGGCCTCCGACCCTGCTCTCTGCGGGTGAGTCAGCCGAGATTGACCTCCGGACCTACTCCCCGCCGGCGCATCAACCAGGGCTAGTCTCCGACCCCGCCCGCTTCGGGTGAGTCAGCCGAGACTGACCTCCGGACCTACTCTCCGCCTGCGCATCAACCAGGGCTGGCCTCGGGCCCCGCTCTCTGCGGGTGCGTCAGCCGATACTGCCCCCCGCACCTACTCCCCGCAGGAGCGTCAGCCAAGACTAAACCCCGCAGGTGTTCCGGACCTACTCTCCGCCGCGCGTCAGCCAAGACTAACCCCGCAGGTGTTCCGGACCTACTCTCTGCAAGCGCGTCGGCGAAGTCTGGTCTGCGTTATGCGTCGTCTGCCAAGGCTGGCACCACTATGTGACTACGTCACAGAGCCGCCGGCGGGTTTAGCAGGCGGCGCTGTGATGTCACAGTTTTAAATGGTGTGTCAACGCGAGTGCCACATGGCATCCAAGCCCAATTTAAGTCTTAAGTTTTTAAATATCGCTTAATGCTTCATCGCATAAGGTGGGGAGGCCAAAACGTTTTTGAAACACGCATCGAGAATGCGCCAGGAGCCAATGTTAAATGTGCCATGAAAGGTCTCCAGGCTTTCCAATGGATCTCCTGTCATGCTTCTAAGGGCAACGTATTCTTGGAACGACAAAAATCGAGCTATATCTTCGGTTTTTTATTATATCATTGTAATACTTTGCACGATGAAACGCATTGTTTCTCCTCTTTCAAATGACGGGTATCAGCTCCCAAGAGGCGCACGGGACGAGTCCATTGTTGGGCAGGGTTGTATTTTTCTCTCCCAACTTGAAGCTCTCCGAGCGTCCTGCAGTCCCGTTGATCTTCCTCGTAGTCCTCGTAGTCCTTCCTCTGAGTCCTCGTAAATGCTCTAGTTTAAGTAATCGTGTGATCGCTCGAGTTTGGGCTCGGAATGAGCTCTCGAGTAGGAGTTCTCGAATGAGCTTTCGAGGTTGAGTTCTCGAGGGAGCTCTCGAGTTAAATTGTCTTTATGGGGCTCCTTGGCCGCATCAGAATCCATAAATGCTAGAGGTCCTTGGGCGGAACACAGGTACTCTGACCACACTATGGGTATATAGACTGCTTAAACCAAGTCCTCTCACCAGTCGAAATACCTGAGGGGTTCGTTGGACGTCTCTAGTGTGAGTGTGATGCGAGGGTGAGTGTGAGTCTAGGGTCATCTTACTTAAGGTGGCCCTATCTCTTTTCTTGCTGCCAAAGTGATGAAACGTGCCGACTTGCGGATAAGGTCGGCGACAAAAATGTATACTTTCACGCCAAGGTTGGTGACAAGCATTTGTTGACAGAAAATCTTGTGACGGTTACCACAAATAATATAGCGCACACTTCACAACCTAGCATGAAGCCGCCGTACTTAAATATTGTGCCCCCGTGGTAATACATTTCGTCACACAGCACACACAGAAATAGACCAGTGATTATCCAGACCGCCTTTTCAAGACACATGAAAGGATGTTGACTTACTGTATCAGTGGCAGGTGACCAGCCTTCCTGCCTTTGAAAAGAAACGTGGGTTCAATGCTGAAGGCTGATGACACTCCTTGTAAAAGAGAATGGTAAGCAAATCAGGGGTGCACCTAGTTTCCTGTTCAGTCCAGGGCTGCATCCTGCCTAACCCCCAAGTTTGTGAAAAAGTGTGCCAATCTGGGGGGCATCCATATTTTGGCAGTAGATTGCATGATCTTTCACTGCTCTCCCAATCTATCTTTAAAAAAACACCCACCTGCTCGAAATGCGGTCATTCCATTAACGCATCGTTAGCATTTAAACCACAGATCTTTCCATTCTTTGCCAACACTTATCTTGGTTACTGGTAATTTGTATGATAGCCAAAGATGTAGGCAATGAGATGACAATGAAAAGTGAGGAGTGAGGTGGTGTAGCAAATGTAGACAATGAGGAGGGAGAGGAGGGGGTACAGTTTCCATTACCATCTCCCCTTTACCAAGAGGTCTCCTTCAATTAGTGCATGGTTTTGCGGGATCGTGGTCCAGTTGATATAGGAGTTCAGTGAAATATTGGCATTTGGTTCTATCTGAGGACAATGTTGCCTATTTGCGGATGATGCGCATTTTCTTTGCACTGGTGAGCAGGAAGTTTGCACGGACGTAAATGTGATATATCTAGTGCCGTTTTACTAACATCTAACTGAAATACTTTTCTGATTGAACCCTGAATGCAATCACTGTACATATTAGGTGCAGGTTGTGAGTGCAGATAGCTTACATTGATAGTGGAAATCAACATAGTTTGTCTAATAGCGGCATAATGACGGGAGTGTCAATTTTTTGCATGATTAGGGGAAAGGTAGACAGCAACGCATGGGCCTTACACCCTTCCTTTCCTTTAATGTGGTTGTCAACAAATATAGCGGACTTTGTTTTAATTATAGATAACTCATACCTTAGTCTGTTTTTCGTTATGAAATATTTGAACAGCGTAATACCAAGGTCAGTCAATAAAGCCCAGAGAAGATGTGCTTTGTGTTATAGTTAGCTTTTCCTCGTAGTTTTTGAAATCTTCCAGCTGGAAACATTGGGTGGGGAGTCAGCATTGAGGGGCCCACCCCGACGTGGGAGTTGGGTAAGGCCCCAGAAATTAACGTGAATTGACACCTGAATTGTGTATGTCAAGTATCACAGGTAGGATTCGATTTGCACGCTGCTTAGCGTGCAAAGAGGAATTTTGTCCCGCTGGTTTAATTTCTAACGATGTATGAATGGCGATAGCAAAATGTGTTATTCTGCTGCACTAGCGGATTTTTGTATGATCTAAAATGCAGATTGTTACGCCAACATATGCAAATTAAATAAAAAAGGATGGCGGCCAACAATCTTAACCCTTACCCGAATTTGCCGGCTTTCATAGCGCAGACTGGCAGGAGGGGGGGGGGGGGGGGAACGCGATCCACTGCCGTTGGCGAGCTAATAAAGGTGGAACATCGCGGAGAAAGAACAGTGAATTGTCTTAGACGAGATCTTGCGATTGGTAAGAAGTTTTGGTAATCGGTAAGTAGGTAATGGTAATTACTCGAAATATATACAAATATATATATATATATATATATATATATATGTGTATTTATATATAATAACTTGGATTGGTAAGAAATATGTTGTTAATTGACCGCATTAGACGAATTCTAAGAATACATTTTCCTGAGAATCAACCAATTTCAGCTTCGCATGCGCATATGTACGAAATCACGCCCTGTAGAGGCAGGACGCATACAGAGATGTTTTCGTTGTTTAATCATAAATACCATGGCATGTTGTCGTATCTGTTTTGAGCCTACATTTATAATACGGAGCTTCATTATTAAAACAGTGTCAGCTCTCCGCGCGCGGTCCGCGGAATCGCCGCTTGCTGCTCGCCGCCCCGCCGGCCGTCGACCGTCCTGCAATGCTCCTAAAAATCCGTCGATTCTCCGAAACCAGGGATGCTAGGGACACGTTTTTTGGTGACAGCACACGCGCAAAGTGTGCCAAGAGGCTACCAAAGATTTGAGCACGGCTGCATAATATGCTGGACTAGTCCCTCAGAAAATTCTAGGGGAGCATCGCATCGTCCTTACCCCCAGCCCCTTCCCGTCGGGGTGAGCATGCTAGTTAAAAAGAACTAGTAGCCTGCTGAAGCTTTTAACCAATTTCAAAGCAGTTTACCCGGTTGGAACGCGGCAAAAGGCGCCCAACAGGCAACACATGTCGCGCCAAGCTTTGGAGCGTGTCTAAGGCGTCGTGGAGAGTTTAATGATAGTTCGGTTGGGCTCGAAGCACGCATAAAATTTTTGCCGAGTTGCTCCATGTGATCAGTCGCCCTGGCTATCAAAGTTCTGTGTTGTTTCTTTTTTCGCGATCAAGGAAAGCAAATCCAACCGTAGATTAAGTTTAAACATGAGATTCCGGCAAGTCCCAACAGTGGAAGAGGACTGCTTTTGTGATTGAATTATGTATTTCATGGTCCCGGGACCGTGTGCCCGCATTTCTAGCAGCGACAGTCATCCTGACATGAGTGTGATGGTGTTGCAAAAACGAGCGCTTCGGTTGTGTGTCTCATATTGAAAATTGCCGCGATGAAAGAGGCTTTCGGCGATGGAATAGTTCCAAATGGCGCCACTGGGCATGGACGTTATTGCCATTATATATTATATGGTATCGTAGTACGTTGTTGGCGACAATTTTCCCTGCAGAAAGTCGGTCGGTGACAAAAAATACACTTTTACCAACCCTGCTTTTAGCGCTTGCAACTGTTGATACTCCCACCACAGTCCTGGATAAATAGTTAAGCGCGTTTCCTGCGAATCAGTCTGTCCTAGGCATTGTGTCAAAATAATAATGAACATCCTTTGCAATCCGTTCACTTTTCTTGCAGCATGTACTTTGCCCGTCACAGAGACGTGCAGTTCATCTCACAAAACAGTTACCAAAAACTATTACTGTACAGCTGTCAAATGTGGCAAGCAGCAGCAACACCAGTACGGCTTGCTGCAAAACATAAGCCAATCGAAATATTTATAAACCCTCTCCTACACCAGAACCCATGGTCTTATATGACCTTACAAGGTACTCCAGTATGTACGCATCCAATATGTATGTACACCGAAGAACTCCAATATGATGTCATTTCATGGTAGACAGACCACATGATGTACGCAATGACAAGGTGAGCAGCACAGTCGCGTTTGGAGTCGCATCCCCGCGGCTGATGACTCCGAGGTCCAGACGAGAACATTTGCCATACTGCCGACTACTTAAGGTTCGGCGGCACTGGCGCGTTAGGGATGAGTGCGTGCAAGAACATTACGGACGTGTCATGTCTGATAACATGACGGTGGGCCAGTCATGGCAGATCCTCCGAAAAATGGTGGCAGAGACGATTTTTACCCTTTTATATGCAGGGCGATAAGACTAATCTTGAAACTCAACAGAAATGGCGAAGACCCCCCACCCACCGCCCCTTCGCCTCCCCCTTTCGAACTCTGCTTTCCCTGTGAGCGCAACCAAGACGTCACCTTGTGAAGCAAAAAAGGCATCCGAACCATGCTTAAGTGGAAGCACACAAGACGTTACACGTTCATGAGCATCGCGTGCGGAACACCTGACCGCAATCAAGCACGCGCCGCCAGAGCCTCGGCGCCCAGTCATCGGTCACGGTGCGCCGCGGGAGCCGGACCGGGTCAGCCGGCCACGCACAGCCGTCTGTGGGCGACGCGGTCGATCGTGATGAAGCCAGAAAAACCGACAGGGACGGCTTCCATCGTGCCGCGGTGGGGCCGTGACGTCAGCCCGTACAACAATGGAGCGAGTCACCGCAGCGCGAGACGGCAGGTCGCTCCATGCCGCGGTACGTCGGTTAATCGCTTACGGCAGTCGTCTTTGGGTGCTGGCCTCCATCGTCTTCTCGGTCTGGAGTTACCCGGGGTTGGTGGTAAGGGGATGCAGGCATGACGGTGTTCCGTTTGTATTGTCAACGTGCGTTCATGGGATGATTGGAACGCTGGTGGATCCATCACAACACTAAACAAATTGGCCATTGCTCTGGATGCTTCAAAAACAACGCAAAACCGTGAGCTGCGTTGTGGACTGAATGATGTTCATGTTTTTATCTGTTTACGTTTGGTGTTGCATTTATACGTTGACCAATCGTGCGGCATGTTCCGTTTTTCTCTTTCATCGCGCGCGTTTGTGATGCGTATTGCATCCTTGCGTATCCCTTCAGCTCCGCCATGCTATTCTAATATTTGACTCGTTTTAGCTTAACACCATCGCGGGCCAGTGCGCTAGGCTGATAGACACGCCCCTCATGGTTGTGCATAGCCGCACAATATATATATATATATATATATATATACACGAATCGGGTGAAAAAGTCACTACCAGTTGATGGGACATGTTTTTGCCGCTGTGTTCCGAAATGGGCCAGCTATGTTCAAAATGCTTGTGAGCATGCTGAAGAGGGGTCATAACAGTAAGGGTTCTAATAAAGTTCATGCAAAGACATGTGCGCACTACTATCTCATTTCGTTCAGCTTTCGTTGTCGCATCAGTGATGCTGGTATCTGTTAACAGTGCCCTCTGTTGTTTCTACGGAGCTCCCGCAATCGTGATATCATCGCTTTGATTATTTTTAGTTGTTCATATCGAAGCTGTAATCCAAATGTTATGGTAACGATATCACAACTTGTGAGTCATCCATAATCCATGTAGATCACATGTTTTTACCTAGAAACTTGCACATGAAACCTCTCGCAAGTTTTTATTGAAGGAGATGACCTAGATTTGAGGCCATTAAGCTAAGCATGAGATATGATGAAAAAGCTTACTTTTTATAATGACATGATTTTAAGTGAAAAAGACTGCCCTGGTTACAAACATTTCACTATATATTAAATACGCACCTCGATACGTAATCGTATGATTGCGTCATCAAACGTTCATATGACGTCAGAGCCGCTGCCAGATTTGCCGTGTCAGATCTGCCACTGAAGCGGACAGGCAGACTCACTTGAAGTAATTCAACTTGCCACGAGGTGGTTTATCCCTTTAAGCGCGCGTAATAACCCGACGGTCGTTATGTGCGCGTGTTTTAGCCCTTTCTCATGAGATTCTTGTACACTTGCCAGTTGTTTTACATGTTTTAGTTACATTCGCATTTTCCGTTACAACGCTGCTGCGGAGTTATCCTATTCCCAGTCTCAACTCGTTGCAACTATCAGAACTGCCAAATGGGCGTATTATGCATCCCGAAACGCGGTTCGTGATCGGGACCTGCATTTCACGCGTCAAACCGGTTGACAGCTCACTGTCGTCCGTTGATGCGGCGACTCATGCCGACGTACTCCAGACACGGATATGTCGATGGACACATTTTTTCTGACCTGACGTACACAGTATGGTCGGCCCGTGGTGGCCGGACGGCTAGGTATTAGGAGTGAGGGGGGGGGGGGCAGATCGGATCAGAGCACGCCGCACGACACTGTCCAGGAACCAGTGACGTCACTGTTGGCTTTTACTGGCGGTGGCCGGTGTCCCAGGTCCCGGGCGGCCCGGCTTGAGTTCGCCACGCCTCGAGCCGCAGGCGGTGGCCGGCGTCCGGACCAGGGACGTCCATTAGCTGCCGCTGTGGAGGCGCGACGTGTATATGCCGCCGCGCGGACACGTGCCGTGTCGATTGATGCCTCGCATAGCTACCCAGCGGGGCACAGATGGACAGGCGCATCAGGGTCGGTGGCGTTCCCTGGATTTGGAGATGGGGGGGGGGGGGAGGGGGGAATGTGTATGCAGTCACCAAAGGTCGCTGGAGACATTTTATCTCTCCTTTTCATTTTCCGCAATTCACGTGTAATTTCTGGCAGGGGTAATTTGCGCAGCTTATCAATGTTGCCATTTTAGGTTGCACACGAAGTGATGATTGAATAAGGCTTGAATAGATCCAGACAACTAATCCCATTCAGCTGTAAAGCATGCACCCAATATGCGTGCTGGGATTTTCTTCAGCGCATGGCAAGTTACCATTCACTTAACTATGCTCGAATAAACACAAACACACGGGTGTCGGATGGGTCAAGGCTTTAGCTCTGAATTCAATTTCAGTGAAAAGGTTGAGCAACCCATGGTTTGCCACCGATGCGTGTTCATATTTGTTGATGCGTATCTTTGTTTATGGACAAATGACGGTCGAAGCACTGAATTGCGTTTTCCGTTTCCAAAACATCGTACAACAATCGATTCGTCGATCATATTTTGAGCGAACTAAAGGGGTTGAAGACATCATTTATTTCAACAATGCAATTTGTTAATATCTGACTGCGAGCTGGCACGAGCTTGAAAGACTCAGATATGTTCTAAGCCCTTGCCTCAACTGACAAGGAATACCGACGTAACCCAATAGGGCCTATCATCTCTACTCAAACAAGTCATCAATAGGTCAGAGTGAATCTCTCAAGAACCAATTCAGTGGCTATTTTTGTTAAAGGCGGAGGCAGCGGTCTGAGAGAATAAAAAAACAATCAGTCCATCCGGCCGCTTTTTGCTTCCGCATACATGCCAGGTAAATACGCAATCACATTTATCAGGAGACCCTGCTTATTGTCTTCTCGTTCTGTAGAATTATAAATAAATATAAAGATGCAAAAATTAATATATAAATATAAATATATAAACAATTTAAAAAAATAAACAACTCACGCCATTTTTGTCAGGCCAACCCACTCCGTTGATGGGCATAGGTTTGAATATCGTTGGTCTATCCCTGCGTTATCGACGCGTCCCTAATGAATGCATGTGATATGATGTAACCGAGGCGTTTTGAGTTGTTTTAGGTCCCTACTTAAGCGTTTATGACATTAAATATCTCGAACGACTTCAGTCCTTTTCAGACACGCATTTGACTTCATCTACGCGTGGATCCTTCAGCTGCGGGGACAGAATGCCATATAGAGCATATGTGTACTTGGTTCTCACGGTCCTGCTTGTGGAGGGCATGGATATGTGGAGTGCGTATTGTGAGAGCTTGACTCATTCGCGCGAGTTTGGTTCCGACTCGGGGCTTATTGCCTGGGGAAATAGCTCGGACTATTATATACTAATATTCCCGCGATTTTTCGTACTGTTTCGGCTCTGGGCTCAATGTCTTGGGAAATAGCGCAGACTTTTGTGTACTAATATTCCCGTGATTTTTCATACCTTTAAAGATTTGTTAACAAAGTGGTTAGCACATCTTGTGTACATACCTTGTGGCTTACACACTAATGGTATGCCGCAGGGACAAAACAAAAAACGGGACTCGAAAATGTAACAAAGCCACTCGTTTAAAAATGTTTGGGGTCAGCCCACATGCGCCCGAACCATCCTTCCACCGCTGGTGTTGCCTATCCTTTTAAATTTGTGTCTGTACACTTTCACCCATGATTCATTTACTTGGACATGACAGCACCTACGCTGCAGTTCACCCCTCGGTGCTAAAAACGCATACCACTGAAGAATCGAAGGTACACGAGTGGGACTGGGACGCGAGACCGGGTGGGGCGGTAAAACAGTGTATTTTCGTATGTATTCATGAGAGGCTGGATAATCTCATGCATCGGAGGGTCTGGCCGCACTGTGGTTTGAATCACTTCCACCACAGACGACGGAAGCGCTTACAGCACGAGTGCAGCACCTGAGCGAGAACGCGGTCACCGGAGTCACCGCCCAGTGATGAAAGCCTGACATATGAGGGCCTTTAACGGTTGGGCCTTGTCCACCGAGCTGGCGGCTCCCAGGACCGCCAAGCCAGCCGGAGCAGCGTCCGTCTGGACAGCGGAGGACCGGCGGCGACAGGTCACCGCGTGGCCAGCTATCGGCAGTAAAGGTCAGGCGGCCGGGACTTTGTCCGCACGCCTCTTATCGGCTCCGTGACGCCATTCTGCTGTCCCAACAAATACGGCCGAATTGGCGGCCCGGCCCGGCGCGTGCGGCGCGCCGTCACGTGGCGCCTGGGCTGCAGCTGATCCAGTGCTGGCGGTCGCTCGCCTCGCTCTCGCTCGCCGATAGCGCGCGTGCGGGCATCGCTCACGCACGCCAATGGCGCCCTGTCCGGCGAACATTACACGATAGACCCGTGTCAGGCGCAGTTTGTACCTGATGTGTATGAGGTTACTGCCTTTCGAAGTTCACCGCTTCGTGAAAATGGCGCCATCCGTATGGAAATGGTGCCATCCGGACCGGGCTGATCGGCCATTAACGGAAGTCCGTGTCCAAGACAGGCGCTAATCGCAAATCTAGTTCCGGATGCGCCACTGGCAGGCCTCGAGTTCACTGTCGGTGACCGCCTCCAGCCAACATCGTTGCATCGCTCCTGACGTCCAATATTTGATTTGAAGCGATCTTAACCTGGGATAACCTGAATATTTGACAGGACGTTGTGAGCGCACCGTATGAACTAGCTCATTACTAAGTCGCTACAAAAGCAAAATACAGCAACACATTAATGGCAAACCCAGCTTCGTGGGAGGGAGAGATTGGGTTCATTGCTTGCGGTGTCGATACAGTAATCGTGTCTGGGTGCAACCACTTGGTGGTTGGGGCGCCCCTCCTAGTTTTAGGCCACCGTGTCGCTATTTGAATTGCTGTGATACATGCATGTTTTTACGACTGACTTCTGTTCATGTGTATGTTAAAGTGATGTAAGATGAGACATTTTTGCAATACTGATCAACTGCGATAATGAGATTACCAATTCCGAATTTTTGACAATGCACATTGAATGTCGATCTTTCGCGCACATCTAAATGCAGCAATGATAAAGGTAACTCTACATACAATGGACGTAACTTCTAATTTTTCGTGGCATTCTCCTATTGCACACCTTGCCCCGTGGGTGGGGTAACATGTTCCACGTAGTGTGGTAAGCTGAGCAGTATTTGTCATTTATGAAAACAGATACTGTTGATGCATTTCCAACTTCACTATTAGCACACTAAGTCAACTAACTTCGCTATGAAAACGTCGTGAGTGACGCGAGGAACAGTAGCATGATGCACTGGAACAGAATTGTCAGATCGTAGCCACATAAAACGAATCCAAATAGCAGTTGTGATAATCGTACCAGCAATTGGCGGGCGTGCATGCCCCGTGTCCCCACATCTCGCAAGTGATACACTGGATCCACCTATCTTTGTGTAGGCTGAGGCTGTGTGGCCCACGCATACCAAGCACATCATATCTTCACCACTGTCATCGTTGGAAGACGACACTCTATCCTTGGTCGACCTCCGCTTCGCCTTTCCGCCTCGTGGCTTTGCTTCCCCGCGTAGCGCGTTCCTCCTCTTTTTCTGTTGCTCTTACTGGAGCCGCTTCTTTGCGGGAGTCGTTGTCAGTACCGTCGATCTTCCCCGCTTCCCATTGGCTGCTCCACTCTTTCGTCAAAGAACTCTTGGTATTGGCGATATCGCTTCCACGACAACATAGGTGACTGGTGTGGCCAGAATTGACCCATCGGTCCCAGGTCAGTTCGTAACCTGGTACCGAGCCCGACGCGTCCTCTCCCTGCAGGGCGCCACTTAGTCCGGTGCCGGGGTACCCTGTAGCTGCCTGTCGGGCACATCTGCCGGCAAGAATACGTGCTCTAGGAAGACTTCTCTGTTGGAAGGGAAGATTTCAGTCGCTCCGAACGCAGACTGAATGTTGGATCCGGTGAAGGCCTTGGTGAACGTGATATCGACGATTTGTGGCACGTCGCAGACCCTCACCGTCTTGTCCTGACTTTGCCGCATCCAGTTCGTCACCCTCCTGTTGTAGTAGGTCTTCAGCGGACCGAATACCACTACGTCCAGAGGCTGAAGGAGGTGAGAAGTGTGCGCGGATGCGTGAGAAGCGTGCTCCCGTCGGCGCGAACAAACTCATTTGTCCGAAGTGAGCGGCGTGCTTGTCCAGGATGATGAGGACTCACTATGAGCGGTGTGGTTGTCCAGGATGATGAGGACTCACTATGAGCGGCGTGGTTGTCCAGGATGATGAAGACTCGTATCTCTGCTGAACACCGAGTGTGTCTTTGAAAGTGGGTGGGGCATCCGAGGAATATGTCCTGGTTTACCCATTTCCCCCTCGCTGCACATCCTGCAGTGCCGGTAGATGTGCCTCGAAGGAATGTGTACTAATAGTTCAGTCTAGGACAGATGACGAGTGGTGGGACATAATTCCCAACGGCGTTGACTGCACAAACCAGCGTGTAAATCTCTTCTCTTTCTGCAGTAGTAATGGAGTCTACCTTCCTCGATCCCTTTTTCGTCACGACCCTTTCCGGTGTCTGACCGTGGTTACCCACGTCTCATTAACGTTGTAAATGTCCTCAGGCGAGAATGGGAGCCTTTCCAACACTCTTTCTAAGTTATCAAAAAATGTTCCCACTCTGAACTTATTAGAAGTATTGGCACGAGCCAGACACGGAGCTTCTGGTGTGCCGCTCCTGTAGTGGGGTAAGTTAAGCTATGATCGTCTTACCCACAGTCGTGCTGAAGCAAGTGTCCCCACTACATCACAAATGAAACAGCACGCCAGACGATTTACTTTCAAACTTAACCGCGCGAAATCTATGAAGACTTCAGGATCATACATGGTCAAAATCACGTGGGTCTGTAAGCAAGTGATATTTACGGCATTAAAGACAACAGAAAACGTTTTAAATTCTCGGAAATATTCACATATATGGATTAAAATAGGCTTAACGCTCGGAACACACTCATCGTTTGCCCGGCACCGTTCACGTCAATACGGGAAAGGCAGAGCTTCCCAAACGTACTACCAGGAGGCCGCTCGTAAAACAATGGAATCTTGGGAGGGGAGATACAGGGTTGGATCTACTTACAAGCGTTCTCAAATTACCCAACTCTGTCTACAGGAAGTTTGTAATCGTTGTCAACATCGCTCCACATTACGGAAAACTTGGAAATACGAGGATTGATGTCACTCTTGGCTGGTAGGTTTGAGTAAGGCAAGGTAGGAGCGGTGTAGGCTGTCGCAGGTTGGTCGGGGATGTTTTGTAATATACGTAGGGCAAGACGGGTACAATGTCGATAAGAAGTTGTCATCACACCACTACACCAATCTCACATGGCTCCGGTAGCAATACCCTAAAGCCGCATTGCCTCATTATATTGCCATATTATTATTACATTGCCATAACCCAAGGTGCATTGCCCGAGGCGCAGCCTAGTGGTGCCATTTCCCAGGTCATCTTGTGTAAGTGTGGTAGTCAAAGAGCAATGTTATTAAAACGTGCGTTCAGCTTGGGCAGATATTGGACATGATGGCGGACTGACCGACACCTCCGTGCAGCTGACAAGACCCAGTTTACATATCAGCATAGGCCGCAGCGCGTGGATAAAGGTAGAGGCTTTCATTGAGAAGACTTACGCGTCCGTACCCAGCGATGGATTCAGAGGGGGGCGCGGGGTCATGACTTTCTTTGGGCCCCGGAGGGGCCCATAGCCTCTGAACGGGCCCATAGCCGGCTAAACAGACGGTTTTTTGCACAGGTCGCAACAAGCTTGAAGGTCTTTGGGCTTTCAGGCGGCCAGTAACAGTCGCAAGCGAAAGTAAAGAGCCCGCGAGCGGACAAAAATTATTTGCCACTGACTGAGAAGGGTGGCGATTGGGACGTTGTAATGTTCATTGCGCTGTCCAGAGACCCTGCGCTGTTTCCGTGGGCCCTTAATGTCCACTTGCAAAGTCGATCCGATCGTAAAAGCCTTCTACGTTGTCGCTGATTTCTTTGCGTTTGCTCGGAAGGCTTTGCGCTGTTGCTGTAGCCCTTCCTGCTAGCGTGCCTTGGCACTCTCTGTCAATTAGGAGCTTTCCACGGATTATTTTCATTTGCCCGAAGTACTCTATACGTTAGACATATACGCTATCTATACGCCGGGGTACCCATAAGTTGAAATGCTGGGTTACCCTCGGTTGCTGAGGAGCCCTACTTCGCTTTTGAATGATACGCGATATGCGTATACTGAGATCAAATCGTACGCGGCTGGTACAACACTAAGCCAAAGTACAAAAAATGAGGGACACTACCTTTTTGATAAGCATTGGTGGACATATTTGTATTGGTTTGGCTATCCTAATGTTAACTCGCATATAACAATCCCAAGATGAGCAGCCAGCACAAGGCGTCATGCACCCACTGACTACCCGCTGGTGGCGCAATTCCAGGATTAAACTTGTACAGTCCAATCCAGTCCGGTCCAACTGTCCACAATCCAATCGATCCTTTTCAGTCTCCTATCTCAACGATTATGTAGCGATTACGAGTCCTCTTTTCTATTACCGAGTTAACCGGGAATCGGCCGATCCCAGTTAGAGTGTTGCCGATTCCAAGGAGAGAATTCGGGTTGTGGCGCGGACATGGCTGAACATCATCAATCATTTCTCAGGGCTGGATAAGACCTGAAGACGCTGGATAATTATTTGGCCGAAACGCTGTGTAAGTACGAACATACCAGATGGGGCAATAGTCCTAACAGTTACTTCACCCATGATGCTTATGCTTCGTATGGAGGTAAAGAGGGCTGACATTTTTCGGAAATGGAGTTACGTAGACCACTCGATGCATGCCGAAGAACTGCATCTAGTAATGTTAAGCCAAAAATTTGAAAAAGCTGTGTTCAATATACATTCAAATATTTTTTGTTTATGGCATAGGCATGTTAAACTCACCAAAAACCTAACAATGTTTCTCTTGAACAATTTATCTGATGGCGTTTAAGCCTTTTTGCCTTCGGACGGCAAACTTGCCAAAGCAGCAAATAACTGTGAATTCATCGAATGCGTCGTTTGAAACCAAGGCTGTAGAAACAACACTTGAAACTGTCCGGCGAGGGCAGACCCATACCCAGCAACCCAGTGTGTTTTCAAGTAATGTTTACAGATGCACGCGCATACGCCCCAAGTGCACATCCGCCTGCTGAACTCATGAAAAGAGGACATACCATTGCACTGATACGTCATTTTTCTATTTGCATGTTTTTTTCCAATAGCGATGGGCTGTATTCGCTCGGCCATCCGTTGACGTCATGCACGTGGTGATAACAACGACGTCCGCCATCATCTCACTCTTCTCATGCTTCAGAAGGAGCATATTAAATGTTTAAAGCCAGTCGCAAACTCTATGTTAAAGTTTTGTGCGAGGATTCTAAAATTTATACCTATCATTTTTGCATTCCCTGCACGCACGAAATGCATGAACAAATAATAGAAATGACAAGATGCGCGGCCCAAAAAATTACTGCTTTCGTAGATTAGAGCTTTATGCAAAGGCCTATTTTGCAAAACACGAGCACGAAAAGATCTACCCATACCACATCGTCCGTAAATTGGCAAGAGCTGTATGGCGCTCTTAACTCTCTCGGGAGAGTTGACGTTTTTCTGCTGCTCGGATTATGCGAAGCGCGGCAGTAGTCATTTAGCTTTGAGCGTCTTAACTCTGGTGGTGGAAAAGTCCCCAATGAGGGAAGAGTTGTTTACTAGACCAAAGCAATTACGTACCAAAGGCTTCCAATGTTGAAAAATGTCCAAGGCACAGTTTCAACTGTAAAATGCTAAATGATCGCGCTTTGCCCCGCAACGTGGACCTACACAGCACTGCTCTTAGGTAATGCACTTGTAAGCACGATTTATACGGGATATGCACGCGCATCAAATGATCTGGTGGCTTTTAGACACCACACCTGGCTTCCAGGAGTCAGAGAGACTATGACAGTCATTCTGACTTGAAAATGACAGAATGCCTGTGGCAGTCATTCGCCTTACAAGCAGTCAGACAACTTACAGTCTACGTAAAAAACTTTTTCAAGACTCAGGCAGCCTGGGTGACATTTTTGAAGGGCCATTGCGCCATTTTCTGGAGGGCAAAGATAAAAATATAGGCGAAGAACCAATGTAGTAATAACTAAGTGTTGCTCAAAGAATCTTTTGATATCAAGATGCCGTTTTAGGCTTTACGTCATGCGTTGTGAAAGGAACGTCTCTAAAATCACAACTTATTTTGACCGTGAAAAAACTTATTTTCAGTTGGTCCACTTACCGAGCCAGTCGATTAGGTCGATCCTGTGTAGCTGGCGAAGAAGCTGCCAAACGTTAGTTTGCAGGTCTTTAACAGATGGCGGCACTGGTCTAGCACTCTCCAGAAGCTTTGTCTCAAGGCTGTCGAGTCTGAAAATGTCAGAATTCACGTCCTAACTGAAAATGAAACGTCATGCCAGACAGCCGACGACAACCCCATCTGTCACGCGAGATTTTTGTCTCACGTGACACAGTACATGAGATTTAGTTCTCACGTGACACAGCATATGAGATGCAGGTCTCACGTAACACAGCACATGACATCTGACCGCAGCACGGTCACACCACCTCGACGCTCACCCGCATCTGGTAGGAACTAGTCCCAAGGAACATTTTTGTTAGTCGTTCTAAAGATAAGTGTACATTTATGAGAATATGATTTATATATATATGCATATATTACATGATATATATATATATATATATATATATATATATATATATGTGTGTGTGTATGTGTGTGTGTGTGTGTGTGTGTGTGTGTGTGTGTGTGTGTGTGTGTGTGTGTGTGTGTGTGTGTGTGTGTGTGTGTGTGTGTGCGTGTGTATATGAAAAGTATATATGACGCACGCATACGGCGCGGGCCTCTGTTCCGACAGAATCACTCAGGTTACAAGGAGAAGTTGTCCAGCAGATAACTTTGATGGCAGTTGAGTTTATTTGTGTGTGACTGCGCTTCCACAAAATCGATTTCCACTTGCAGCACACAGTATTTGTTCCGAAGCTCGCTTCAAGTAGTAGCGTGTGATTCTGAGGAGACTCTGATTCGGACTCACGTATGCCTAGCTGAATTCCGAAACCAATTTCGATGGAGTATTTCGCTCTCGTGAGAGTGGATAAACATATAGCCTGCATTATGGGAAGCTTGAGTCTGAGTATCACGAATGAAATGATTCATTGGAGTGCCGTCCTCGCCTGGTGTGTAAGTATGTACATAACGTTTCCGCCAGTAACCTGCAATAACACCCGACGACGGTTGGAGGGTTGGGTGGCCGAAACGTGGTGTATAAACCAATGCGCTGCTGGACCGAACAATTATTCCATCCATGATAATGCGCGTTATATGAAGCGCCTATGTCCAGGACAGTAGATGGCACTTACAGCAGCATACGATATATGTCTATATACCAAATGTAGAAAGCGTTCAGTATTCCCTTGCTGTTAAGCTGCTCATGTAAGCTGCTCATTGCGGCTCACATAAGCTGCTCACTGCGGCCCACATAAACTTACATTAGGAATGGCGATTGCTGCTAACATTGATTTGTATTGATCCATCGACGATTCCAGCGAGGAAAATTGGCTCAACCCAGGCTGTGTCATATTCGGGTCTGGCAGTGGCATGGATTTTATCGGGACACAACCAATGTTTGATTAATTTCGGAGTTAATTCCAATCTCATCCCTAGCAAAGCATAAGTCTGTATTTCAGCATTTCCGAGGGAGATATAGCGGATGCCCGAATGAATCGCAGCAGCGAGGTAGCCCTGGCCGCGCGTCCTGTTTATCAGGGTCACAAGAGGTTGCGGTGTTGACTGATGAGAATACAGTTGTTGAAAAAAATGCAACGTTATGTTAATATTTCCCCGTCATTGCAAATCATTGTGTCAACATCTCCAGACACCTGAGGCCATGCCTCGCAGAAACTAGCCGTTTTGGCTTTACGAGACATGTAACTGCTCCAGTCGGCCCCAAAGGTCGTAATTTCTCGCTTCAGCCGCAGAAGGGCACGCCAGGGAAGGGTGAAACAAGACAGCACCATATATCTCGAATCCCCGATTGGTTGCGTCAGCTTTTCAACGCCCAGATGTTCTAAGATTACAATGCACTGATACACTTCCGTACTATAAAGTAAATCCGTGTGCAAAGTTCATCTGGCTGTTAGGAGATTGTGTTACAGCACATGAGCAGTCGGAGAGCAAATCAAGTCGTGTCATCTGCTCCTGTAAACATTGCTCTATGACACGAACCAAATCGTGTGGGTGATCATTGGTGTAAGTGATTTGGTGGGAGGACCACGTGCTCGCCCAGCCATTTTACTCCCAAAGGTGTGCTTCTCCACGAATTTACCCTACTTTAAAAAAGCCGTTCCATTTAAGTAAAGGTTTTTAACTGAGACATTGATTTCCATGACTGTTCCTTGCAGTTCACAGCCATGCTTTTTTAAGACCAAAAACCCTCTCGTTTCTTGTTCGCTTGATGTTCCTCTCGCTTGATGTTCGCATTCTCAGGCAGTTTATTACACGTCGCCCATTTGGAAGTTACCCAGATCTGCAAGATGTCAGAGATATCACCCAAATATCCTGCCCAATTGCTGTAGTGTGCTCATGGTCATGAAAAAGCATGGCCACTTGAACATTTAAATTTCACGGCAATGCAACGCAAAGAATCGCATTGACAGAAGGGTTTGGTTAACAACCAATTTACTCAGCTAATTACATATCTCAATCGCTATTTTACGTTGTTTGGATTGTTCGGATTAGAGCCCTTGACGTCAGTAATGACCACTTCAGGGCTATAGGAGGAATGAGAGTGGATCTGCACGCACGTGGAGGTCTAGCCACCGAGCATAAGCCCGCACAGGGAGCCTATGCAGGCCATGCGCTGGGCGCTCGAGCGGGGTCCCTTTCAAATGGAGCAGGCACAAGCCCACATAGCGGATGCATGTATCCTGCCTGGACAAACGGGTTGTTGCAAGGACTCGGGATGAAGCAAGAATAAGGAAAACGGGGCGAATCTCTCAATTGCCGTTAGCGTTTTGCCATTAATAATATCGGTTTTTGGCAACTGCTAGATGCGACGGACATGACACCGATATTTCAACAACTTAAGAATAACGTCCTAAACGAAAACGCAAATTCCAGTAAGGAACTTGCCATCACGGTAAAATATTCAAGACAAAAGACAAAAGCATGCGCAACGAACGTCGGTAGATATAATTTACGCACATAAACCAACAACGCCACCTTGTGGCGCGTAGAAGTACCATAAATGAGGGACGCCATCCGCTACGGCGTTAAGTCTGACGCGGCAGCCTCGGAAGCGACCCTGGCGTCATGAAAATGTTCAGTGGTGTAATCGCGCGATAACGTATTAAAGCGCATACTTGTTGCTTGGTGACACTTTGTGATTTAGAGCAGTTTTGTACTTACGAACACATCAATATTTACAAGAGAGCTTTTTCCATGATATCGGATGCTCGCCTCAATACCTTTCAATGTGAAACAGGCTCTGCAATCTGACAAACGGTGATTTTTATTTCTAACGATCAAATAGCTCTTTATTCAAAGGGTAGCGATCATTAGTGGTCATTTAGTAGTTATAGCCACTCATTAAGTAAGCATAGTAGTCAGTGGCCAGCGAATGATAACCAAAGAAGGTATGTGTGGCATGTATGGGCATAAGATATGTAATAGGTATGTATGTATAAGGTACACACATAAGGTATGTGTGACATGTATTTTTTTGTAAAATTTTCTTAACAGCCCAGCCAACAATTTGGGGCCCGAAACCAACTTTGACGGGGAATCAACCTAGCGGGAGAAGGATCCTTAAAATAGAATAGAAATCGGCACTCCTGCATATGCATAAATGCATTTATATGTGTGCAACTTCCGTTATATGCAAAGACAAATGTACATTTAATCGGTTTCTTGCGCGTTCGCCCGATTGTTCGAATGAGATCCCCCCTTGCTTTGGGTAACTCATAGATCAGTTTACGTATAGTTCACCTATAGTCCACCTATATTAGTTTCTGCTAACCAACGTTTCAAGGCCATTCGTTCCCATCCTCACAGCAATGTGCAAAAGGCATTCAAACACACATACATCACATTTCCGACCATTCTGACACCATGACAAATTCAAGGCACCGAACCATCCTGCTATGAATGGGTGACTGAATAGTTCCAAAGTGATGCACGACCTAAGCTGTTCGTTTAAACCAGGCATTCTTTCTCTGGTGGGGATGGCTCCGAGAACTTGCAAACGGCGTTTGTTTTGACATTATGATTATGAGTTTTGCTCACATGCAGGTCTGGCGCCCCCTTCTTCAGGATCATTGTCACGCATCGTGATAAACATGCCGTGGTCATTCTAATGTAGGTCCAGCCGGGGAGCCAGCAGTCTCAGGATGAACATTTCCATTCGTTCACTGTATTGATGCGTTATAGTTGGTTTTTGGTTGTTTGGTTGGTTCAGTTGGTTTTAGTCGGTCTAAGGTGGGACATTTAAATTCGTTCACTGTATTGATGCGCTTTAGCTGGTTTTCGTCTCCGGTTAGGTTGTTTTTCATCACAAGGTGGCTAGTTGTCCTGCCTTTTAATAGATGGTAAGGTATTGCAGTGTCTTCATCGGCTGGTATGATATTTTACCTGGCGGCGTTCTGCCAACCCTTTTCGTCCACTTTACATGACAGGGACATTTGACTTCGATTAAAAGTTGATGGGCCGGTTTCTTGTCTAGTGGTCATCACTATCACAACATCTCTATCAAGACACATGACAACACATTTGCAGAAGGCAGCGTCAGACCAGCATATGCGCAAAATTCACAATAAAAATATCCCACGCTCTGACCCAACTGAAAACAGATTATAAAATGAAGTCCAAACGAATGCCGCTCATAAGTTCTCGAAGCCATCCTCATCAGAGAAAGAATGCCTGGTTTAAGCAAACAGCTTAGGTAATGCATCACTTTGGACCTGTTCAGTCACCCAATTACAGCAGGATGATTCGACGCCGTGATTTTGTCATGGTGTGGAAATGGTTAGGAAAGTGATGCACGCGTGTTAAGTGTGTTCTGCAATTTGACCTGATATTAGGATGCATAATCTGTTAACTGGTGGTTTTTCTTTGATTATATGTCGTAGAGCATGCGTCGTATTTCGTTATATTGGAATGCTTCCGTCCAACTGTTTTACATTTCTTTGAGAATGGGGAACAAATGTCCTTGAAACGTTAGCTAGCTGAAACTGATGTAAATGACTATAGGCGAACTGATTTATGTCTTACCGAAAACAACGAAGGATTTAATTCGAACGATCGAGTAACCACGCAAGAAACTGATGTACATTTGCCTTTGCATATCACAAAACTTGCAGTGACGAAAGCAGACTTCCTAAGTGCACGAGTATATATTTATGTATATATATATATATATATATATGCACACATTTTTGCGAAGAATGCATAGATGCAAATATCGTTAAGTCTTATAACAACTGGTATGGCTGGCAACTTGAACCGATATCATGTCAACAAACAACGACATAGGAGAACAATTCGGGTTTCAGAAGAAAAGCATGCCGAGAGAACATCACAATCCCATTTTGGCAAGTGACATATTACACTTGCCTTTCTTTAAGAAGCCGCAAATCCTCTTCCTTCGATAGAATGTTTCTCCCTGAAAGCAGAGAGATAGGTCAAGCATTACTACATCATCTTCGTGAATCTGAATAAGATTTACAAGCGCCATGTTTTCATCCGACGTGAGGTGCAAGGTTATATTGGGATGTTGCCAGTTTTACTTCTATGCATAGATCTATAACACCACTAGACGGGCAGCAACCATGTTAAGTACTGGTAGATGTGTGCGATCGAAAGATGAATAGCAGCTACAGAAGAGCAAAGGCTCGCAGGCAAACTAGCAAACTGAAGTAAACCGGGCGAGTTACGGGAAACCTAAACTGACGCTTCTCTTTCGTGAAATGCACGAGTTAAACAGCCGTGATCAACGCTCATAGAAAACATAGCAATAATTTGTCATTCATTCCGCGGATAAAAAAACAAAAGAATAGAGATAAAGATGCACCGATATTTCGCCAACATGCCTTTATCGAAATGAATAGCAGAAGTGAGTTCGAATTTACTTGTGCTATTCAGTTCGATAAAGGCATACCGCCAAAATATCAAGGCATATTTATTTCAGTTCTCCTGGTTTCTTTTCTACGAGGAATAAGGCTGTTGCGCAATAATAAATAAAGCTATGCGCAAAATGTTCCTCGTAAATGCACTTCACAACTTACGAAATCGACGCTTCATTTACTTGCGTCCGAGATGTTATCGTTAAGGCATACGCCGGACACTCATACGTGTGGCTTTAGTTAAATGTAAAGACAATGCCTTTCTGTGCTCCGAGCACGAACTGGGCATAGCCGTTTCCATCTAGTGGTATCATATATGTATGCTAGCATACACATATCATATTCACAACTTGATTCCAAGGCTGAATTTTGGAAACGTTAAAGGAATTTATTGTACAAAAATACTTCATTCAATCAGTGGAATTCAGACTGCGCCATCAGGTCAATAAACAGCTGTGACCTAAAATGGAATGATAGTTCAAGTAGGAGAGTGGCACTATCTGATAACTATGACAAAAACGTGTTACAACAATTCAAAAGCATTTAAACAAGTTTGTGAGGGCAACAAAGGCGGTTCTGCGGCAAGATCGATAAACATGCTACTTTAACCATTGTTCAATGTAGTTACGAGGAATATTACACATACTAAGACGGTACAACTGACCTCAACCTCGTTAGATAACTAAAGGAGAAAGGACAGGTGTATTGACTTTTGGGGCACAGGTACTTATCAAAACAGCTATGAACAGTAGTTGAAAACTGCTGAAGGCTGTATGACAGGGGTAAAAACGTCTGGTGGTCCTCCCAACAGCGTCGTTCCAAGGATGTTTTCCACATCTACATGGGGTTTTGAACTGCAATAGCCCTCTCAAACATGTGCAGACGACTTTGTTCAAACTACTTCAACGTTACCCAGGCATGCGGGACGCCATGGAAGCGTCACGCGAATAACGGCACGTCAATGGCCATGTTTAAGAAAAATATGATTTTGGATTCATAGCTGGCGTGCGGCAGCAATATTTGCGGCATTAACGAATGTCAGTTGGCTTTCAACGAACGTAAAACGTAGAGTGCGTGTTTGGAACACGAATGACGTTTTGTGCTATATAATGTTGGAGTTTGAGCAGTGCTACGCGTTATGGCGGAAATAGGACTGAGAATCAAATAACTGAAGAAAAGCGCCATAACCGGGGATGTGACCCAGGAAGCAGGAATATAAAATCACGAACAGCTATACAAGAATACCACGAGAGAGGTCAAAAACACCAGCTTGTAACAAAATTCGGGTTCAGGAAACACTATCAGCTGTTGACAAGCGAAGTACAAGTCCGCTCTCATGGTGGTTCTCAAACGACCAGTTTGGCAGCGAAACTGGTGTCATATACACGTCCATGACGTAGTCAAACGATGACGTATGGAAGAAAATGCTCACCAAATAGTGGTTTTGTGTTCCGTAGAGCAGTCTTATACACTTAAAATTCATCCTATCTGGTGCTTTTAGCAAAATCTTCCTATTTAGAACATTACCATCAACTCTCAGACAAATATGGCGGATGGACTATGCTACATAGACTTCACATATTACACTTAATTTCGTGACCCAAGATTATATGAGTGCAATACCCGTGAAACCCCTACACACATACATGGCATACAGTTTCCTGGGCATTTAGGCCACGAGATGGAAGATTTCACCAGACTATTATGGTTTTTTAATCCAAGCCATGCGTATGCAGTTTTTATTTTCCAGTGATATGTTTGGTTTTCCAAAGCAAGCTCTCATCTATGCAAGGCAGTGTCGGTCTTAACAAGCCTCGATTTCCAAGTGTCTATGCAAGGCAAAAGCCGTCGTCCGACAGAACGTTAGGCGGCAGGTGAAAATGCCTAAGCCCGGCGTCAGATTTCTGGTCCGTAGTGCTTAATACTGCAGGTCTTATTCTTCTGGCCAAAGGTGCGAACTTTGTACTGATGCAGTCAGTCTATAGGCATTTTTACTTGAAAAAGTTGAAGGAGTTGAGCGTTTGGCATATGCTAAGATGAGGAAATAATGCATATCTAGATAGTGTCATGGCAGCATCGTTGTACCGCCTCCTTCCTAACTGCCAGCTCTCAGAAAGAAGTGGCACCACAAGTAAATTCAACAGACGACGCAGTCGTACCACCAAGACCGGCGAACGCACCGCCACGAGGCATAGGTGGGGCAGACGCAGATGATAGCGACGGCGGTCAGTCGCGTCGAGCTTACCTGCCGAACCTGTCGTTAATCTCTCCAGATACCGTTTAAGACTTTCCAGAACCTCCGTGCACTGACTTTAAAGTTTTTACGTTAAATCAGCGATCTCCAATATGCCAGATTATGGACGAAATCCAAATATAGAGATAGGCCTGCTACCTGTCCCGGACGTTGTCGATTTAACTCAACGACAGGCATGCGTAGAAGTTGTAAAAAGGTAAACCAATCAAATGAAGCCTATAGGAAACTCCCTTTTATAGACGACGACCTGTGCAAACAAGCAAATGCCGCCGTACGCGTGGGCAGTATGCACGGCCTTAGGGTAGCGTGGATTGCTGGTCCTAGTGCTTTAGGCCCATGCTAGGGCGTTACCGCTAGAGAAGCCAATGTGTCCACCTTGGAGTAGGATTTGCTTAACATGTGTGAAAGGACCGCGGGACAGTTGCACGAGGAAGAGCGTAGCGTACAAGGTTCTTGCGACCTTTGTGCTGGGATATGTTATGTAGGAGAAACAAAATGGAATATTGATAATTGATATTGATTGACAAAATGGAATATATAATAATGTATCGGTTTAGTTAACACCACGAGAAGGCATGTTTACGGAGAGCGTATACACCACTAGGAGAATGCATGGTAGATTGACACGTAACGACGAAGCAAGCACAACAGATATCAAATACGAAATAAGAATTGAAAGGGAAATTTCGGCAACACCTGGAAACAATGGAAATCTTAAGAAAAACCGCCTTTAAACTGAAGATCTTAGAATCGCTGAACATTGGGAACGTCCATCCCAGGTAAACGTACACGCTTCATCGTGGGAGCTGACGTGAACAACATGTTCTTGGCTATGCACGTTCCCGAGGTCCAGGCAAAGTCTGTGGTGGCTGATGTGCGGTAGATAATGTTCTTCTATTATCATTGATGATATGTTCATTTCTAAATATCCTTTTGCGGCTTTAACGTTAGACGGTATGCGCGGTGATGGGAGCCTGGATGATTTTCCTTTTTGACCCCCCTTTTTGACTGTAGTGGCAGTATCTGCGCAGATCAAGGATATTTTCTGGTGTCATGAGTCTTAATTTGCAAGTGTTATATTTCGCTGAACCTTTCCGGCCTCTTGCGGCTCTTGACAATGAGCACAGCTCGAAATATCGAGTGCCATCAATATAATCGTTAGTTAGGTTTATAACGTCATTTAACCAGTATCTCCTGATATACTGAAATATTGAAGATCGTTAAATCAAAATAAGAGCTTTCAACACATAATGTCAGCCAAACAGGGGTCGGAGGATTTTCTTTTCTATATCAAGTTCGTGCGCTCATGTGGAACTCAGCCTGCCGAAATTGAAGGATGATGCACTATGCACCTTGAAAAAGTATGAAGTGGGGAAATTAAATGTCACTGGAATCGCATCAGCGGAAGTTCACCAGAGACCTCAGGAACAACGACGGTATAGACGTTAAACAGAGCGATAAGTGTAAGCACTTTGTAATCTTAGACAAGCCAACTCATGTGGACAAGACTCGGGCTACACATCGCGGCAGCGACAGCTATAAAAAGGCGAAGATGAACCCAGCCTCTCAGGTGGTAGCTAGAACAAAAAAAAACACTGAAGAGCACAGTTGGTAAAAAATTTTGGACAAAAGCATCAAAGAGCTGACACCTAAACACGTTAGGACATCTGTTTTCTGTGGGTGGCCTGAGGATCATAAGCCTGCAGTGCCCTTTAGATCCGTCACATTTGCGTGCGGTGGTCCTTAAGAAAAGCTTGGTGTCTTTTCCGGAAAATATTCTTCTAACTCTCGTCGCTTGTTCCCACTCATCTGTGGGACACCAGAGACTTTTTAAAGAAGTTTTGAATCATTCTCAGGCAGAAAG
>NW_023596889.1:113373-182651 GCF_011947565.3 Pollicipes pollicipes
GGCTGCATAGGGAGGAGTTTGGGGCAGGCATGGGGTAAGAACGCATCACTTAGGAGTCCCTCAGCCAGGAAGGCGGCCAGCTGAATACATCAAGAGGGTAGCTTTAGGGCACAGATAGATGGTAGAAGGTAATGTTAACAAACAAAGCGGGCACGACACTAATGATAGTGACCTGCTGTGTTCTGTTTCGATGAAGCTCGTTCCTGGTATGTATTTTGCTACATGCAGTAACTTTCTCCTGTTTCTAATTTGTAGTCCGCTTCATTTTATTGCAACGTAGACACGACGGCGCATGGTGAGACCGGACTGCACAGCCGCCAGGTGAGGATGCGCAGGGATAGCCGTGAAAATGTGCGTTTGGTAGTGATGAATAGCCAGACGGCGTATCCTACAAAAATGATAATTTTGCATGAAACATCCAGGCTGTTGAGGAAGCTGTCGAAAAGACCGGTTTTGCACTTGGATTCGAATGTGTGTAATCAAGCCGCGTACGCGTACAGTTAATTTTCGACCGAACAGATGACACTCCTTTCACAGGGATAGAGGCTAGCGAATGATATCTTTATTCCGGACAGTTCGTGCAGAACTTAGACACCAGCAAACAGCTTTTCAGCAGTAGCAAATCCCAACAGCGCCACTATACACGCTATATGCATGTACCATGCATGTGCCATGCACGCTTACACGGCGTTAGCCGTGTAGGTTTTGTTCGCAGGGCCCTGAAGGTCGACTTCCTCAGATGTTTGTTTGACACACCCAACTCCGACAACGCGCGAGATCACAGGAGAGCCGATGAGGACCAAGCTGACGTAGGAGGCGATTCCGTTCGCCCTCCCCAGTAACTAGCGGTGAGGGCGCTGTGTGGACGCTTCTTCGACACTTGGTCTGGAATGTAGCTGCACCTCAGGGCCCATGCGCGTCGAACAATGCGACCACTCTGATGCGATGCGATGCAAAGTGAGGGATCGGAACGTACGGATCCAGTATAGCGCGGTCGGGAACTTGGCCCCTCTCGACTCTGTTGTGTAGCGCAACCACTACTCGCTGTCCGTGTCGACGAATCAATCCGGCAGGCGGGGAAAGGCGACCTAGCACTCGTATTCACGCTCGTCCAGCTTGCGTATCGAGTATCATCATTGACTGCTGGTAAATCGGGACATCAAAAAATCTGCCGGCTCTAATCAGGAAGATCAGCCGGGAGGGGGCCGAAGACACACCGTCGTACCACGACAGCGGTGAGCTATGCAGTTCGCGAATCGCAGACACCTCCACACCACTGACATCACACCACTGACGTCACTCAGTTGTGGTAAGACGGTAACAGCGCCGACGCACTCCGTCTCTTTGGTGTCTGCGTTTAATAGCCACGTGGTCGGTGGGCGAAGGTACTCGCGTTGAAGGCCGCGCTGCCTGGAGACGGGGCGGACGTCTTAAATCCAGCCCCTAGCGTCCTCACAGCATACGGCCGCCAGCACGGCGCAGCTGCATCTGGACGCGTGGGCTTGGATTGGCCCTCGAGCCCCCGCCGACCTGCCGCTTCGTTCATGCCATTCCGTTCGCTCGCACCAGGAGCGGACGCCGGCACGCCGAGTGCTGGCGTGCCACCAGCGACATTCGACGGCGGGCCTCGGAAGCGCCGGCCGTGCGCAGGCCCGCTCGCGGCTGCGCCACAGATACCCCAGCAGCGGTTTGCCGCCGGCCACTTGAAGCATCGTTCTCATAAGCTAACGCAAGCCTATTCCTCACTTCGGTAGTAAACCTGTTCAATACTATAGCGTTACACCCAAAGCCCATCCCCGCTCGGACCCCCGGCGAAGTAATTGCGTTTGTTTATAAATAAGTCGTCGGTGTGACACAGCAGGGCCTAGCAACGGCCGATGCTCTGTGACGGTTCCTGTGTGTCTGACAAACAGGCAGGTCTCAACCTCATGTGGGGAACTGTGATCTATAATGATTTATTTAGCTACAGATCACTTATCCAATAACTGTTATTCGCAAACATCTTCAAGCGCGCCATTCCCCCACGCTATATGTCTCTACGGGCTGGATCACCTGAGTCTCCTTGCGCCTACATTTGGAACTAAAGGCGTTGCCGATTGGCAAGGACACGGAAACTGGGAGAAATAGGGTCACATCCTCTCAAACTTGAAATCTGGGGAGGTGCGTCCCCTTCCCCATCTTGGAGGTCCTGTGGAAGGTCCATGCTGGTATGTTAAGGGCCGATTTTGAACTTTGACTGGGTTATGTAAACCTGTAGAAGTCCATTCTGACCTGTCGAGGGCTCATTTTGCCCTATATGGACTACATTTTGACTAAAGGGTGACACTCTGGACGCTACGTAGGGCCAACTCTGCCCTGTAGAAGGCACATTATTGGCTGTGGAGGGCCCATTTCGGTCTGCAGAGGCCCTTTCTGAGCCGTAGACGCACTTATTGACTCGAGAGCACATCCTGGCCTAACGAGGGCCCATCCTGACCCGTCAAGGTCCCGTTCTGACCTGTAGTGGCCCGTTCTACCGTGTAGACGGCCCATGATTGACTGCCGAGGGTCTGTTTGTTGTCTTGCAGAGGGCCTATCCTGATCTGTAGGGGGTCCACACTGACATGTAGAAGGCCCATAATTGACTTACAGAGCCCATTCAGACTTGAAACTGCCCAATTTCTAACCAACAGGAGGCCCATTTTGAATTCTGGATCATGCCCCCCCCCCCCTTCCCAACTTGAACATGGTTGCCCGTGCCCCTTCCCATTGGCGGGTATCCATCGCGCCGCGTCAGTGGGCGGGGCTTGGTGTCGTCAGCTGATGAGGAACAGGACTCTTGTTTGCTGGAGCACATGGCTGGAAAAACCGACAACTGAAGTAGATAATTTTTCGGCTTCATTGACTCGCCATCTGAAAGCGTCCTTTTAACCTCAACGTGACATTTTCTCCTCAAAGATCATGAAAGGTCACTGACTTTTCTTGGCACTGAAGGTCTGGCATTTTGAAACACAGTCCACCTTTGTCGGCCTTTGTCGGTTCGATTCGCTCTTTCACTCCATCGTGTTACTTACGCACCTCCAAGTGGTACCAGCAAGCCGAGCATTCCATATCCGGATATGATATGACGGGTCCCAGACTACATTGAGAATGACGACCTCGACGACCTTGAGACGAGATGACCTTGAGAGCCACAAGCTGCATTGAGTTTTGCATGTGCATTTGCTGCCGATGCCTTCTTAGTAGTACATCACGCGGCTTTACAGCATGCGATGATCGGTGATACATGAAAGGGGAGTGGTGTTTTCTAAAAAGGGATACAAAGGAACGCAAGCAGGGAAGGTAGGACACGGGAAAAACGCAACGCGAGGGATGGTTGGTGCAGCAGCCGGCAGACTAATAGCACCAAGCTTAACGCAATGTGTGGTTAAGGATATGGATGAGGATTTATGTGAGATGGTGAGGAAGACACAACAACGCCATGCAGACACGGTAGGGCACACATGAATGGCGTTGTCATCAGTTCCGTGTTGTAGCGTCTTCGTTTGGATGACTCTGTTCTTGTTCAATGGAAATATTTGCATTGAGTTTGGAGCGTAGGTGCGTCATGTTTAAACACCGCTGCTGCATCACGTAAGTTCTTCAGTGCATACCGAGAGAACATTATTCATTAAGATAAGATGGTAGTAATAGGCCTTATTCATCGGCGAAAAAACAGGAGACTGAAGATATAGATTGGTTATATTTCGGCAACATGCCTTCATCGAAATAATAGCAGAAGCTCTTCATTCTCCTCCTTTTTTCGGAGGAACTACGCCATCACTGCTGTCCCATCTGTTATATCTCATACTTTCCGTTTTTACATAGCAAATGCGCTGGGTGGTGTTCCTTGCAGATGCATTGCTGTTCTCTTGCTGGCTGTTCCCTGAGCCGCCTAAGTTGGCCGTTACCTGACCTGCCCAGGTTGGCCCGTTACCTGAGCTGCCCAAGTTGGCCGTTCCCTGACCTGCCGCAAGCGGCGCCGGCCGGAAGCCCCCACAAAGCCGGACTGTAGGCTTACCGCCGGCCACATGCCATTACCGGTGTCGGCCGCATCCGGCGTCCGCCGGCGCATCAACCAGCGCTGACCTCCGGGCTTACCCTCCGCGGGTTGCGTCAGCCGAACACTGGCCTTCGGACCTACCCCTCGCAGGCAGCATCAACCAGGGCTGGCCTCGGGCCCCGCTCTCTGCGGGTGCGTCAGCCGAGATTGACCTCCGGACCTACTCTCTGCCGGCGCATCAACCAGGGCTGGCCTCCGTGCTTACTCTCCGCGGGTGCGTCAGCCAACACTGGCCTCCGGACCTACTCTCTGCCGGTGCATCAACCAGGCTGGTCTCTGGCCCCGCTCTCTGCGGGTGCGTCAGCCCTCCGTAGTAGAGACTGCCCTCCGTACTTATTCTCCTAAAGTGCGTCAGCCAACACTGGCCTCCGGACCTACTCCCCGCAGGCGCATCAACCAGGGCGGGCCTCCGACCCTGCTCTCTGCGGGTGAGTCAGCCGAGATTGACCTCCGGACCTACTCCCCGCCGGCGCATCAACCAGGACTAGTCTCCGACCCCGCCCGCTTCGGGTGAGTCAGCCGACACTGACCTCCGGACCTACTCTCCGCCTGCGCATCAACCAGGGCTGGCCTCGGGCCCCGCTCTCTGCGGGTGCGTCAGCCGATACTGCCCCCCGCACCTACTCCCCGCAGGCGCGTCAGCCAAGACTAAACCCCGCAGGTGTTCCGGACCTACTCTCCACCGCGCGTCAGCCAAGACTAACCCCGCAGGTGTTCCGGACCTACTCTCTGCAAGCGCGTCGGCGAAGTCTGGTCTGCGTTATGCGTCGTCTGCCAAGGCTGGCACCACTATGTGACTACATCACAGAGCCGCCGGCGGGTTTAGCAGGCGGCGCTGTGATGTCACAGTTTTAAATGGTGTTGCAACACTAGTGCCACATGGCATCCAAGCCCAATTTAAGTCTTAAGTTTTTGAATATCGCTTAATGCTTCATCGCATAAGGTGGGGAGGCCAAAACGTTTTTTGAAACACGCATCGAGAATGCGCCAGGAGCCAATGTTAAATGTGCCATGAAAGGTCTCCAGGCTTTCCAATGGATCTCCTGTCATACTTCTAAGGGCAACGTATTCTTGGAACGACAAAAATCGAGCTATATCTTCGGTTTTTTATTATATCATTGTAATACTTTGCACGATGAAACGCATTGTTTCTCTTCTTTCAGATGACGGGTATCAGCTCCCGAGAGGTGCACGGGACGAGTCCATTGTTGGGCAGGGTTGTATTTTTCTCTCCCAACTTGAAGCTCTCCGAGCGTCCTGCAGTCCCGTTGATCTTCCTCGTAGTCCTCGTAGTCCTTCCTCTGAGTCCTCGTAAATGCTCTAGTTTAAGTTATCGTGTGATCGCTCGAGTTTGGGTTCGGAATGAGCTCTCGAGTAGGAGTTCTCGAATGAGCTTTCGAGGTTGAGTTCTCGAGGGAGCTCTCGAGTTAAATTGTCTTTATGGGGCTCCTTGGCCGCATCAGAATCCATAAATGCTAGAGGTCCTTGGGCGGAACACAGGTACTCTGACCACACTATGGGTATATAGACTGCTTAAACCAAGTCCTCTCACCAGTCGAAATACCTGAGGGGTTCGTTGGACGTCTCTAGTGTGAGTGTGATGCGAGGGTGAGTGTGAGTCTAGGGTCATCTTACTTAAGGTGGCCCTATCTCATTTCTTGCTGCCAAAGTGATGAAACGTGCCGACTTGCGGATAAGGTCGGCGACAAAAATGTATACTTTCACGCCAAGGTTGGTGACAAGCATTTGTTGACAGAAAATTTTGTGACGGTTACCACAAATAATATAGCGCACACTTCACAACCTAGCATGAAGCCGCCGTACTTAAATATTGTGCCCCCGTGGTAATACATTTCGTCACACAGCACACACAGAAATAGACCAGTGATTATCCAGACCGCCTTTTCAAGACACATGAAAGGATGTTGACTTACTGTATCAGTGGCAGGTGACCAGCCTTCCTGCCTTTGAAAAGAAACGTGGGTTCAATGCTGAAGGCTGATGACACTCCTTGTAAAAGAGAATGGTAAGCAAATCAGGGGTGCACCTAGTTTCCTGTTCAGTCCAGGGCTGCATCCTGCCTAACCCCCAAGTTTGTGAAAAAGTGTGCCAATCTGGGGGGCATCCATATTTTGGCAGTAGATTGCATGATCTTTCACTGCTCTTCCAATCTATCTTTTAAAAAAACACCCATCTGCTCGAAATGCGGTCATTCCATTAATGCATTGTTAGCATTTAAACCACAGATCTTTCCATTCTTTCCCAACACTTATCTTGGTTGCTGGTAATTTGTATGATAGCCAAAGATGTAGGCAATGAGATGACAATGAAAAGTGAGGAGAGGAGTGGTGTAGCAAATGTAGACAATAAGGAGGGAGGGGAGGGAGCACAGTTTCCATTACCATCTCCCCTTTACCAAGAGGTCTACTTCAATTAGTGCATGGTTTTGCGGGATCGTGGTCCAGTTGTTATAGGAGTTCAGTGAAATATTGGTATTTGGTTCTATCTGAGGACAATGTTGCCTTTTTGCGGATGATGCGCATTTTCTTTGCACTTGTGAGCAGGAAGTTTGCACGGACGTAAATGTGATATATCTAGTGTCGTTTTACTAACATCTAACTGAAATACTTTTCTGATTGAACCCTGAATGTAATCACTGTACACATTAGGTGCAGGTTGTGAATGCAGATAGCTTACATCGATAGTGGAAATCAACAGAATTTGTATTATAGCGGCATAATGACGGGAGTGTCAATTTTTTGCATGATTAGGGGAAAGGTAGACAGCAACGCATGGGCCTTACACCCTTCCTTTCCTTTAATGTGGTTGTCAACAAATATAGCGGGCTTTGTTTTAATTATAGATAACTCATATCCTTAGTCTGTTTTTCGTTATGAAATATTTTAACAGCGTAATACCAAGGTCAGTCAATAACGCCCAGAGAAGATGTGCTTTGTGTTATAGTTAGCCTTTCCTCGTAGTTTTTGAAATCTTCCAGCTGGAAACATTGGGTGGGGAGTTAGCATTGAGGGGCCCACCCCGACGTGGGAGTTGGGTAAGGCCCCAGAAATTAACGTGAATTGACACCTGAATTGTGTACGTCAAGTATCACAGGTAGGATTCGATTTGCACGCTGCTTAGCGTGCAAAGAGGAATTTTGTCCCGCTGGTTTAATTTCTAACGATGTATGAATGACGATAGCAAAATGTGTTATTCTGCTGCACTAGCCGATTTTTGTATGATCTAAAATGCAGATTGTTACGCCAACATATGTAAATTAAATAAAAAAGGATGGCGGCCAACAATCTTAACCCTTACCCGAATTTGCCGGCTTTCATAGCGCAGACTGACAGGAGGGGGGGGGGGGGGGAGGGGAACGCGATCCACTGCCGTTGGGGAGCTAATGAAAGTGGAACATCGCGGAGAAAGAACAGTGAATTGTCTTAGACGAGATCTTGCGATTGGTAAGAAGTTTTGGTAATCGGTAAGTAGGTAATGGTAATTACTTGAAATATATACAAATATATAAATATATATATATATATATATATCTATATCTATATCTATATATATATATATGTATTTATATATAATAACTTGGATTGGTAAGAAATATGTTGTTAATCGGCCGCATTAGACGAATTCTAAGAATACATTTTCTTGAAAATCAAACAATTTCAGCTTCGCATGCGCATATGTACGAAATCACGCCCTGTAGAGGCAGGACGCATACAGAGATGTTTTCGCTGTTAAATCATAAATACCATGGCATGTTGTCGTATCTGTTTTGAGCCTACATTTATAATACGGAGCTTCATTATTAAAACAGTGTCTGCTCTCCGTGCGCGGTCCGCGGAATCGCCGCTTGCTGCTCGCCGCCCCGCCGGCCGTCGACCGTCCTGCAATGCTCCTAAAAATCCGTCGATTCTCCGAAACCAGGGATGCTAGGGACACGTTTTTGGTGACAGCACACGCGCAAAGTGTGCCAAGAGGCTACCAAAGATTTGAGCACGGCTGCATAATATGCTGGACTAGTCCCTCAGAAAATTCTAGGGGAGCATCGCATCGTCCTTACCCCCAGCCCCTTCCCGTCGGGGTGAGCATGCTAGTTAAAAAGAACTAGTAGCCTGCTGAAGCTTTTAACCAATTTCAATGCAGTTTACCCGGTTGGAACGCGGTAAAAGGCGCCCAACAGGCAATACATGTCGCGCCAAGCTTTGGAGCGTGTCTAAGGCGTCGTGGAGAGTTTAATGATGGTTCGGTTGGGCTCGAAGCACGCATAAAATTTTTACCGAGTTGCTCCATGTGATCAGTCGCCCTGGCTATCGAAGTTCTGTGTTGTTTCTTTTTTCGCGGTCAAGGAAAGCAAACCCAACCGTAGATTGAGTTTAAACATGAGATTCCGGCAAGTCCCAACAGTGGAAGAGGACTGCTTTTGTGATTGAATTATGTATTTCATGGTCCCGGGACCGTGTGCCCGCATTTCTAGCAGCGACAGTCATCCTGACATGAGTGTGATAGTGTTGCAAAAACGAGCGCTTCGGTTGTGTGTCTCATATTGAAAATTGCCGCGATGAAAGAGGCTTTCGGCGATGGAATAATTCCAAATGGCGCCACTGGGCATGGACGTTATTACAATTATATATTATATGGTATCGTAGTACGTTGTTGGCGACAATTTTCCCTGCAGAAAGTCGGTCGGTGACAAAAAATACACTTTTACCAACCCTGCTTTTAGCGCTTGCAACTGTTGATACTCGCACCACAGTCCTGGATAAATAGTTAAGCGCGCTTCCTGCGAATCAGTCTGTCCTAGGCATTGTGTCAAAATAATAATGAACATCCTTTGCAATCCGTTCACTTTTCCTGCAGCATGTACTTTGCCCGTCACAGAGACGTGCAGTTCATCTCACAAAACAGTTACCAAAAACTATTACTGTGCGGCTGTCAAATGTGGCAAGCAGCAGCAACACCAGTACGGCTTGCTGCAAAACATAAGCCAATCGAAATATTTATAAACCCTCTCCTACACCAGAACCCATGATCTTATATGACCTTACAAGGTACTCCAGTATGTACGCATCCAATATGTATGTACACCGAAGAACTCCAATATGTCATTTCAAGGTAGACAGACCACATGATGTACGCAATGACAAGGTGAGCAGCACAGTCGCGTTTGGAGTCGCATCCCCGCGGCTGATGACTCTGAGGTCCAGACGAGAACATTTGCCATACTGCCGACTACTTAAGGTTCGGCGGCACTGGCGCGTTAGGGATGAGTGCGTGCAAGAACATTACGGACGTGTCATGTCTGATAACATGACGCTGGGCCAGTCATGGCAGATCCTCCGAAAAGTGGTGGCAGAGACGATTTTTACCTTTTTATATGCAGGGCGATAAGACTAATCTTGAAACTCAACAGAAATGGCGAAGACCCCCCACCCACCGCCCCTTCGCCTCCCCCTTTCGAACTCTGCTTTCCCTGTGAGCGCAACCAAGACGTCACCTTGTGAAGCAAAAAAGGCATCCGAACCATGCTTAAGTGGAAGCACACAAGACATTACACGTTCATGAGCATCGCGTGCGGAACACCTGACCGCAATCAAGCACGCGCCGCTAGAGCCTCGGCGCCCAGTCATCGGTCACGGCGCGCCGCGGGAGCCGGACCGGGTCAGCCGGCCACGCACAGCCGTCTGTGGGCGACGCGGTCGATCGTGATGAAGCCAGAAAAACCGACAGGGACGGCTTCCATCGTGCCGCGGTGGGGGCAGTGACGTCAGCCCGTACAACAATAGAGCGAGTCACCGCAGCGCGAGACGACCGGCCGCTCCATGCCGCGGTACGTCGGTAACTCGCTTACGGCAGTCGCCTTTGGGTGCTGGCCTCCATCGTTTTCTTGGTCTGGGGTTACCCAGGGTTGGTGGTAAGGGGATGCAGGCATGATGGTGCCCCGTTTGTATAACCAACGTGCGTTCATGAGATGGCTGGAACGCTGGTGGATCCTTCACAACACTAAAAAAAATTGGCCATTGCTCTGGATGCTTCAAAAACAACGCAAAACCGTGAGCTGCATTGTGGACTGAATGATGCTCATGTTTTTATCTGTTTTCATTTAGTGTTGCATTTATACGTTGACCAATCGTGCGGCATGCTCCGTTTTTCTCTTTCATCGCGCGCGTTTGTGATGCGCATTGCATCCTCGTGTACTCTTCCATCTCCGCCATGTTATTTTAATATTTGACTCGTTTTAACTTGGCACCATCACGGGCCAGCGCGCTAAGCTGATAGATACGCCCCTCATGGTTGTGCATAGTTGCACAACATATGTATACATGAATCGGGTGAAAAAGTCACTACCGGTCAAGGGACCATTTTTTTCCGCTGTGTTCCGAACGTGCCAGCTAAGTTCAAAATGCTTGCGAGCATGCTGAAGAGGGGTCATAACAGTAAGGGTTCTAATGATGTTGACACAAAGACATATGCGCACTTCTATCTTATTTCGTTCAGCTTTCGTTGTCGCATCGGTGATGCTGGTATCCGTTAACAGAACCCTCTGTTGTTTCTACGGAGCTCCCGCAATCGTGATATTATCGCTTTGATTATTTTTAGTTGTTCATATCGAAGCTGTAATCCAAATGTTATGGTTACGACATCACAAGTTCTGAGTCATCAATAATCCATGTAGATCACATGCTGGTACCTAGAAACTTGCGCATGAAACTTCTCGTAAGTTTTTATTAAAGGAGATGACCTAGATTTGAGGCCATTAAGCTAAGCATGAGATATGATGAAAAAGCTTACTTTTTATAATGACATGATTTTAAGTGAAAAAGACTGCCCTGGTTACAAACATTTCACTATATATTAAATACGCACCTCGATACGTAATCGTATGATTGCGTCATCAAACGTTCATATGACGTCAGAGCCGCTGCCAGATTTGCCGTGTCAGATCTGCCACTGAAGCGGACAGGCAGACTCACTTGAAGTAATTCAACTTGCCACGAGGTGGTTTATCCCTTTAAGCGCGCGTAATAACCCGACGGTCGTTATGCGCGCGTGTTTTAGCCCTTTCTCATGAGATTCTTGTACACTTGCCAGTTGTTTTACATGTTTTAGTTACATTCGCATTTTCCGTTACAACGCTGCTGAGGAGTTATCCTATTCCCAGTCTCAATTCGTTGCAACTATCAGAACTGCCAAATGGGCGTATTATGCATCCCGAAACGCGGTTCGTGATCGGGACCTGCATTTCACGCGTCAAACTGGTTGACAGCTCACTGTCGTCCGTTGATGCGGCGACTCATGCTGACGTACTCCAGACACGGATATGTCGATGGACACATTTTTTCTGACCTGACGTACACAGTATGGTCGGCCCGTGGTGGCCGGACGGCTAGGTATTAGGAGTGAGGGGGGGGGGGGCAGATCGGATCAGAGCACGCCGCACGACACTGTCCAGGAACCAGTGACGTCACTGTTGGCTTTTACTGGCGGTGGCCGGTGTCCCAGGTCCCGGGCGGCCCGGCTTGAGTTCGCCACGCCTCGAGCCGCAGGCGGTGGCCGGCGTCCGGACCAGGGACGTCCATTAGCTGCCGCTGCGGAGGCGCGACGTGTATATGCCGCCGCGCGGACACGTGCCGTGTCGATTGATGCCTCGCATAGCTACCCGGCGGGGCACAGATGGACAGGCGCATCAGGGTCGGTGGCGTTCCCAGGATTTGGAGATGGGGGGGGGGGGGGAGGGGGGAATGTGTATGCAGTCACCAAAGGTCGCTGGAGACATTTTATCTCTCCTTTTTATTTTCCGCAATTCACGTGTAATTTCTGGCAGGGGTAATTTGCGCAGCTTATCAATGTTGCCATTTTAGGTTGCACACGAAGTGATGATTGAATAAGGCTTGAATAGATCCAGACAACTAATCCCATTCAGCTGTAAAGCATGCACCCAATATGCGTGCTGGGATTTTCTTCAGCGCATGGCAAGTTACCATTCACTTAACTATGCTCGAATAAACACATACACACGGGTGTCGGATGGGTCAAGGCTTTAGCTCTGAATTCAATTTCAGTGAAAAGGTTGAGCAACCCATGGTTTGCCACCGATGCGTGTTCATATTTGTTGATGCGTATCTTTGTTTATGGACAAATGACGGTTGAAGCACTGAATTGCGTTTTCCGTTTCCAAAACATCGTACAACAATCGATTCGTCGATCATATTTTGAGCGAACTAAAGGGGTTGAAGACATCATTTATTTCAACAATGCAATTTGTTAATATCTGACTGCGAGCTGGCACGAGCTTGAAAGACTCAGATATGTTATAAGCCCTTGCCTCAACTGACAAGGAATACCGACGTAACCCAATAGGGCCTATCATCTCTACTCAAACAAGTCATCAATAGGTCAGAGTGAATCTCTCAAGAACCAATTCAGTGGCTATTTTTATTAAAGGCGGAGGCAGCGGTCTGAGAGAATAAAAAACAATCAGTCCATCCGGCCGCTTTTTGCTTCCGCATACATGCCAGGTAAATGCGCAATCACATTTATCAGGAGACCCTGCTTATTGTCTTCTCGTTCTGTAGAATTATAAATAAATATAAAGATGCAAAAATTAATATATAAATATAAATATATACACAATTTTAAAAAATAAACAACTCACGCCATTTTTGTCAGGCCAACCCACTCCGTTGATGGGCATAGGTTTGAATATCGTTGGTCTATCCCTGCGTTATCGACGCGTCCCTAATGAATGCATGTAATATGATGTAACCGAGGCGTTTTGAGTTGTTTTAGGTCCCTACTTAAGCGTTTATGACATTAAATATCTCGAACGACTTCAGTCCTTTTCAGACACGCATTTAACTTCATCTACGCGTGGATCCTTCAGCTGCGGGGACAGAATGCCATATAGAGCATATGTGTACTTGGTTCTCACGGTCCTGCTTGTGGAGGGCATGGATATGTGGAGTGCGTATTGTGAGAGCTTGACTCATTCGCGCGAGTTTGGTTCCGACTCGGGGCTTATTGCCTGGGGAAATAGCTCGGACTATTATATACTAATATTCCCGCGATTTTTCATACTGTTTCGGCTCTGGGCTCAATGTCTTGGCAAATAGCGCAGACTTTTGTGTACTAATATTCCCGTGATTTTTCATGCCTTTAAAGATTTGTTAACAAAGTGGTTAGCACATCTTGTGTACATACCTTGTGGCTTACACACTAATGGTATGCCGCAGGGACAAAACAAAAAACGGGACTCTAAAATGTAACAAAGCCACTCGTTTAAAAATGTTTGGGGTCAGCCCACATGCGCCCGAACCATCCTTCCACCGCTGGTGTTGCCTATCCTTTTAAATTTGTGTCTGTACACTTTCACCCATGATTCATTTACTTGGACATGACAGCACCTACGCTGCAGTTCACCCCTCGGTGCTAAAAACGCATACCACTGAAGAATCGAAGGTACACGAGTGGGACTGGGACGCGAGACCGGGTGGGGCGGTAAAACAGTGTATTTTCGTATGTATTCATGAGAGGCTGGATAATCTCATGCATCGGAGGGTCTGGCCGCACTGTGGTTTGAATCACTTCCACCACAGACGACGGAAGCGCTTACAGCACGAGTGCAGCACCTGAGCGAGAACGCGGTCACCGGAGTCACCGCCCAGTGATGAAAGCCTGACATATGAGGGCCTTTAACGGTTGGGGCCTTGTCCACCGAGCTGGCGGCTCCCAGGACCGCCGAGCCAGCCGGAGCAGCGTCCGTCTGGACAGCGGAGGACCGGCGGCGACAGGTCACCGCGTGGCCAGCTATCGGCAGTAAAGGTCAGGCGGCCGGGACTTTGTCCGCACGCCTCTTATCGGCTCCGTGACGCCATTCTGCTGTCCCAACAAATACGGCCGAATTGGCGGCCCGGCCCGGCGCGTGCGGCGCGCCGTCACGTGGCGCCTGGGCTGCAGCTGATCCAGTGCTGGCGGTCGCTCGCCCCGCTCTCGCCCGCCGATAGCGCGCGTGCGAGCATCGCTCACGCACGCCAATGGCGCCCTGTCCGGCGAACATTACACGATAGACCCGTGTCAGGCGCAGTTTGTACCTGATGTGTATGAGGTTACTGCCTTTCGAAGTTCACCGCTTCGTGAAAATGGCGCCATCCGTATGGAAATGGTGCCATCCGGACCGGGCTGATCGGCCATTAACGGAAGTCCGTGTCCAAGACAGGTGCTAATCGCGAGTCTAGTTCCGGATGCGCCACTGGCAGGCCTCGAGTTCACTGTCGGTGACCGCCTCCAGCCAACATCGTTGCATCGCTCCTGACGTCCAATATTTGATTTGATGCGATCTTAACCTGGGATAACCTGAATATTTGACAGGACGTTATGAGCGCACCGTATGAACTAGCTCATTACTAAGTCGCTACAAAAGCAAAATACAGCAACACATTAATGGCAAACCCAGCTTCGTGAGAGGGAGAGATTGGGTTCATTGCTTGCGCAGTGTCGATACAACAATCGTGTCTGGGTGCAACCACTTGGTGGTTGGGACGCCCCTCCTAGTTTTAGGCCGCCGTGTCGCTATTTGAATCGCTGTGATACATGCGTGTTTTTACGACTGACTTCTGTTCATGCGTATGTTAAAGTGATGTAAGATGAGACATTTTTTTAAATACTGATCAACTGCGATAATGAGACTGCCAATTCCGAATTTTTGACAATGCACAGTGAATGTCGATCTTTTGCGCACATCTAAATGCAGCAGTGATAAAGGTAGCTCTACATACAATGGACGTAACTTCTAATTTTTCGTGGCATTTTCCTATTGCACACCTTGCCCCGTGGGTGGGGTAACATGTTCCACGTAGTGTGGTAAGCTGAGCAGTATTTGTCATTTATGAAAACAAATACTGTTGATGCATTTCCAACTTCACTATTAGCACACTAAGTCAACTAACTTCGCTATGAAAACGTCGTGAGTGACGCGAGGAACAGTAGCATGATGCACTGGAACAGAATTGTCAGATCGTAGCCACATAAAACGAATCCAAAGAGCAGTTGTGATAATCGTACCAGCAATTGGCGGGCGTGCATGCCCCGTGTACCCACATCTCGCAAGTGATACACTGGATCCACCTATATTCGTGTAGGCTGAGGCTGTGTGGCCCACGCATACCAAGCACATCACATCTTCATCACTGTCACCGTTGGAAGACGACACTCTATCCTTGGTCGACCTCCGCTTCGCCTTTCCGCCTCGTGGCTTTGCTTTCCCGCATAGCGCGTTCCTCCTCGTTTTCTGTTGCTTCTTTGCGGGAGTCGATGTCAGTACCATCGATCTTCCCCGCTTCCCATTGACTGCTCCACTCTTTCGTCAAAGAAATCTTGGTATTGGCGATATCGCCTCCACGGTAACATAGGTGACTGGTGTGGCCAGAATTGACCCATCGGTCCCAGGTCAGTTCGTAACCCGATACCGAGCCCGACGCGTCCTCTCCCTGCAGGGCGCCACTTAGTCCGGCGCCGGGGTATCCTGTAGCGGCCTGTCGGGCACATCTGCCGGCAAGAAGACGTGCTCTAGGAAGACTTCTCTGTTGGAAGGGAATATTTCAGTCGCTTTGAACGCAGACTGAATGTTGGATCCGGTGAAGGCCTTGGTGTACGTGACATCGACGATTTGTGGCACGTCGCAGATCCTCACCGCTTTGTCCTCACCGCCTTGTTTCAGTGACTTTGCCGCATCCAGTTCGTCACCCTCCTGTTGTAGTAGGTCTTCAGCGGACCGAATACCACTACGTCCAGAGGCTGAAGGAGGTGAGAAGTGTGCGCGGAAGCGTGAGAAGCGTGCTCTCGTCGGCGCGAGCAAACTCACTTGTCCGAAGTGAGCGGCGTGCTTGTCCAGGATGATGAGGACTCACTATGAGCGGCGTGGTTGTCCAGGATGATGAGGACTCGCTATGAGCGGCGTGGTTGTCCAGGATGATGAAGACTCGTATCTCTGCTGAATACCGAGTGTGTCTTTGAAAGTGGGTGGGGTATCCGAGGGATATGTCCTGGTTTATCCATTTCCCCCTCGCTGCACATCCTGCAGTGCCGGTAGATGTGCCTCGAAGGATGTTGTACTAACAGTTCAGTCTAGGACAGATGACGGGTGGTGGGACATAATTCCCAACGGCGTTGACTGCACAAACCAGCGTGTAAATCTCTCCTCTTTCTGCAGTAGTAATGAAGTCTACCTTCCTCGATCCCTTTTTCGTCACGACCCTTTTCGGTGTCTGCACCGTGGTTTCCCTCGTCTCATTAACGTTGTAAATGTCCTCAGGCGAGAATGGGAGCCTTTCCAACACTCTTCCTAAGTTATCAAAAAATGTTCCCAATCTGAACTTATTGGAAGTATTGGCACGAGCCAGACGCGGAGCTTCTGGTGTGCCGCTCCTGTAGTGAGGTAAGTTAAGCTATGATCGTCTGACCCACAGTCGTGCTGAAGCAAGTGTTCCCACTACATCACAAATGAAACAGCACGCCAGACGATTTACTTTCAAACTTAACCGCGCGAAATCTATGAAGACTTCAGGATCATACGTGGTCAAAATCACGTGGGTCTGTAAGCAAGCGATATTTTCGGCATTAAAGACAACAGAAAACGCTTTAAATTCTCGGAAATATTCACATATATGGATTAAAATAGGCTAAACGCTCGGAACACACTCATCGTTCGCCCAGCACCGTTCACGTCAATACGGGAAAGGCAGAGCTTCCCAAACGTATTACCAGGAGGCCGCTCGGAAACAATGGAATCTTGGGAGAGGAGATACGGGGTTGGATCAACTTACAAGCGTTCTCAAATTACCCAGCTCTGTCTACAGGAAGTTTGTAATCGTTGTCAACATCGCTCCACATTACGGAAAACTTGGAAATACGAGGACTGATGTCACTCTTGGCTGGTAGGTTTGAGTAAGGCAAGGTAGGAGCGGTGTAGGCTGTCGCAGGTTGGTCGGGGATGTTTTGTAATATACGTAGGGCAAGACGGGTACAATGTCGATAAGAAGTTGTCATCACACCACTACACCAATCTCATATGGCCCCGGTAGCAATACCCTAAAGCCGCATTGCCTCATTATATTGCCATATTATTATTACATTGCCATAACCCAAGGTGCATTGCCCGAGGCGCAGCCTAGTGGTGCCATTTCCCAGGTCATCTTGTGTAAGTGTGGTAGTCAAAGAGCAATGTTATTAAAACGTGCGTTCAGCTTGGGCAGATATTGGACATGATGGCGGACTGACCGACACCTCCGTGCAGCTGACAAGACCCAGTTTACATATCAGCATAGGCCGCAGCGCGTGGATAAAGGTAGAGGCTTTCATTGAGAAGACTTACGCGTCCGTACCCAGCGATGGATTCAGAGGGGGGCGCGGGGTCATGACTTTCTTTGGGCCCCGGAGGGGCCCATAGCCTCTGAACGGGCCCATAGCCGGCTAAACAGACGGTTTTTTGCACAGGTCGCAACAAGCTTGAAGGTCTTTGGGCTTTCAGGCGGCCAGTAACAGTCGCAAGCGAAAGTAAAGAGCCCGCGAGCGGACAAAAATTATTTGCCACTGACTGAGAAGGGTGGCGATTGGGACGTTGTAATGTTCATTGCGCTGTCCAGAGACCCTGCGCTGTTTCCGTGGGCCCTTAATGTCCACTTGCAAAGCCGATCCGATCGTAAGAGCCTTCTACGTTGTCGCTGATTTCTTTGCGTTTGCTCGGAAGGCCTTGCGCTGTTGCTGTAGCCCTTCCTGCTAGCGTGCCTTGGCACTCTCTGTCAATTAGGAGCTTTCCACGGATTATTTTCATTTGCCCGAAGTACTCTATACGTTAGACATATACGCTATCTATACGCCGGGGTACCCATAAGTTGAAATGCTGGGTTACCCTCGGTTGCTGAGGAGCCCTACTTCCCTTTTGAATGATACGCGATACGCGTATACTGGGATCAAATCGTACGCGGCTGGTACAACACTAAGCCAAAGTACAAAAAATGAGGGACACTACCTTTGATAAGCATTGATGGACATATCTGTATTGGTTTGGCTATCCTAATGCTAACTCGCATATAACAATCCCAAGATGAGCAGCCAGCACAAGGCGTCATGCACCCACTGACTACCCGCTGGTGGCGCAATTCTAGGATTAAACTTGTACAGTCCAATCCAGTCCGGTCCAACTGTCCACAATCCAATCGATCCTTTTCAGTCTCCTATCTCAACGATTATGTAGCGATTACGAGTCCTCTTTTCTATTACCGAGTTAACCGGGAATCGGCCGATCCCAGTTAGAGTGTTGCCGATTCCAAGGAGAGAATTCGGGTTGTGGCGCGGACATGGCTGAACATCATCAATCATTTCTCAGGGCTGAATAAGACCTGAAGACGCTGGATAATTATTTGGCCGAAACGCTGTGTAAGTACGAACATACCAGATGGGGCAATAGTCCTAACAGTTACTTCACCCATGATGCTTATGCTTTGTATGGAGGTAAAGAGGGCTGACATTTTTCGGAAATGGAGTTACGTAGACCACTCGATGCATGCCGAAGAACTGCATCTAGTAATGTTAAGCCAAAAATTTGAAAAAGCTGTGTTCAATATACATTCAAATATTTTTTGTTTATGGCATAGGCATGTTAAACTCACCAAAAACCTAACAATGTTTCTCTTGAACAATTTATCTGATGGCGTTTGAGCCTTTTTGCCTTCGGACGGCAAACTTGCCAAAGCAGCAAATAACTGTGAATTCATCGAATGCGTCGTTTGAAACCAAGGCTGTAGAAACAACACTTGAAACTGTCCGGCGAGGGCAGACCCATACCCAGCAACCCAGTGTGTTTTCAAGTAATGTTTACAGATGCACGCGCATACGCCCCAAGTGCACATCCGCCTGCTGAACTCATGAAAAGAGGACATACCATTGCACTGATAAGTCATTTTTCTATTTGCATGTTTTTTTTCCAATAGCGATGGGCTGTATTCGCTCGGCCATCCGTTGACGTCATGCACGTGGTGATAACAACGACGTCCGCCATCATCTCACTCTTCTCATGCTTCAGAAGGAGCATATTGAATATTTAAAGCCAGTCGCAAACTGTATGTTAAAGTTTTGTGCGAGGATTCTAAAATTTATACCTATCATTTTTGCATTCCCTGCACACACGAAATGCATGAACAAATAATAGAAATGACAAGATGCGCGGCCCAAAAAATGACTGCTCTCGTAGATTAGAGCTTTATGCAAAGGCCTATTTTGCAAAACACGAGCACGAAAAGATCTACCCATACCACATCGTCCGTAAATTGGCAAGAGCTGTATGGCGCTCTTAACTCTCTCGGGAGAGTTGACGTTTTTCTGCTGCTCGGATTATGCGAAGCGCGGCAGTAGTCATTTAGCTTTGAGCGTCTTAACTCTGGTGGTGGAAAAGTCCCCAATGAGGGAAGGGTTGTTTACTAGACCAAAGCAATTACGTAGCAAAGGCTTCCAATGTTGAGAAATGTCCAAGGCACAGTTTCAACTGTAAAATGCTAAATGATCGCGCTCTGCCCCGCAACGTGGACCTACACAGCACTGCTCTTAGGTAATGCACTTGTAAGCACGATTTATACGGGATATGCACGCGCATCAAATGGTCTGGTGGCTTTTAGACACCACACCTGGCTTCCAGGAGTCAGAGAGACTATGACAGTCATTCTGACTTGAAAATGACAGAATGCCTGTGGCAGTCATTCGCCTTACAGGCAGTCAGACAACTTACAGTCTACGTAAAAAAACTATTTCAAGACTCAGGCAGCCTGGGTGACATTTTTGAAGGGCCATTGCGCCATTTTCTGGAGGGCAAAGATAAAAATATAGGCGAAGAACCAATGTAGTAATAACTAAGTGTTGCTCAAATAATCTTTTGATATCAAGATGCCGTTTTAGGCTTTACGTCATGCGTTGTGAAAGGAACGTCTCTAAAATCACAACTTATTTTGACCGTGAAAAAACTTATTTTCAGTTGGTCCACTTACCGAGCCAGTCGATTAGGTCGATCCTGTGTAGCTGGCGAAGAAGCTGCCAAACGTTAGTTTGCAGGTCTTTAACAGATGGCGGCACTGGTCTAGCACTCTCCAGAAGCTTTGTCTCAAGGCTGTCGAGTCTGAAAATGTCAGAATTCACGTCCTAACTGAAAATGAAACGTCATGCCAGACAGCCGACGACAACCCCATCTGTCACGCGAGATTTTTGTCTCACGTGACACAGTACATGAGATTTAGTTCTCACGTGACACAGCATATGAGATGCAGGTCTCACGTAACACAGCACATGACATCTGACCGCAGCACGGTCACACCACCTCGACGCTCACCCGCATCTGGTAGGAACTAGTCCCAAGGAACATTTTTGTTGGTCGTTCTAAAGATAAGTGTACATTATGAGAATATGATTTATATATATATGCATATATTACATGATATATATATATATATATATATATATATATATATATATATATATATATATATATATGTGTGTGTGTGTGTGTGTGTGTGTGTGTGTGTGTGTGTGTGTGTGTGTGTGTGTGTGTGTGTGTGTGTGTGTGTGTGTGTGTGTGTGTGTGTGTGTGTGTGTGTGTGTGTGTGTGTGTGTGTGTGTGTGTGTGTGTGTGTGTGTGCGTGTGTATATGAAAAGTATATATGACGCACGCATACGGCGCGGGCCTCTGTTCCGACAGAATCATTCAGGTTACAAGGAGAAGTTGTTCAGCAGATAACTTTGATGGCAGTTGAGTTTATTTGTGTGTGACTGCGCTTCCACAAAATCGATTTCCACTTGCAGCACACAGTATTTGTTCCGAAGCTCGCTTCAAGTAGTAGCGTGTGATTCTGAGGAGACTCTGATTCGGACTCACGTATGCCTAGCTGAATTCCGAAACCAATTTCGATGGAGTATTTCGCTCTCGTGAGAGTGGATAAACATATAGCCTGTATTATGGGAAGCTTGAGTCTGAGTATCACGAATGAAATGATTCATTGGAGTGCCGTCCTCGCCTGGTGTGTAAGTATGTACATAACGTTTCCGCCAGTAACCTGCAATAACACCCGACGACGGTTGGAGGGTTGGGTGGCCGAAACGTGGTGTATAAACCAACGCGCTGCTGGACCGAACAATTATTCCATCCATGATAATGCGCGTTATATGAAGCGCCTATGTCCAGGACAGTAGATGGCACTTACAGCAGCATACGATATATGTCTATATACCAAATGTAGAAAGCGTTCAGTATTCCCTTGCTGTTAAGCTGCTCATGTAAGCTGCTCATTGCGGCTCACATAAGCTGCTCACTGCGGCCCACATAAACTTACATTAGGAATGGCGATTGCTGCTAACATTGATTTGTATTGATCCATCGACGATTCCAGCGAGGAAAATTGGCTCAACCCAGGCTGTGTCATATTCGGGTCTGGCAGTGGCATGGATTTTATCGGGACACAACCAATGTTTGATTAATTTCGGAGTTAATTCCAATCTCATCCCTAGCAAAGCATAAGTCTGTATTTCAGCATTTCCGAGGGAGATATAGCGGATGCCCGAATGAATCGCAGCAGCGAGGTAGCCCTGGCTGCGCGTCCTGTTTATCAGGGTCACAAGAGGTTGCGGTGTTGAGATGATGAGATGAGATGAGATGAGATGAGATGATGGGAATACATACTGATGAGAATACAGTTGTTGAAAAAAATGCAACGTTATGTTAATATTTCCCCGTCATTGCAAATCATTGTGTCAACATCTTCAGACACCTGAGGCCATGCCTCGCAGAAACTAGCCGTTTTAGCTTTACGAGACATGTAACTGCTCCAGTCGGCCCCAAAGGTCGTAATTTCTCGCTTCAGCCGCAGAAGGGCACGCCAGGGAAGGGTGAAACAATACAGCACCATATATCTCGAATCCCCGATTGGTTGCGTCAGCTTTTCACCGCCCAGATGTTCTAAGATTACAATGCACTGATACACTTCCGTACTATAAAGTAAATCCGTGTGCAAAGTTCATCTGGCTGTTAGGAGATTGTGTTACAGCACATGAGCAGTCGGAGAGCAAATCAAGTCGTGTCATCTGCTCCTGTAAACATTGCTCTATGACACGAACCAAATCGTGTGGGTGATCATTGGTGTAAGTGATTGGGTGGGAGGACCACGTGCTCGCCCAGCCATTTTACTCCCAAAGGTGTGCTTCTCCACGAATTTACCCTACTTTAAAAAAGCCGTTCCATTTATGTAAAGGTTTTTAACTGAGACATTGATTTCCATGACTGTTCCTTGCAGTTCACAGCCATGCTTTTTTAAGACCAAAAACCCTCTCGTTTCTTGTTCGCTTGATGTTCCTCTCGCTTGATGTTCGCATTCTCAGGCAGTTTGTTACACGCCGCCCATTTGGAAGTTACCCAGATCTGCAAGATGTCAGAGATATCACCCAAATATCCTGCCCAATTGCTGTAGTGTGCTCATGGTCATGAAAAAGCATGGCCACTTGAACATTTAAATTTCACGGCAATGCAACGCAAAGAATCGCATTGACAGAAGGGTTTTGGCTAACAACCAATTTACTCAGCTAACTACATATCTCAATCGCTATTTTACGTTGTTTGGATTGTTCGGATTAGAGCCCTTGACGTCAGTAATGACCACTTCAGGGCTATAGGAGGAATGAGAGTGGATAACGTTGGGGCGGATCTGCACGCACGTGGAGGTCTAGCCACCGAGCATAAGCCCGCACAGGGAGCCTATGCAGGCCATGCGCTGGGCGCTCGAGCGGGGTCCCTTTCAAATGGAGCAGGCACAAGCCCACATAGCGGATGCATGTATCCTGCCTGGACAAACGGGTTGTTGCAAGGACTCGGGATGAAGAAAGAATAAGGAAAACGGGGCGAATGTCTCAATTGCCGTTAGCGTTTTGCCGTGAATAATATCGGTTTTTGGCAACTGCTAGATGCGACGGACATGACACCGATATTTCAACAACTTAAGAATAACGTCTTAAACGAAAACGCAAATTCCAGTAAGGAACTTGCCATCACGGTAAAATATTCAAGACAAAAGACAAAAGCATGCGCAACGAACGTCGGTAGATATAATTTACGCACATAAACCAACAACGCCACCTTGTGGCGCGTAGAAGTACCATAAATGAGGGACGCCATCCGCTACGGCGTTAAGTCTGACGCGGCAGCTTCGGAAGCGACCCTGGCGTCATGAAAATGTTCAGTGGCGTAATCGCGCGATAACGTATTAAAGCGCATACTTGTTGCTTGGTGACACTTTGTGATTTAGAGCAGTTTTGTACTTACGAACACATCAATATTTACAAGAGAGCTTTTTCCATGATATCGGATGCTCGCCTCAATACCTTTCAATGTGAAACAGGCTCTGCAATCTGACAAACGGTGATTTTTATTTCTAACGATCAAATAGCTCTTTATTCAAAGGGCAGCGATCGTTAGTGGTCATTTAGTAGTTATAGCCACTCATTAAGTAAGCATAGTAGTCAGTGGCCAGCGAATGATAACCAAAGAAGGTAAGTGTGGCATGTATGGGCATAAGATATGTAATAGGTATGTATGTATAAGGTACACACATCAGGTATGTGTGACATGTATTTTTTTGTAAAATTTTCTTAACAGCCCAGCCAACAATTTGGGGCCCGAAACCAACTTTGACGGGGAATCAACCTAGCGGGAGAAGGATCCTTAAAATAGAATAGAAATCGGCACTCCTGCATATGCATAAATGCATTTATATGTGTGCAACTTCCGTTATATGCAAAGACAAATGTACATTTAATCGGTTTCTTGCGCGTTCGCCCGATTGTTCGAATGAGATCCCCCCTTGCTTTGGGTAACTCATAGATCAGTTTACGTATAGTTCACCTATAGTCCACCTATATTAGTTTCTGCTAACCAACGTTTCAAGGCCATTCGTTCCCATCCTCACAGCAATGTGCAAAAGGCATTCAAACACACATACATCACATTTCCGACCATTCTGACACCATGACAAATTCAAGGCACCGAACCATCCTGCTATGAATGGGTGACTGAATAGTTCCAAAGTGATGCACGACCTAAGCTGTTCGTTTAAACCAGGCATTCTTTCTCTGGTGGGGATGGCTCCGAGAACTTGCAAACGGCGTTTGTTTTGACATTATGATTATGAGTTTTGCTCACATGCAGGTCTGGCGCCCCCTTCTTCAGGATCATTGTCACGCATCGTGATAAACATGCCGTGGTCATTCTAATGTAGGTCCAGCCGGGGAGCCAGCAGTCTCAGGATGAACATTTCCATTCGTTCACTGTATTGATGCGTTATAGTTGGTTTTTGGTTGTTTGGTTGGTTCAGTTGGTTTTAGTCGGTCTAAGGTGGGACATTTAAATTCGTTCACTGTATTGATGCGCTTTAGCTGGTTTTCGTCTCCGGTTAGGTTGTTTTTCATCACAAGGTGGCTAGTTGTCCTGCCTTTTAATAGATGGTAAGGTATTGCAGTGTCTTCATCGGCTGGTATGATATTTTACCTGGCGGCGTTCTGCCAACCCTTTTCGTCCACTTTACATGACAGGGACATTTGACTTCGATTAAAAGTTGATGGGCCGGTTTCTTGTCTAGTGGTCATCACTATCACAACATCTCTATCAAGACACATGACAACACATTTGCAGAAGGCAGCGTCAGACCAGCATATGCGCAAAATTCACAATAAAAATATCCCACGCTCTGACCCAACTGAAAACAGATTATAAAATGAAGTCCAAACGAATGCCGCTCATAAGTTCTCGAAGCCATCCTCATCAGAGAAAGAATGCCTGGTTTAAGCAAACAGCTTAGGTAATGCATCACTTTGGACCTGTTCAGTCACCCAATTACAGCAGGATGATTCGACGCCGTGATTTTGTCATGGTGTGGAAATGGTTAGGAAAGTGATGCACGCGTGTTAAGTGTGTTCTGCAATTTGACCTGATATTAGGATGCATAATCTGTTAACTGGTGGTTTTTCTTTGATTATATGTCGTAGAGCATGCGTCGTATTTCGTTATATTGGAATGCTTCCGTCCAACTGTTTTACATTTCTTTGAGAATGGGGAACAAATGTCCTTGAAACGTTAGCTAGCTGAAACTGATGTAAATGACTATAAGCGAACTGATTTATGTCTTACCGAAAACAACGAAGGATTTAATTCGAACGATCGAGTAACCACGCAAGAAGCTGATGTACATTTGCCTTTGCATATCACAAAACTTGCAGTGACGAAAGCAGACTTCCTAAGTGCACGAGTATATATTTATGTATATATATATATATATATATATATATATGCACACATTTTTGCGAAGAATGCATAGATGCAAATATCGTTAAGTCTTATAACAACTGGTATGGCTGGCAACTTGAACCGATATCATGTCAACAAACAACGACATAGGAGAACAATTCGGGTTTCAGAAGAAAAGCATGCCGAGAGAACATCACAATCCCATTTTGGCAAGTGACATATTACACTTGCCTTTCTTTAAGAAGCCGCAAATCCTCTTCCTTCGATAGAATGTTTCTCCCTGAAAGCAGAGAGATAGGTCAAGCATTACTACATCATCTTCGTGAATCTGAATAAGATTTACAAGCGCCATGTTTTCATCCGACGTGAGGTGCAAGGTTATATTGGGATGTTGCCAGTTTTACTTCTATGCATAGATCTATAACACCACTAGACGGGCAGCAACCATGTTAAGTACTGGTAGATGTGTGCGATCGAAAGATGAATAGCAGCTACAGAAGAGCAAAGGCTCGCAGGCAAACTAGCAAACTGAAGTAAACCGGGCGAGTTACGGGAAACCTAAACTGACGCTTCTCTTTCGTGAAATGCACGAGTTAAACAGCCGTGATCAACGCTCATAGAAAACATAGCAATAATTTGTCATTCATTCCGCGGATAAAAAAACAAAAGAATAGAGATAAAGATGCACCGATATTTCGCCAACATGCCTTTATCGAAATGAATAGCAGAAGTGAGTTCGAATTTACTTGTGCTATTCAGTTCGATAAAGGCATACCGCCAAAATATCAAGGCATATTTATTTCAGTTCTCCTGGTTTCTTTTCTACGAGGAATAAGGCTGTTGCGCAATAATAAATAAAGCTATGCGCAAAATGTTCCTCGTAAATGCACTTCACAACTTACGAAATCGACGCTTCATTTACTTGCGTCCGAGATGTTATCGTTAAGGCATACGCCGGACACTCATACGTGTGGCTTTAGTTAAATGTAAAGACAATGCCTTTCTGTGCTCCGAGCACGAACTGGGCATAGCCGTTTCCATCTAGTGGTATCATATATGTATGCTAGCATACACATATCATATTCACAACTTGATTCCAAGGCTGAATTTTGGAAACGTTAAAGGAATTTATTGTACAAAAATACTTCATTCAATCAGTGGAATTCAGACTGCGCCATCAGGTCAATAAACAGCTGTGACCTAAAATGGAATGATAGTTCAAGTAGGAGAGTGGCACTATCTGATAACTATGACAAAAACGTGTTACAACAATTCAAAAGCATTTAAACAAGTTTGTGAGGGCAACAAAGGCGGTTCTGCGGCAAGATCGATAAACATGCTACTTTAACCATTGTTCAATGTAGTTACGAGGAATATTACACATACTAAGACGGTACAACTGACCTCAACCTCGTTAGATAACTAAAGGAGAAAGGACAGGTGTATTGACTTTTGGGGCACAGGTACTTATCAAAACAGCTATGAACAGTAGTTGAAAACTGCTGAAGGCTGTATGACAGGGGTAAAAACGTCTGGTGGTCCTCCCAACAGCGTCGTTCCAAGGATGTTTTCCACATCTACATGGGGTTTTGAACTGCAATAGCCCTCTCAAACATGTGCAGACGACTTTGTTCAAACTACTTCAACGTTACCCAGGCATGCGGGACGCCATGGAAGCGTCACGCGAATAACGGCACGTCAATGGCCATGTTTAAGAAAAATATGATTTTGGATTCATAGCTGGCGTGCGGCAGCAATATTTGCGGCATTAACGAATGTCAGTTGGCTTTCAACGAACGTAAAACGTAGAGTGCGTGTTTGGAACACGAATGACGTTTTGTGCTATATAATGTTGGAGTTTGAGCAGTGCTACGCGTTATGGCGGAAATAGGACTGAGAATCAAATAACTGAAGAAAAGCGCCATAACCGGGGATGTGACCCAGGAAGCAGGAATATAAAATCACGAACAGCTATACAAGAATACCACGAGAGAGGTCAAAAACACCAGCTTGTAACAAAATTCGGGTTCAGGAAACACTATCAGCTGTTGACAAGCGAAGTACAAGTCCGCTCTCATGGTGGTTCTCAAACGACCAGTTTGGCAGCGAAACTGGTGTCATATACACGTCCATGACGTAGTCAAACGATGACGTATGGAAGAAAATGCTCACCAAATAGTGGTTTTGTGTTCCGTAGAGCAGTCTTATACACTTAAAATTCATCCTATCTGGTGCTTTTAGCAAAATCTTCCTATTTAGAACATTACCATCAACTCTCAGACAAATATGGCGGATGGACTATGCTACATAGACTTCACATATTACACTTAATTTCGTGACCCAAGATTATATGAGTGCAATACCCGTGAAACCCCTACACACATACATGGCATACAGTTTCCTGGGCATTTAGGCCACGAGATGGAAGATTTCACCAGACTATTATGGTTTTTTAATCCAAGCCATGCGTATGCAGTTTTTATTTTCCAGTGATATGTTTGGTTTTCCAAAGCAAGCTCTCATCTATGCAAGGCAGTGTCGGTCTTAACAAGCCTCGATTTCCAAGTGTCTATGCAAGGCAAAAGCCGTCGTCCGACAGAACGTTAGGCGGCAGGTGAAAATGCCTAAGCCCGGCGTCAGATTTCTGGTCCGTAGTGCTTAATACTGCAGGTCTTATTCTTCTGGCCAAAGGTGCGAACTTTGTACTGATGCAGTCAGTCTATAGGCATTTTTACTTGAAAAAGTTGAAGGAGTTGAGCGTTTGGCATATGCTAAGATGAGGAAATAATGCATATCTAGATAGTGTCATGGCAGCATCGTTGTACCGCCTCCTTCCTAACTGCCAGCTCTCAGAAAGAAGTGGCACCACAAGTAAATTCAACAGACGACGCAGTCGTACCACCAAGACCGGCGAACGCACCGCCACGAGGCATAGGTGGGGCAGACGCAGATGATAGCGACGGCGGTCAGTCGCGTCGAGCTTACCTGCCGAACCTGTCGTTAATCTCTCCAGATACCGTTTAAGACTTTCCAGAACCTCCGTGCACTGACTTTAAAGTTTTTACGTTAAATCAGCGATCTCCAATATGCCAGATTATGGACGAAATCCAAATATAGAGATAGGCCTGCTACCTGTCCCGGACGTTGTCGATTTAACTCAACGACAGGCATGCGTAGAAGTTGTAAAAAGGTAAACCAATCAAATGAAGCCTATAGGAAACTCCCTTTTATAGACGACGACCTGTGCAAACAAGCAAATGCCGCCGTACGCGTGGGCAGTATGCACGGCCTTAGGGTAGCGTGGATTGCTGGTCCTAGTGCTTTAGGCCCATGCTAGGGCGTTACCGCTAGAGAAGCCAATGTGTCCACCTTGGAGTAGGATTTGCTTAACATGTGTGAAAGGACCGCGGGACAGTTGCACGAGGAAGAGCGTAGCGTACAAGGTTCTTGCGACCTTTGTGCTGGGATATGTTATGTAGGAGAAACAAAATGGAATATTGATAATTGATATTGATTGACAAAATGGAATATATAATAATGTATCGGTTTAGTTAACACCACGAGAAGGCATGTTTACGGAGAGCGTATACACCACTAGGAGAATGCATGGTAGATTGACACGTAACGACGAAGCAAGCACAACAGATATCAAATACGAAATAAGAATTGAAAGGGAAATTTCGGCAACACCTGGAAACAATGGAAATCTTAAGAAAAACCGCCTTTAAACTGAAGATCTTAGAATCGCTGAACATTGGGAACGTCCATCCCAGGTAAACGTACACGCTTCATCGTGGGAGCTGACGTGAACAACATGTTCTTGGCTATGCACGTTCCCGAGGTCCAGGCAAAGTCTGTGGTGGCTGATGTGCGGTAGATAATGTTCTTCTATTATCATTGATGATATGTTCATTTCTAAATATCCTTTTGCGGCTTTAACGTTAGACGGTATGCGCGGTGATGGGAGCCTGGATGATTTTCCTTTTTGACCCCCCTTTTTGACTGTAGTGGCAGTATCTGCGCAGATCAAGGATATTTTCTGGTGTCATGAGTCTTAATTTGCAAGTGTTATATTTCGCTGAACCTTTCCGGCCTCTTGCGGCTCTTGACAATGAGCACAGCTCGAAATATCGAGTGCCATCAATATAATCGTTAGTTAGGTTTATAACGTCATTTAACCAGTATCTCCTGATATACTGAAATATTGAAGATCGTTAAATCAAAATAAGAGCTTTCAACACATAATGTCAGCCAAACAGGGGTCGGAGGATTTTCTTTTCTATATCAAGTTCGTGCGCTCATGTGGAACTCAGCCTGCCGAAATTGAAGGATGATGCACTATGCACCTTGAAAAAGTATGAAGTGGGGAAATTAAATGTCACTGGAATCGCATCAGCGGAAGTTCACCAGAGACCTCAGGAACAACGACGGTATAGACGTTAAACAGAGCGATAAGTGTAAGCACTTTGTAATCTTAGACAAGCCAACTCATGTGGACAAGACTCGGGCTACACATCGCGGCAGCGACAGCTATAAAAAGGCGAAGATGAACCCAGCCTCTCAGGTGGTAGCTAGAACAAAAAAAAACACTGAAGAGCACAGTTGGTAAAAAATTTTGGACAAAAGCATCAAAGAGCTGACACCTAAACACGTTAGGACATCTGTTTTCTGTGGGTGGCCTGAGGATCATAAGCCTGCAGTGCCCTTTAGATCCGTCACATTTGCGTGCGGTGGTCCTTAAGAAAAGCTTGGTGTCTTTTCCGGAAAATATTCTTCTAACTCTCGTCGCTTGTTCCCACTCATCTGTGGGACACCAGAGACTTTTTAAAGAAGTTTTGAATCATTCTCAGGCAGAAAGTTTACCAGAATGCTTCATTTTCTTTATTGTGGAAGTTGCCAATACATACTGCAACAGACCACTCAATTAGGCAATCGCTGCCGATAAAGCTAATGTAGACGACCATTTGCATCAGATTGATTCTTTTGGCCTGTCTTAAGTGAATGTCCGTGGCCTTTCAGAGCATTGTCTCCAGAGTAATGTGGTCTCGTTCGGAGATGTCCACCATCGACAAAAACTGGGCATTACTATGGGGGACCTATCCGCACCTCCTTTGGCGATTATAGTTTTGGACTGTGTTGAAACGAGGACCCTGACCGCCCACCCATTCAAACCAGCTTTCTTAGATGTGTTGGTAATTATGCTGGAAAATGGACACACAGATAGCGTGCCCTTAAAGCATATTTATGGTTGACGAATAACTAGCGTCCCAAACTGGCTTCTACGGCGGATCCCGTAGGAAAGGGAAAGGGTTTACCATATTCTGACACACTAGTGAAGTGTAGAAGGGAGGAACAATCCCACAACGGTTGAAAAGGACCTGCATAGCAAGCCCACGAAATATGGTATAATTTCGCACAATTAATCTGCGCATCTAGTCTCCACCAGCACAATGTAATTCGAAAAATGTTGCATGCGGTATTAAACAGCTCAAACAGCCCTACCTTAGTCCAAAGGTAGACAAAATGGTGAAGAAAATATGGTTTGCTGTTGGGCAACAGATACTCTCCCTGACTTTTAGGAAGATTTATGTAATAGGTCCAGACATGCTCGGTTGGATGACGGCTACTTAAAATTGCCTACACAGATGAACACTTTCATTGGATGATCAACTACATCGTTAAAAATGAAAACCGTACTTGCGCATAGCTTGAAAGGATGAGAGTAAGCTAAACAGGTATCTGGCGCATCCTTTCCGAAATGTTGGTGCCTGGGGGCAATAGATGTCATTTGGGCAAGCCAAGATGTCATGTGGTTTCAACAGACTCAGGCTGAAACCCAGGTAGGTATGGACCCTACACCCATTTTAATATTCAAGTCATATGCAGAACAGAGACCATCCAGAAAGGAGAGTAAGTCGGTCCATTCTTGTGAGAAGTCGGCAACCAGATCTCAGTGTGCAGAGGTCATCAAGGCCGATTATGCGACTGTGATTAATGTCTTAATGCGTAATGCGTGTTAACTCGAAATTGTTTGCATGTTTGCGTGTTTACCTTACTTCGTTTTTAGTCATGCGTGACACCAGCCTACCGGAATTCGGTACGATGACGCCTTTTTTCGAGATTTTTAGCCTTAAATGGATTTTCACTGATTCGTGATAATGGCTGGAAATTACTCCCTGCAGTATCCTTGAACGTTAGTGACCCGTGAAAATCGTGGCCCGCTGTCCAAAACAAATAAGAAAATCACGTGGGATCGGCGGCCAATTTTGAAGGCTTTGATAAAGGCTTGTAGCCGAAATACCAATGCATCTCCAATTTTTTCTCTTAGCTATTTAACGAGGAGCAACGCCATAAGTGCTGTCTTAAGAAATGCTGGATGCATACCTAAACTCCATAGGTGGACGAATAAAACAAACGCGTATTTCAAAAAGCTCCGTGACTCCCGTGGCGTCACAACGCGTCCCATAACGGCCTGCATCACCCCCATGCGCGCCTTTGTCTACATACTTTGCAGAAGAATTACCAACATCTTAAAGTGTTTCCTTCGGTCACCCTTTTGGAGGCACGAGTGACACCGAGAACAGCAGTGCTGCCGCCTGCTGGCTGACAGCCGCACACTGTCCATAGCGGTACCCACCGCAAACGTGCGAGGCGGCCTTTGTGAGTCGGTAGAGCGTGCCTTCGGAGCGTGCTGATGAGCCAGTCAGGAACTTTGGCGTCACCAGCTGTCCTTCGGACGTCACCAGTTTCAGAATGTCGCCCGGGCCGCACCCAGCTAAGGTGCGCAGGAGGTCTGCCAAAGAACACCAACATATTATTCACGGTCACATAATGGCCAATCAGTCACAAAACCCACAGCGGCGCTATCAGCGCAACGAGAAACAGGGCACTAAGCGTCGAAGAGACGCAAGAAGTTCCCACATTGTTACACCAGTGTCATTAAAAGTGAGCACTGTTTAAATGTGCCATAATTTTCTTTTGAGGCGATTTTCCGCGGCTTACTAAAGGGGAGGTAGCTATTAAGGGCTCAGCTGGCGGTCAGCCTCCGTGTCAGCCAGCCACCGGGTGCCTGCCCGTCCTCGCCCCCCCCCCCCCCGGGGGGGGGGGGGGTGGCGAGGTCGGAAGAACGGGTGGCAGTCCTCGCCACCCGTTCACAGGTCCCTGCTCAGTCCTGGCGTGGCGCCCGAAACCCGGGCTGTTGGCATGAGGGCGGCCTGGAACGGGGGCTTTTTCCAGGATACGGGCTTAGTTATTGAGTAAGACCTCGCTATGTGCCACTCGAATTCTCAGTACTCTAATGATGAAATTACCCGCATCGGTCGAAGAGCAGCTCATAAGCCCAAGTCAAGCGAAGATACGAGACGCACTGGGCGGTTGTGGGCCACCGGTCCCGCTTGTTGGCCTGTGCAGTATCTGGACAGTCCCGCGCACTGCGGACGCTCATGGCTACTGTGGTGGTGTCCAGTGGTCATGACAATCATTTTAGTGATTCAATACCCTAAAGTTACAGATGTACAATGATACATGTATCCGTGGGGTTATAGCGCCGTCTGCTTATGCAACAAGAGCATGAAATCGATCGTCCAGTTATTGGGATTCAAGGTGATACATATCGCAGGACATCGGTCATGATTTGTACCCCATGCACTCTCGACTGAATCCCTAATGCAGCAGTGCTGTAGCCGCTTTTCTGATTTTGAGGGGTTAACAATTCGCCGTGCGACTTCCGTCGTCCTTGCGCAGATATTTCAGCATTAATCCCGTGGGAGAAACCGCAATGTTTCGCTGGTCGGAGCTGCGCAGTGTCTGGTCAATTCGACACGAAAACACAGGGAAAAAAGAGGCATTAACTATCCGGTCCAAATCAACCTATGTCTTTCTATACTGCTCGGTTTCGACAGTCAACTGATGTCCTTAACATTCGGCCCAGGAGGTCCATGGACTTTCAAACAGCGTCTGGTCCGGGACGTTTATTAACTCCCGCACGCTGATGGTGGTGGTCGGCACCAATTTCAACCTGATGGGGTGTGCGGGGGTGGGGAGTCCTAGGTACGTACATATATCCCCCTTGGTACCCTGGAATTGGAAAGGATAAACGGAAGAAAGGTTATTCGATAGTCCACGCAAGTTAAGCAACAGGTCATGTCATTGCCTAAGGTTGGTATGAAGGTCATATCAGACCAAATAACGCTTCGGCCTGTTTAATCAGATTTTTCCCAAATAATGCTTCTTGAGCTTGCCTTGTCGTGCCCGTACCCACGTAATGCTATAAGGACTGCGTGTACTTGATTCAGATCGACAAGAGGGCGTTTCACACAGATGAACAGAAGCCATCGAGATCATTTGGGGTTTTCTTTAAACGAGAAGCGTGTTTTACAGCTAGTTGTATTCTTTTTTTACTGGCAGCAGCCTTGGATAGCGTCAGAACCAATTTCAGCAAAACCTCATTTTGAGTCCCTACTAAGGTTTGTCACCTCTGTCGTGCTTTCTGAGGTCAAGATACTTGTGCCATATCTGGAAAAATGGGGTGCTGATGGAAGGATTGCAAGGATAGAAATTAACACAGATATCCATAACTCAGACCTCCTGATCATATAGCAACAATGCCGTCATAATCCCAACATGACATGTTTGATTCATCGCTACCACTCGGAGAATTGTAACCGGCATTGCAGACTGAAAGGGCAAATGGGACCAATCAATGCTGGCAATAATTCGCAATATTTCCAAATGCAGGCCGAAGGTCAAGTAACTTTAGTGACCTATGATGGTCTCCGAGACTTACATGCGACTAAAGCTTGCTGTTGGAGTAAAAATTAATAACATCGACACAACACGGTAGTAGACGGTTGTTACCATCTACCAGAGACCACATGAAGCCCATATTACCATAATTGCCGGAATACCTCCAGATTACTTGTGTTCTGGTCCGACACACTCTAAGCAAAGCTGCTATACATGACTTACCTAAAAAGACTTGGACTTGACGACTTCATGTTCGTAAGATTGGTGTAATAGAAAACACGAAAAAAATCAAGAGGCAAGCGAAACCCATTCTTCAGCTGTTTCCCAAAAAGGCACGGTAGACCACCCACTGCCCCTCTACCGTTGGTGTGGAGGTTACCTTTCCACACGGTTTGGTCAAGGACGTATACTGGCCATCTATAGCGTTCAGTCCAGATTCACACCGGCGCTTTGCACATTTCGGCCCTGGATATCCGCCGATCTTCCTGACTACACGGCCCGGGACGTCAACCGATCCTTTTTAACGTCCGCCGTTCAGGATATCCGCCTAATATCCATACCGCCCGGAGCAGGACTTCGTTTGGCATTCATACTACCGTTCCGAAGGTCCTCTGACCATACAGACATTTGGGGATGTACGGGACTTCCACAGAGCACCTATGACATTTTGTCCCTTGGTGTCACTGACCATCTATGCCGTGCGATCCAGGGCGTTTGCGTTCTTCCAAAGCCTCCGTGCTCTCCGGTCTCGAAAGCCCGCTGACTTTGCACACCGACCAATCGGAAGTCATCTGCTTGCCCCTATGCCTTCTGTTTCGGGGGTCCTGGACGTCCGCATGGCATGGTGCATGATAGCATTTATGGTGAGAATGGCTTCAGATATTAGACCCAGTGCAACATTCACATGCCTAATAAACTATCCTATCCAGTATTCCACTCATTCCACACATCACCACGTTTAGAAAGTCCACTGACCTCGGGCACCGTCGGTGAGTCACTAGCCCTCGACGCCGTCCGGCCACGCACTGACCTTCTACGTCGTCCGTGTCGGCGTCGCCGGTCAGTAGCAACTCGTGTACGGCGCCGTCGAACTGCACGCGCAGTGTGCGCGCCGGTCGCAGGTCGGCGTCACCGCTCGCTCCGCGCCTCTGGCCGCTTTGCTCCGCCATGCGCCGACCGCGCGTCCAGCTGATTGCACAGAACACAACAGCGGTGGCGGCGGTGTAGCCGTTGCCTTGATGATTTTGGTGCTGGGACTTAAACATGCGCCCGGGGGCCGGTTGGATACCCTTCGCTCCGGTGGGGATCAATTTGACCCCTCCCCTGAGATCTGAGGAACCAAGAGAGCTAGAGACATCAAATTGACAGATTGTGTTGACCTGTACGTGAACTCACTCAGTCAAAGTTTGAGGTTCCTAGGTCATGACCTCCGGTTCACATAAGGTCACACATGGTCAAATTCCAGGTTGCTCTCCAAAGGGTCCCTATAACTTGACCTAGATAACTATTCTAAGGAAAAGGTATCATGCTCATCTAAGGTTAGTGACCTTGTTTGACCTTTTAAAGGTCATGATGACCAAAATCATACAAGACTGCTTTGAGTTTTGTATCTGGATAAGCTATAAATATGACCCTAGGCAGCATGTTCCTAGAAACAAAATCTTGACCTGAGTTATTCGACGTCAGTGACCTATTCTGGCCTTAAAATAGTCTATGGAAGGTGTATAAGGTGGCCCCTCTTATCAATTCACCCGAAATTAACACCAGGAACTATCCCATACAGTAAGCGCAAGGGGGACAAACATGCTGGTTTTCACCTTGATCTTACCTTCATACCTGACCTTAGGTCAATGCAATTTGTTCATTCAATTGTTGTGTTGTCCAAGAAAGCATCTCAGAGATGTGTGGCTTCGTCTAACACTCATCAGATTGAACAATTTCCTAGAACTTGCCTTTACTGAGACCATGGCCTGCCTTTGACCCGCCATAAGTCAGCGACCTTACAAGGTACATCTCAATTCGTGGTTCCCCACGATACGCTATTTACAGTTGTACAAAATTTGGCGCGGTTACGCCGCGTCGTTCAAAAACCTGCTTGAAAAACCTTCGAGGGTCAATTTGACCCCCATCCGAGCGCGTGTTAAGAAAATTTTTTACAACTGAAGATATTTACGCGAACATCAGTTATAGTAAAACAAGCCTGCATATAACTGTTGGTATCCTTTTTAAGTGGAAAGGCTGATCTTGAGAGCACAATATCCGGTTAGGTTAATACGCTCCTCAATGCGTCAGGGTTCGATTGCATCAATGAATCTTGCATAACATTGATTGGGAGCCAACTGGCGGCCGTTTTGCCAGGAAATCGTGCTTACGAACGCCAGATATGAACGCCTCAACAATTTTGTTTTCTTTGCCGTCATCACTGCATGTATTATGAAATGGCAGAATTTCAGTGATGTTCTTGTGACGTCATGAATGCCAAGGTGACTCTGAAATGCCCCCCCCCCAAAAAAAAAACCTTCCATATTTTAGCGAGCGTGAAGCCCAGAAACTATAGGGGCTTAGGTCTTAAGAACAGAATTGTAACAGCATCGAAATGTCTTCAAGATGGCTATTTCAGCTCAAGCCATCAGACAAATGTGAAACACTTCCTGTAAGGGCTTGATGACGCCCAAGATCATTTGTCAACCTTTAACCGGGCCGTATATGCAGCGGAAAATCTGGTAGTCAATAGGGAAGAGAAGAGCTGGCCCGTGTAAATGGCATTCGAGTCGTCGCCGAGGGTTTCGCTCAAGTTCAAGATTCCCGTGGTTTGTCTAAAATGTCGCATGCGCGTTTCGACTAAATGGAGAAACAAAACAACGTATGGAAAGGTAAGTATGTATGCAATGTTTGGACAAATCAGGTAACATCAAATAATGTAAGTGGCGAGTTACAGCATGAACACACGGGTCGGTCGCCCCGCGCAAAGCAGAAAGCCATGCGTCGCATGTGTAAGCGCAACACGGAAACTGCGCAGAGACACTACCGTCGCCTCTGCGAGAGGGCGAGGTAAGCACGACTGCAACATCGCCAACTACGGCTTCACTCCCTTGAGCTTACTGCCTGTCATCACGTTTCGCAGCTGCCGCCATTTGCATTGCAAAAAGGCAGTGGTGGCTGGGTAAAAATATTTTACCGGAAGAGGAACTCGATGCGCGAAGGTTACCTGAGCTGAGCTAAGAATGTCTCATTCGCAGGGCGTGACGGGGACTGACGCAACTTGACAGCATATCGCATTCCTAGAGCTTTCCTGAGAAGAAACAATGGGGCCCCTGTGTCTTTGCCAACAGGCTTGCGTAAGAACAGCATTAGCGAAGCTTGAAGTGAACCAAGGAACGAAATGCGAGTAAAAGTGTTTTTCTGTCTGCTCCGTAAAATGTACGGGCACCACATTTTAACATGCTCTGAGAGTTAACACGCGCTCGGGTGGGAGGTCAATTCGACCCTCCAAAGGTATTTCCGGAATGATATCCGAACGGCGCGGCGTAGCCCAACTTAACTGTGCATAGCTGTAGACTGTTGAATGGCGGATCGTTAAGCATCAACAAATATAGGAAAACCTCATGAGGTTGCTGACCTTCGGCAGGTAAAAATTAGGCTATAGATTTAGTGACGTCGATTTCTGGGGAGTCGTTCAATCTGGTGGAACACCGGAGTGTTAGACGAAGCCATATATCGCTGAGATTCTCTCTCAGGAAATACAGAAATCGATGGACAATTACATTGACAAAGGGTCATGTATAAAGATCAGCTCAAGGTCAAAACCAATCGTCTTTATTGACCTAGGGCTTGCCGTAGGAGGCAGCTTCTGGCGCTCATTTCAAATTTATTCACAACAGGAACCGCATTACACACTTTCAATGGACTTCTTAAAGGCCAGAATGGAATAATAGAAACTGACCTAGAATGACCCAGGTAAACACTTTGTTTTCAAAAATATGCTACCTGGCGCAATCTTTGACACTTATTCAAATGCAAAAATGAAAGTCATCTTGTGTTATTTTCGTCACCATGGCCTTCGAAAGGTCAAACAAGGTCACTAGCTTTGAATGAGCATGTGACCTTTTGCTTAGGACAGGTATCTAAGTTCTGGGGCCCTTTGGAGACCAAGGTGGAGTTTGATCTTGTTTGACATTATTTGACCAAAAGGTCATGAAAAGCAACCTTAGACCTTTACTCAAGCGCGGTCACGTACAGGTCAATACACTCTATGAATTTAGTTCTCTAGTTCTCTTAGTGTCTGAGAACTCAAAGGGGTCAAATTGACCCACACCCGAGCGAAGGGCATCCAACTGGCCACCCGGGTGCGTGACGGAACACCTTTTTCGAAGCAATGTAAAACGGTCTTTGTCAGCAAGCCGGCTGTCCTTAATTATGCCCAAGAACTTGACTGCCGGTTGCAGCTAGATTAGTTCCTCGCATAGTCGGGCCTATATATCTGACAGTGACGTCGTCGGTGACAAACGTGCACCGCAGCTGTTTTGCCAGCCATTAAACAGAAACCATTCACCGCGTCACATATTTCGAGACGACCATTGGCCAGCTGTCGCGCCATGCACCGTGTACTCGTTACACAAGACCACATAGTAAAAACGTTAACGAACAGAGAAAGACCAAGCGACCGCTGCAGCTCGTCGCCAATGTCGCTGACCGTGTCGGCAAACAACACCACGCCATCACCCAGCTGTAGCTGTGTGGTACTTCACTGACCTGGAGAAACCCTTTTCAAGAATTGGTTCTCCACCCACGCGGACTTGAAACACGTCGGATAAGCAGTTTGGGAAAAGGTGCTCACATAAAACCTCGTATACCGTGTTTAACAATATTTGCGAGAATACCATGGTGCGGAGTGATAAGATGAGCAGTCTCAATATCACAGGAAACTGGGCCGAACGTGTTGATTTTTGTGAAAAGTGGCATTTATCATAGTAATGTTGTTTAAAATATGGTTTGCAATGCTACGTTACTTTCTTAAGTCACGCTGCTCATTTGGGAAGAGACCCTGTTGTTCTAAAACCAAATAAGTGGCCTATTCACCGTTCTTTCATTAGCTATTCCCCTGATACGGGGTTGATGCGGTCCCCTCATAAGCTATTTTTTAAGGATACCTTTCTGGTATGTGGCGCATTCACGACCACATTTTCAGTAGCATATGTAACATTTAGTGCACGTGCTTTGACACAACACGTGGCCCTAGCTCTCCTACCTCCAGAGCAGTGGCGGTTTTTGAGGAGCACCGCACGGTGATCTACGGCCAGCACAGGCGGCGGGCGGCAAGCGGCGATTGCATGGACCGCCCACGCTGGGTCGATATTGTTACATTAACATAACCATGTATCACAAGTGTAAGCTTATAACAGATGCAAATGCACACCATTACATTCAGAATTGAACAAAGAGTACACCTGCTTAGGTTCGCGTCGCAATGTCGCATGGTCCCTTACATATGAGTACGCAAAGATGAAAAAGTTAAATATCCGAGGCAATTTGACATCTGACCTGGCATCATGAGGTCAATTATGGACCTACCAACAAGCGCCTCATTACCATTACTAATCGCGAGATATCCTTGAGACTAATTTACTTATGTTTTTCGCTAAGCGTAATCTTTATTGCTTTGCAAACGGTGGCAAGGGTCGCATCAACCCACCTATCAGTCGGCGTTATTAAAAAACGCGAATCAGGGATAGGGCTAACTTGCAGAGTGATGATGTGAGCGAAATGGACCGACAGTCAAGCGGATCTTAACCTGATTTTCCCGGTTTTAAGACGGGAATAAGCACTGCCTCCCACCAGTCCACCGGGAATCGCCGTTCTCTCACAGTGACATAAAAATTTGTGAGCAGCACTTCCAGTGCCCATAATGGTAGGTGACGTAAAAGAGCGCCATCGGGGCACCCTCGCATACGTTACGCAGCGCGCTGATTGCTAACTTAAGTTCGCACATCGTAAAGGGCTTGTCATAGGACAGCTGCTCAGAGGTCGATAAATGAGCTCTGGACTGTTTACAGCGGGTTTTGTGACGCAAAAATGTGGATCCGTGTTCCCCTTCTGCTGCGCGCTGACACTGCACGATCGAACCCATTTGCCACGTCGGCTGGGTATGCAGCTTCCCGACCGCCCATCCGCAGCACGGGAAGCGGAAGCTAGCTTAAACCCCAGGATTCCGCTTAATGCGGACGCAGACCTGGGCCGTTGGAAAATTGGTTTAGATGCCATACGTACGCGAGCCGCATGACATCTTTACCGTTCTTAATAGTAAGCTGAGTAAGAGCGCTGGCGCATGCCTAAATGCGATGGGGTTCTCTGTATTGCTTTTGCGGTCAAAAACCCAGGGGTGAAAAGGCTCATATTTACTGAATATGATCGGTGACAAAAACGGAGACTTTTGCGAGCCCATTGGTGATGAATTTACGAAAAGGAAAACAAATCATAACATACCGGATCATATTACGCCAGCCCATCCCAGCTAGGCGAAACTCAAAGTTTGGTATTGGTCTGCAGTCGCTACTGCTTGCAGCGTGATTTTGTGCAGAGCATGTGTTCAAACGTTGACGTTTCGTTGCATGAGCAAGTTGAGCGAAAAGATGCTGCCAGGCATAGAAGCCTTAATCAGGACAGTTTTTAAAAGGTGAAGGAAATGTCCCAAAAACTACCCTATGTTAGTGCTGACAAGACAGATCATTGGTGACACAATGATTTTCCAATGCCACTCAAATCTGTGCTTTCACGAATTTCTCAGCCAAGATAAACAGCATATAATACCAAATAGCTAGGGTTATTACTAGTCGTGAGGATCGTGGGCGGTCACAACAGCACCTTGCGACGAACGTGACTAGTTTGGCGCGCGCCATTTTAAAGCGTCGTGCCGGTTGCGACAGATGTACTCAAATGCTCGCCAAGCGGTTAAGTGTAAGGCTGTGGGCTGCCGTTGGTTGTGTACGAGTCGTGAGGAGCTGACTGGCTTTAAAAATGCAGCCAGTCGTCAGTTTTTGTAAGGCGCTGTCAGGCTTTCCTGAGGAAGAGCTTTGTGGGTACCCGGAACTGTAGCGTCAGTGGTCAACGGAGGACTCTGGAACGACATGTGTCAAGGATTCATCCGGGGCTTTCTACCCCTAAGAGAAACAGCTGATTTGAGGTAAGATGCCGAGTATCGCTGATGTATGCATCTCATACTGCCCTCGCGCCTCAGAATTAGCGCATGGCTGGTGGGCAGGCGAAGATAAAACGGTTTGAATTGTCATTTTATTTTATATAGAGCCAAATGAAGGTGATGGAGGTGTTCAAACATGCCGTTTGCATTTACTGATACTAATATTGCACGGGTTTTGCACTAATTGATTGCGTCATGTTATGAAATACAAATTCTTCACCGCTAATTTGTAGTGTAATATGTAATAATGTAACGTAATAATAAGCAATGATTAAGCAAAGATGGTGAAGGTCGCCAACTCCTCCAGCTGATTGTACGATGACGTCACAAAACCAAAAAAGATACTGCTTTCATGTGCTTGGAGAACTGCGTCATCGGTAAATATGGGGACACAGGTATGCAGTTCTGCAAAATGCGTATGGGTGAGGAAGCGGGGAGGCGCAGGAAGAAGAAATTGCTGAGCCTGCCTCCGAAATGCACTTCAAACAGTTTTCTCCCAGATTGGACGCACCTTCTTTTCAGAGTTGGAGGCAGAAGTGCAGTTTCTCAAAATAAGCTTCTAAGCTTCAACCCTAAAACATGATGACGAATGAAAAATTATTTTTAACAATCATAAATAAGCCTAGTAAACTACAACCCTGGTTAGGGGTCAATCCCCCCAACTGAATGGAAAATTACACGCCTCTAGGCTAGTTAGTTTATGGTGGTTAAGCATGTAGTGATCTGATTTTATCCAGCGCATTTGATTAGATTTATTATACTTGTATTAGCTTAGTCTGAACCATCCTTCAGCGTTTGATGACCAGCAAATAATACTTAAGTGCAACTGAAACTCCCGAAAAGAAAATGTTTGATGATTATGCCGCACTTTATCTCATTTGTCTGTGTGTTTGTGGTCAATCGCATTTGTGTCATATTGCAATGGCTCCTGGTATATTTAACTCCAGGTGACAATTTTGACGGTTTCAAATGTCGTTAGTGGCAGAAAGGCACTTTTTCACTTCTGTCGAAAGCTCTGAAAGCTCGCTTGCGCGTATGGATGGCATTTCGGCACTCTTCCGCACCCCAGAGGACTGTAGTGCGGCGAGGAGCACCTGAAGTTCCTGAAATGCATCCGTTGGCGGACCCGAAAAGTGGGGATGAAGTCTTTCGCTGAGATGGCGGCACCCGCGAATTGGGTAAGAATGAATGTTTCTAGCCCAGTCTTGAACTCTGCCCAATTTGCCTTGGTAAACCTTCGTCCTCGTGGTCCATCGCCGAGCACTGGCTCGTCTTGGTCATGTAGCTACTCTATTAAGTGGTCGCTCTACAGAGGGTCTTCACCGATCAACCACGTACAAATGGTTCCCCAACTTCGGACTGACTACGCTCAGGTCCAACACTTGTGTTTGGACGGAGTGTAATGTGAAATGGGCACTTGTCCCGGTGTATAAGACGCACAGCGGCTCATCGTTGCTACAGGCCACCGAAAGCAGGCCACGTGTGTTCGTGTTCTCACACCCTCTCTCACACCCTCTCTCACACCCTCTCTCACACCCTCTCTCACACCCTCGACAGTGCTGCGCTCGTTAAAATATCGTAAAAGCAGAACCGGAAAAGGCAGTTATGAGTCCAATGGCCTCAATTTCACCGCAGAAAGAGCAACTCCAGGTGAAAGACGAGATGGGTGCAGTGCTATCTGAAAACAGTGAATATGCAGGCGGGTAGCCGCAACATTGGGTGTGGAGCGAAACACCAATGGCTGCGTAGGCACACTGGTGCACAGCTAGTGAAACATCACCGTGTGCTATCGTGTCCGCTCGAACATCTTTACGCGAACCTGTGTGGTCTCCCAAATGTTGAGTGTGAATTTGACGCTGGCTTAGTCTCTTGGAGACAAACGGCTGAAAGCCCGTGGACAAAAGCATACAGTTCCTAGGCGCTGGACCATATTCCTCTACAGTTGCTTTGTAAAAGGTGCGCAATGGGCTACATTAAAGACATCCTGAAGCACAACAGTACATCCGCGGTTGAAAACGGATAAAACTTGGAACACGCAGGCTACCGGGCTTGGACTACTAGCGAAGTCACTAAGTAGCAAAACGACCCGCAAGAAGCGTAATTAAAATGGCCTCAATTGCGCGAGTGATGAGGCTAATAAGTCTCCGCAGATCTGATCACCGGACTCAGCGTATTAAGGTAGGGCAGATGTTCCGCACAGACAGCGGTGTGCCGCCTGGGTTGCAATCTTGAGTTGCCCCGTCAGTTGGCGACAAGGCCTAGCTGGGACGCGCTTCTCCGGCCGCTCCCCTATTAACGGAGACGGCTCGGGTGTGCGATCACTCCGGAGTGGTGATGGCGGGGAAGGTCCCTTCGTCGCACTGGGTCGTGCCGCTGCGAGTGATCCGGCGGGTGCCTCCACTCGCTTTTTGGGCGAGGGAGCACCTCCCCTCAGGATAGCGCTCTTGTAAGCCACCAGCGGCCGGCCGGTGGTGGCGGCGACCGTCAGCCAGCAAAAAACAGCAGGAGCGGAGGAGCATAGCATTTAGACCGAGAGATAACCTGCAATGAGAAGTCGTTGAGCTTTGAAGTGATGTCAACACATCAAGGGCGGACCTTGGACGTAGGGCGGAGGTGTACGTTTAAGTGAGAAAATAATGCGGCTGTGGTTCGTATTGTAACATTGCAAGCACCACAAACGTGCGCCAAGAAGTGTAGTGGATAAAGCTGGCGCGCCAGTGTAAAAACCTACCCCTTTCCTACATTTTACGGATTTTACGAGATCATGTTTCTCTGTCCTGCCATGACAGAGCTGATAAATGTTCACAAAATGGACAATTTAGGGTAAGAATGAAGTCAACTATTTCGGGGAATTTTTGTCATTGAGGCGCATATTGCCCTCAAACGTGGTAAAGGGAATCTCAGAGTATGAAGATGAACATACGAATCAATCAACTTTGTTTACTTCAGCGAGTTGCGAAACAAAATCAAGAATCATAGGATGTCTGCATTTCAGCGAATTAAAAACTGATCGGAAGTAGTCCATGAACTAACTGTCACGCAAATCACAAATGTGTCACTGAGTTAGCCCATCAATGGTCACACCTCTAATGCCACCTTAGCGATATTTCCGGATGTATTATAGGCATCCAAACCCCTCTGGTCCAAAGCGACAATATCATTGCCATAGCAACGACCGCTTGTATCGCCATTAAGAATACCTTCAGCCTCAGCATTTTACGGTTTACTTCGGAATAGCTCTGCCAAACTTATGAAACCGGCATGGAAAGTACGGAGTTACGCCGAAATGACTTCGGCCAGCCTGTAGTGAGTGAAAACTTCTCGTAATGAGACTGGCTACAGCCGCGTGGTGTCCGTTCATTTCGCAGAGTTCAGCCGTTGATGCATTGACGTTGAAGAGACAGTTTGCCTCCAATTGGATGCAGTCTCAGTCTCAGTCTCGCTCAGTCTCACATCTCGCACGCTCGGCCACTCGCTTCACGGTCATTATTGCTTTTTTTGACGTCCTTTTTGAGAGAGGATATCACTTGAAACACTATCAAACGCTCGTAAAACACAAAACATTAACCCTCACCTCATGTGAGTTTTTCCCTAATAAGCGGACCTGGGACGCACCCCTTTTTTAAAAACTAAGCAAACTAGTGGTATCCTCTCGTCAAAGTGCATCAGGTAAGTGCGTATGTATGTCCATGTGCATGTGCGCGTGCGGGTGTGAGAAGTTTACGACGTGGTATGCATTCGGCTGCTAGAAGATTGCTGGCTCATCGTGGGTTGGGCACTCCAGTGACATTGACATAATAATCAACGCTGAACGATACCGACATATGTTCCAGAGGTTGTGGATTTGGTCGTACCGGATTGTGCCGACCACTTGTATGTCAGAAGGTTCCAGAAGGATGGTGCGATTCTGCGTACCGCTCGCGCAAACGTGCCTTATCTAACTGAACAACTCGGCCCTAGGTTGATCTCGCGCAAGACGATTTAAGAGGAGGCAACTCTGTTCGTGATCTCGGTCCCCATAATTGCTGTCATATATTGTGGGTTAATTTGAAGGCTGTCGTGCACCACTAGCATCCCCGCCACGAGTCACGGAAGTCATGAAACCGTAAAGGCAGAAGCATGCGGACAGCGTTCCAGTCTCTGTGAACAAACATTGCCTTGTGTCTCTCCCGAAAAGAGGGACGCATACAGAGCACATGCTATGAGGGATGTAGGGCGAGTTTGTGTGGGGCTAAGGGCGATGTGTGCGCAAAATACAATTGCTTGAACTCTAGTGGTGTATAAACTAATGCTCTGCGAACATTAATGCAGTCGCGAGATGCGTTTAAAAGTTGTACCTCGCTCAATAATGTCCCAATATACGTTACGGAATTGTATGTAATTTACTGCCGTGACGCTCTACATCCGCGCTTCCTACAGCCACCACAGGGAACGGCAAAAAAGAGCAGATCCTACAAGACAATGACTTTCCCCCATTCAGCAGGTGTTATGGGACATTATGGCAAATCGCGATTTGTGAAGTATTCACCTAATACTCTTACGATGAAGATTCCAGCGTATTGGCGATGCTGGCACTAAGCTGGCATGAACACCGTCACTAGTTATTACTTGACAGGTACGACGTGCCCTTAAAACGCTTAAACATATTACATATATATATACATATGGGGACGATCAGCTGTAAAAGAAACGCGTGACATTGAACTACGCGGTATGAAATAGTCCTGTAGCGGTTGTAGGTAACTGAGGAAGGAACGCATGACATTTCAGCGTGCCTTCTTTGCGCACAGAAGGCAGAGGCAATGGGTCATGATATAGTTTTAAAGCACAGCTCGTCTATTATCGTGGACGTGATAGCGGCACCATTTCGACATATTGTGCTGTTAAGTAACTTGAGTGTTTTTCGCCGCTTATGATACGTTTTCCTGAAGCATTAAAAATAGTCGTGCTGTCAATGTCCCTCGCAGCCTGTCTGCTCTGTTCCCGAGTTTTCCGCGGGTCAATGTTGCTAGAACAATCGTGAACAATGCGTATCTCAGCCGGAGACCGCAGATGTATAAAGGACCGCGCCCTCTCTGACGTCATGCACGTGGGATGCGTTGTGATCCGTGCTGGCGTCGTAGAAAGCTACCGGACCCTCAACTAGCCCCACCTAGACTCGCGCCGCCCTGTTGTCCGGCCGCACCCAGAGCCGTTTTGTCTGCGCATGGCGGGGCGATCTGCCAAGCAATACAAAATAATACAAAGCTGTAGGCTATTTATGGTGGATTTCAGGCACACAAGGCCATATTGCGTGTCTGCGGTTCCTGGCACTGCGCTACCGCCAGCATGGCCTTTGCAGCGTGTTTCGCTATCTTCGAACGGACCCCAATCGGCAGGCTATCTCAGGCAACCTGCCGCCGCAGCTGCACGGCGCGACGCCACTGGCCTAATTGCCAAGCTCTGTATTTAGCGTCAGCAAATAGGCGCATCGCCAATTATCAGCCAGGTAAGCGACACCATGCTACCGGCTCTGACGCCATCACGGGTGACGCTCGTGGGAGCGAGGTTAAAGCCAAAGCCAGTGCGCCTGATCACGCCACGCGAGCCTGAGGGTCAGAGGTTGTGCTTCGAGCACACTTGCTCGTCGAGGAGTCTTGGTCGCGCCGGCACTTAGTGATGCAGCAAGCCGGTGGATGAAGAGTGGGGAAGAGGGTCTGCACCCAGCCTGAGCGTCAGAGATTGTGCCACGAGCACACTTGTTCTTCCAGGAGTCTTGCTTTCACAAGCACCTGCCGATGCAGTAGGCCGGTAGACGAAGAGTGAAGAAGAGGATCCCCACCCAGCCATTTCTCGACTTCGAATACACTTCATGTAGTATCTTTAACTGACGCATTAAAGGAGGTGTTCCACATTGATATTGGGTTTTGATCTGATATAGCCATCTTAAAGACCTCTTGGTGCTGTTCACAATCCTATCTTTCTTAAGACCTAAGCCCCTCCAGTTTCTGAGCTCCACGCTCGCGAAAATGGGGTAAGGTATATCGGGGAGAGTATTTCAAAGTCGCCTTGGCATTCATGACGTCATAACAACGTCATTCAAATACTGTCATTCCATGAGGCATGCGGCGATCAAGGCCAAGAAAAAGGCTACTGTCGAGGCGTTCATATCTGACGGTCGTGAGCGCGCTTTCCAGATATAACGGCCGTCAACTGGCTCCCAATCAATGCTGTGCAAGGTACGATGGCGTAATTAAACTATGACGCATTGAGGGGCGTACTCGCCAAACATAACATCGTGCCGTCTAGTGCAATCTTCCACCTAATAGTGCAATCTTCCTAGTGCAATCTTCCACCACCTAAAGTATACTAATGGTTATGAGTGAGCTTGTTTGATCACACCTCGTGCTTGCGTCAATGTTTTTAGATGTGAAATATTCCCTTTAAAAGAACTGGGTCTTCCGAAAGGCGTTCTAGCCGATCTAGTCGCACGGAGAAAAACCCCAGCAATGCTGGCTTGTCCCTCCTCCGAATATTTAGGCAAGAAAATTATTTAAAAACATTAATGAGAAGGACCACACAACGCTTTTGTCCCTTGCAAAATATTTGCTAGGTATGACTACCTCCATAGTTCTTAAATCACTGATAACTTGATAAATCCTTATCGTACATAAAACTAAAGCAATCTGTTCATCAAATAAAGCCAGCGGCTAAACACGCTGAGAGGCACACATTTCAGCGACGCATGTTGCCGGGCCCTCCAGTCTCCCCTTTCTCCTCCCAACACTTGAGATGTTGCACAAATCGATTCCTTTTTGACGGTTGCAGTGGCCAGGCCGTCGCCCATGTGGCGTCATCAGCGACCACCAGCCAGTCGCTATCAGCGCTTAGCCCGGCTGAGCGAAGCGTGATCCGCAGAAGCGCATTGTGCGCATCTGGGGATGAGCTGACGGGGCCAGGTGGTAGCCACTGGTAGCCAGGTGGCCAGGTGGTGGTAGCCAGGTGGCCACTGGGATCAACGCCTGCTTGCGTCGCTTCAGGACTGTGTAGAATGCCGTGATGGAGCACCGCTCCCCACCTGAGCGTGCGCACGTTCACAGGCTGTGCCGCCCCCGGCTGGCCGACGACACTGCCGTGCGAGATCTAATGTCGCAGCGGGAACACGCGCGTGGCGCTTGGCTTTACCCGCAGACCACAAAAGCCAAGGCTGACTCCTGCAGCTGCACAACCAAACACTGTCTTGCCTCATTGCAGCGCGATGCAATTTCCTACGTGGCGAGATGCCTTCGTCCGACCGCCGGGCTTCTGGCGAACGTTCAAGTGGTTCGAAATGGCGACACCGGCGCCATCAGTAGGCGCGCCGGCTGCTAGCCCGAAAACGGCCGACGCGCAAGACCGCTACTTCGCTGCTATCGGACCTCGTACCGCCACTGATCTCCGTGCTGCAGTCGTCGCCAGCAGCAAGATCCTTTGACCCAGGGCAGCGGATACCGGGTGGAACGAAATTCAGTAAATAATTGCAGTATATTGCTAGCAATACACTAGAAATGCGACAACACTAGAAATTTAGTTTACATTACGCATTTGGCAGCCTGTAACTGAAGACAGCGTGGCGTAGATACAACAGCATTGGACACGTTACAGGTTTGATGAATGTTATTTCCAGATTGTTTTCAGGAAAGCCTCAAGTTATTGTAGACTGCATTACACTGATAGTGCTAGTTGCTTGTAGCAACGCAGCATATTCCATATAACACTGAAGTTATGGGTCGCCCCAGCCATGACCTCTCAATTTTTGATCCGGCACGTTACTGACTGATGCGCTGGGACCATGGAGCATGTCTCGAAAGTCGGAAGGCTCGCGGCGTATCTTGCATGAAGCCTTGGCCAGGTATGCTGTGAATGTTTGGCTTCTCCAGACTAATGATCAATGCATCGGTGCGAGGTACTTAACCAATATTTATGTTGATGCCAATTTCACAGTCCTCTAATACGCGCTCGGGGGAGGGTCAGTTTGACCCTTCTCTCCTGACGTTTTTTTTTCAAAATCATTTCCTTAAGACATGGGGAAGCCGCTCTAAACTTCACATATCTGAAGAAAATTCAAAAGCGAATTTTTTATTTGAAAAATGAAATGACCTTGCATGGTCGCTGATCTCTAGCAGGTCGAGGTCCGGCCATGGCTGTAAACGAACGACATTTCTGAAGAATCGTTCAATGTGATGCGACATCGGAGTGTCAGACGAAGCTACTTACTTATGCATATCTGAGATAGTCTCTTAGGCAGTCAACCAATTCAGTTTAAAATTACAGCCAATTTCATTGACCAAGAGTCAAGAACGAAGGTCACTCCGAGGACAAAATTAACCTGCCTGACTCGAGACCTTGGCTTAAGGGGTAGTTTCTGGTGTTCATTTCGAATTCATTAACGACAGGGACCGCAACAGACATGTTTCATAGGTTGTTTAAAGATCAGGGTAAGCAACTGACCTAAAATGGCCTTGGTCAACATCTTGATTTTAGGAGCATGCAGCCTAGCGCAATCTCTGGCGCTTATTTGAATGCCAAAACAAAAGCAATCCCCTAGGCATTTGGTCACCCTGACCCTACGTGACCACTGACCTCAATCAAATGTCACTGACCTCCTGCTTAAAACAGGTTTCTAGGTTCATGGCGGTTGCGTGAGGATGTAGGATGGTCCTTGAGACACCAATCTGGAGTTTGACCTTGTTGTAGCTGATTTGACTTAAAGGTCATGATCTAGGAATATACAATTTTGAAAAAATGGGTTCCTTTACACGTCAGCCCATCCTGTGCATTTGATGTCTCTAAATGTTTTAGGTTTCATATTTCAGGGGGTCAAACTGATCCCTCACCCAGCGAAAGGTCTTAAACCGGCCACCTGGACGCGTGTTAACGCGTGCACGCTATAGGCTAGTAGCAGAAGTACGCCGTGGAGCGGTTATGCTGTCAACGTACTTTGATGGAAACTGTCTTAGACCATTCGTTGCTTTCGCTGCGACCTTCCAGTTCAAGCGCGCGACGTTGTCGCAGCTGTCTTGCTGCGTTCATCGCAAGAGTGCCTCGAGTACGGTGGGGCTGAACAAGATACCACTTGTGGCTGTGCGTCGGTGTTTTACTGCGACAGGACCGCACATATTACGCCTAATGAGTTTGTCTCTCACAGCCAGTGTTCTCAATAAAGGGACACAGCGTGCGTCGCACCACTCCCTAGATCTGACGACCCAGGCGCGCCGTCCAAGAACAGGCGTTGATCTCTACACAGTGTACTCCCTAAGATTGTTGAAAAGATGACTTACTTGACCAGTTGACTGCACTCTATAAGTTTACTGAGCCCACTCCCGTGAGTCTACCGGCCATACCATGCACGCCGTCAGCGCTGTGCTTGATGCTGCCGAGCACCTGGCCACTAATGATGATGATGATGATTTGGGGTTTTGGGGCGCATCGACAGCTGTAGGTCATACAGCGCGCATAACCATCATTTTATGCACAGCCGCGAATCAGACAAGCGTATCAATCAGGTCACCCTTTAAAGCCTTGACTATCAGGCCTAGTAGCGTGGTGAAAAGATTACTGGGGAATCTACAGCGCGAAGAAAGTGGAGCGCTTAACTTAACCCGACAACATGCGAACAATCCCCTAAGAAGTGGCATAGCGTGCGACTCTGAACGTTGTGTCCGAAAAACTGCACTCTCATTGCAGTAAGGTGACGGCAGGCGACGAGTGCGTGATGCACGGTCAGCGGGTCAACGCATCGACTGCAGCATGGTCTGTTGTCAGCCAGTACCAGATGACGGTGTGCAGCATATGTGTGGCATATGCGTAGCCGGCAAAGGGCAACTTCCTCCCTTCTATTGTCGCGAAAACACGGCTGCTATAGTCCAATACGGGATTTCACCGACTTCAGCTTGTTGGTGCTCAGCGAGGTCCAGTGGAGCTGCCATCGCTCTGCATAGACGACGACACTGCGGGGTACATGTCATGAGCTGGTAGTGGTGTTATAGGAATGCGTGTTCCTGTCGTAGTGCGCTTTGCTGCCGCGTCAGCAAGATCATTTTCGCGGATCCCCATGTGACTTGGGATCCAACACAGTACGACCGTTGTTCCTGCTCGATGCAGTGAGTTAAGACGCGATTGAATGTCCTGGACCAGTGGATTTGACGAAGAGAAGCCAACAACAGCCAGGAGGTTGCTCAAGGAATGGGAAATAATTTAATGCAAATTGCTATCGTCTACTTCAATAAAACAGAGAGCTTCGCTGATGGCTATGAGCTCGGAAGTAAAGACCGACACGTGTGCAGGCAGTGTAAAGGACCGTGTTGTGAATTCACACGCACAAGCGCATCCTACACCTTCATCCGTCTTCGAACCATCCGAACGATTCATCACATATCCGCCAAAGGAGGCCATGTGCTCTGAGGCTACGTCTTTAAGTTCCGTCATGAGAACCCGTTGCTTTTGCATGTTTGATAACGAAACATCCACTATTGGCGATGCTAGCTCCCAAGGAGCAGTCTTCATGAGTTGAGGCCTGATGACGCGTTGTAGCTTCAGGCCGCTCGCGTCTAGAAGTTCTCGCATTCGTACACAGAAGGGAGAAGTTTGTGGTGACATTTGAAGCAGAAACAGGCTTCGTAAACTATGCGAAAACACTGCTTTGTATGTGGGATGATATGGGAACTGCGCCAGCTTGCAGGTGTAGCGGAGTCCCAGCACCTGCCTTCGCAATGCTAATGGGGACTCGTGGGCCTCCACCAGAAGGCTGTCTATGGGCGATGTTCGAAAATCTCCTGTGGCGATACGTAGCGCGGCGTGGTGTACCGTGCTCAAAGTACGTTTGATCAGGTCTGATGAACCGTCATGGATAAAGCAGCCGTAGTCAAGTTTTGAATGAATCAGGGAACGGTTTAGGAGTAAGAGTGTCCTCGTATCAGCACCGTGTGATGTACGTCCCACATGCCTTAGGATGTTGAGAGATTTTAAACATTTGTCGCGGAGATTTCTTGTGTGCTCTCGGTATGTTAGGCGTCGGTAAAATGGTATACCGAGAAATTGCACAGTACTGTCATTGACGACACGTTGTTCATACAGCCTGATTTCCATTTCAGGGCAGTGACGGCGACGACGACAGAAATGGACTGCAGTTGTCTTCGATGTGGAAAACCAGAAACCGTTAAGCACACTCCACTTCTCCAGACGTGTTACAGCCAGCTGCAGCTGTCGCTCCATCGTGCGAGTGGTCGATGAGCTACACGAAATACCGAAGTCGTCTACGAACAGAGAATGGCTGGTCCCATGTGGGAGCGTGTCCCCTATATCGCTCATCATCACTGCGAAAAGAATGAGACTTAATACGCTGTCCTGAGGTACACTATTGTCCTGCGGATACCTGTCGGAGTGATAAGAACCAACACGCACCCGAGAGAATCCGTCAGTCAAAAAGTTTTGTTAAAACTTTCTCATGTGACCACGGATGTCACAATTGAGTAATTTCATCAAAATTTCATGTCTCCATGCGGTATCACAAGCTTGTTCTATGTCAAAAAAGATGGCGCCGGTATGACGCTTGCTAATAAGCCCGGTCCGCACTGCGGTATTAAGAGTTAAGATGTGGTCAATCGCGCTCATGTTCTTCCGGAATCCGTACTGAGCATTCGTAAAAAAGCTTTGTGGCGTTCTTAAGTCTGCGAGAGCCTCTGGGCACTAACATCGACAATGGATTGGCATCGCCGGCCACGACGATCGATCTCTCGAAGGCGTTCGACAGCATCGACCATGACGTCCCACTCACTCAAGCTGTTGTGATATGGCGTGACCGATATTGGTTGGTTTAAGAACTACCTCAGCGGTCGTGGACGGATTGTGCTGGGCAGACGGTTCACTCTCTCGATGTCGTGTGGTATGCCCTAGGGCCTGGTCTTGAGTTCAATTATTTTCAATATTTGCTGATGGCCTTTCTGGGTATCTGACATTGCCTTGTTCTGACCCTTGGCCGCCCCACTCCATACGCTGACACGACTATGCACCTGAACTGTGCGTCCCCAGGCTGAACTGTGCGTCTCCTGACGGCATGGCTTTGGAAACATTCGAAATTGGTTAAGCGTTGGCCCTTCCAGCCTAAACGAAACGTAAATACAAACATCTGGCAGCGGCATCCTGCGCCTCAGCAAATGGAGTTTTGCTGGAATCCAGAGTGTTTGTTTTCTTTCTATATCGCGCGGCCTTTGTATATGAATCGCCTATCATCGTTGTATCGCACGGTCGCCATGCTAAGCCCTTTTGAGACGACCACCCTAAGATGTCAGGAAAGTCTGTTGTCAATTTCTGTTATAGTTCTTATTCATGACGAAATCTTAGCTCCCAAAGTCTCTGTTCCAAGCATCAATTTAAACATCTGCCTGTCATGCGTGGTGGTCAACCTGAGTGCTTCTTTGAAATGCAACTTAAGCTCATCTTTTGATGTGGAATAATGAGTTAAAATACTGAACGGCTAATACGCGTCCGGGTGGCCGTTTGAACACCCTTCGCTCAGGTGGCAGGTCAAATTGGCCCCTCCTGAGAACTCAGGAAGTAAGAGAGCTAGAGATGCAAAATTCACAGTGTGTTGGCCTGTACGTGAACTCATTCGTGTAAAAAATTCGGGTCGCCAGGTCATGGCATTCGGGTCAAATAAGGTCAAGTAAGATAAAACTTCAGGTTGCTGTCCGAAGTTCCCCTAGAATCTCCAGATGCTTGTTCTGAGCAAAACGTCACTGGTGGTCAATTAAGGTCAGTGATCTTATTTGATCTTTTGAAAGTCATAGTGACCAAAATCATGCAAGGCTGCTTTGAGCTTTGCATTTGAATAAGCGTAAAAGATGACGCTAGGCAGTGCGCTCCTAAAACAAAATGTTGACCTGGGCCACGATAGGCCACTGACCTATTCTGACCTTTAAATAGTCCATGAATGATGTATTGCTCGCTTCCTGTTATCAATAAATTTGAAATGAGCACTAGAAACTACCTTATACAGCAAGGCCTAGAGTAATGAAACAGGTTGGTTTTGACACTTTTCTGGCCTTTATACCTGACGCTAGGTCAATGGAATGCGTTCATTCAGTTGTTGTGTGCCCTGAAAACTATTTGAAAGATTATGGCTTTGTCTAACACTCAATTGTTACTTCACGTTGAAGAATCCCCTAGAAATTGTCCTAGCTAAAGCCATGGCCTCATTTTGACCTGCCTTAGATCAGTGATCTGACAAGATACATCTAAATTTGTTATACCAGATGATACACTGTTCAATTTTCCGTAGCTACACAAATTTGGTGCGGCTGTGCGGTATCGTTTGGAAATCATTCCAGAACGACCTATGGGGGGAGGGGGAAATTACATTACATAATTAATTAATTAATTAACACCCGAGTGCGTGTTAAGCAAAAACTGAAAGCAAATGAACCTGGGCGAAGCGTGGTGGCTGCATTGGGCTGTCTGGAATCTGGTGGCTGCAGTAGCCAGGCCGAAGTCCGCCGATTATGGTGGTCGGCCCGGAGCCTGATGCTGCACTATTCAGTCCGGAGTCTGATGTCTACAACCAGGCCGAAACCCGCCGGCTATAGTGGCTGGTCTGGAGCCTGATGCTCCCATATTGAGTCTGGATTCTGATGGCTACAGCGACCAGGCCGAAGCCTGCCGGCTATTATGTCTGGTCTGGAGCCTGATGCTTCCATATTGAGTCCGGAGTCTGATGGCTACAACGACCAGGCCGCAGTCTGCCGGCTACAATGTCCGGTCCGGAGTCTGATGCTATAACATCCAGTCCGGAGCCAGGTTACCAGGGTAACCGTCACTGGGTGATGGCAGCGATGGCTCAGAAAGGCCGAAGCATGATGGCTGAGCCGACATTTTTGGCTTACTTTACAGGTGAAAAGCCTGAAAAGCTGTTTGAAATCATAATGTGCACGGTATGCAAGTCTGTCAGCTTTGTTCTGTTCAAACATGTTGGAGAATAAAACCCGGGCACCAGCTTCCCTCGGGCTTGCTACAAGATCGTCAGACACCTTGGCTTTGCAATTTTGAATCCACAGGGTTGTATCTAGTCGCGATGTGACCATACCTGGTCACACTGGTTAGGGTCAGGTCAGGCCAGGTCTGACCACGGTGGGTCGGGGCTACGCTGCGTCTGCCGGGTACGTAAAGTAGTGGAGAACTTTACAGAAATTATAAATAAAAAAATAAAAAATACGGAAAACAGAAATAGCAGAAATTTTCTACACTGGGCGAGCTTACAAGTCGCCTGATGCGGCTTCACTTATGGAAGACGAGTGATGGCGGCCGTAGTGCTGCGAGAGGGACCCTCCTGCCGGCGAAGAATAACGCTCTTGCTGGCGGAACGCGTCACCTGGCGTGGTTAGAAATGGCACCAACACGCTCAGATTTAACTCCTAAATCAGGCCACACCAACGCAAAGCCAGTCCAACAAAGCTGAGTTTGAGCCGCTGAGATCGTTACCAACATGTCGAGTTCAAAGCGATTGGTTCGGTCCGAACTCATCCAACGCCGACCCGACGGGACTGGCGCCTCGAAACGTCCGCCATCATTGTCAGCACCGCAGCGCCGAGCGTGCGGCCAGCACCAGCAATGCGGCGCAGTGGCTATTCCTGACCTCGTGGCTTAATCCCTCACGTCGGTGGTCCACTTTTTTCGGTAAAATCGGGGCAGAGGTTCAACGCTTGATATTCTGCAGATATGCTAACCGGTGCAAATCACGTGCATTCTACTGATGGCTTATGTTATTTCACACACTCTTCGACCTGCCTTGTTCACTTCCTGCCAGGCCATTCGTTCACTACACGTGGCGGTGTCTCATAGTCTGACTTCTACACTGGCGCATGCCTCACCGGGTATTGCTGCAGTTAACCGGGCCGAGGTCATGCAAGGCAGGATCGCAAAAAACTGCCGGATATGAAGAGCGCTTGTCAGTTTGTAATATGCATAATGCAACATATGCAATATCTATACCTACATCTAACCTCAAAGACTAATCGTGCAGAAAGTCCCAACATTAATGCAGCGAAACGACATTTTCCATCTATGGTAACCCACTTGAGACCCAACTTGTGCTCTGAATGAGCAAACAACACCGAGAGCGCCCACCCTAGCGAATGCAGTCAAGTGCTCTTGACTGAACTCTAGTAATCTCGCGAGCCGCACCGTATCAGCTGCCGGCGTCGACATCAGCATTCAACAGCCCTGCGGCTGGTCGGGCGGGCCGCCGCGTCGGCCGCCCCGGCCGCACCCCCGCGTCGGTCGGTGGATCCGCAGCAACACGGCAACCTTGCTGAGTCTGCTACTTTCTGATGTAGTTTGGGACCGGAACCGAAAACTAGGCGCCCTTTTCATGGCCCCTTTCAAAATGCCAGCGGGAGGGTCCAACGTGTTTTGGTAGAGCCCGATTCAACGCTTCACCTCACAAAATGACAGTTGTCAGGTCTCTGTGGCGTTTGGTCGGCTAATCGGCGATTCGGGGTTTAACATCTCACTCGACACGTGATTCACACACCGCTCCACATGTCTCCTCTGTAGTGTCTCCCGGGTTCCACAGTGCAGCGTCTCCGGGTTCCCCACTCCCACTCCCCATCCCACTCCCCTACGCCCACCCCGCACCCTCTGCGATCAACTTAATAGAACGCTGCACCTCTACTGCTAGTGAACTAACATATCATCGTCAACTACTGCATCATCGCCTGTGAATCATTATCACGGGACGGCAGCACCATGGTATTTGTTAAGTGGTGATCAAATATATCCAGCGTCATTTCGCCAAATTTCCTGTCGTGTGGATCACTTGGATGCCCAGGTCAATGTCCATATACTAAACAATAGCATAGAAAGAGCTTCGGTCTTGCATCTCACAGGTGCTGTGCAGTATTCGGTGTCCAGACCATGGCAGGCCATTGCTCTGGTAGGTTTTTGTCCGTCCGTCATTGGGGCTTTACGACGCACTCCGCTGCTGAGGTTATGTGACGCCGCTTGGCTCTCATCCTGGCAGGAAGCGGGTGGGGAGGCGCAGAAGGGGATAATCGAGAAGGGGGGTGAGAAGGGTATAATCGAGCCGCAGGCCTCCGGTTTCCCGGAGCCGCAGCTTAACCACTACACTACCGGTACCCTCAGATAAGGTTCCGCCAGGCAGACTCGGACCACAATATCGTCGAGCACGACATTCGCCAATAATGTGTGATGATGTAGTTGGTTTTTATGCGACGTTGTCAAAAGTTTATCTTGACATTGTGCTCTGATGTCAACATGGGTCGCTGACCTATGTTGATAATTTCTGCTGGTCTTGAGTGACTGGTTGCGTCAGGTGTGGAATTTATTCATTTTGACCTTAACAGCTTCGCTTTTGATCCACGGATGTTATTAACCACAGGGGGACATCATGAGTCATTACTCTAAGCAGATTTCTGCCTCAGCATTTTCATCTCATCTTCCCTACCCGCGATACTTGTCGGATTCCATTCGTCTTTCGATTTACAATCCCGATATCTCTTCTACGCGTGACTTGCCACGAAAGGACATGCTAAATCACCGACCTGCGCTAATCTTGGAACGCAACTGGCTTCAAAAATGGCTAAACATTTCAATCACCAGCAGTATATGGAAACGCACCAACACAACTTTGTGCCTCACAAAGTCTTATAGCTGCTAACAGATCTTTAAAAATCAGATGCAACTTATGTGCTGAATCATGGGTCTCGATTTGTCCCCCCCCCCCCAATGTTGGCTTGTCCCCCAATGTTTTGGCTGGAACGCCACAAAAAGCGTAGGTAAAAGATGGCCATCACACAAAGACTACCTTCTTCGATCTTTTTGCGTAGCGGCGTCGCCATGGAAGGTGTAGTGGGATAAATTGATCCATGCAGCCTCACACTTATTTTCTCAAAAGATGGGTATCTTTTGATACTGGGGGTTAGACCCTTTTATAAATGACGTGTTTTCACTGTCAAACATAACCCCAGACGCTTATTCCCGCAAGGTAAACTTATGCCAAATGTCATTTTGTCTGCTACTCATGGAAGACCGCGACCCTAATGTTGTTTTACTCGAGACCCGACTTTTTTAGTGTATGGCTTCACGAGAAAATAAAATCGGGTAGCAGAATGCTATTTATGTGCGGCATCATGGCTTCAAAATATTGGTTCAGCTGTGAAATGGGATATACAATATACATAACAGAAAACAACGATTTCTCTGGGACATATTTTGAATCGTGCACTTTGAACCACCATCCATTATTGCAATAAAGGTTTAACGGGCCCATTCTGCCACGGGCCCTTATCGAAGTAGCACGAAAGGATTTTTACCGTATCATGCAATTACACGACTCCCCGCGCCCCGCAATCAGGCTGATGCTGTCCAGCCAGCGGCAAATGGCCCCGTTCGGCGAGCCAAATACAAACTTTTGTTCTGGAAGGTGATCTTTCCACCATGGGTTTCGCCACATTACGAATGCGGTCAGCATAACTCCGGTTGATCTCAGCTCTGCTAAACTTAGGCTTCGGTTACGACGATTGTGTGTCTTCGCGGCAATATCGTTTTTTTGCGAGCGTTTAGCGCGTTGGAGCCAACTGATTCGCAGAAAGGCAATGTCTGTTAACTGCCACGTCACCAACGTTTTTCTCCAAAGATTTCACCTGAAACTTAGAAATCGGCCACGGATAGTTGAACTCGGGTAAATGTTTGCCACTGTTAATGATAAAGTTGGTATTGTTTTCATAGACCTTGGCACATACGCTTGCCGTACATTTTTTTCAGCAAAAATGCAGGAAAGCTTGTGTTTCGTAGAAAATCCTGTGGTCATTATCTTTAAAAAGGACTATCTGCATTCTTTTACAATTCCCAGAGAATTCACCTATTCCGATTTTATCATGTAGGCTGGTCTGTTATTTCTTTTTATGCTGAGAGAGAGCTAACCCACATGAAATATTAAAATGTGTTGCAAAATATGGCATGCGCTTACCTTATGGACATCTACGGACACCTCAGGCATGTAAAAGCAATTAGCAAGCGCTTGGATGACCGGCTAATTGCGACGTGCTCGGTAGGGGAGGGGCTCAATTTAATCCCCGGGATAGAAAACAAGAGGACCAGAAACACTAAATTCACGAGGTAGGAGGCATGCGTATGAACTAACTTGTGTCAAAGTTTGAGATCGACTGGGTCAAAACATTTGTTGACCTTTGAGCCAAACAAGGTCAAACACCAGATCGGCATCCGGGTACCTCTAGAGCCCCTCATGTAAGCGCCTTAACTCTAGATACCTGTTTCCAGCCAAATTTCACTGGTGTTCGTTTCAGGTCACACCGGCCGGAACGGCTGTGCTGCACCGGTGGGGAGAACGGTTGATATGGGCCATTTTAGGTCAGTGACTTCCTCTGACCCGTAAGAAGTCCAGATAAGATGTCTGTTGACGTCATTGTGATCAAAAAGTTCGGAAAGGAGCATCAAAGACCACCCTTTACGGCGCGCTCTTCAGTGAAGAAGCAGTTTGGCTTTGGTGTCGATCCAGCCCTCATACGGATCCAAGTTCAGTGGAATGAAGCATAATCCCAGCCTCAAATTACTAATTGTCTAACAAGCTACCTCATACATTTATGGCTTCGGGTACCGGGCGTTTTCCACCTTTGAAGCATAGTTCAAAAATGTACTCTAGTGAATCCTCACGACTTATCACGTCTAATATTAACACTGGCTAGTGTCACTGCAGCACCGTTAGGGCATGCTGAGTATATCAGTTCTTTATCATTTTCACGTCCAAAGTACGCTGCCAACGCTTTGTAACATTTATACGCTTTTTCCCTGCAGTCACAACCACCACCATCATGACAATAACCGTGTGCACCTCTGCTAATGCGAATAAAAGAACGCCTGTAATTGGCCCAGCCTGCAAGGGCCTGCTACCGAGAAGTTGGTTGGTTGAAGTATGAAACAGCAAGAGTGATGTGATTCATTCCCAAAGCCAAAGTGCGCTTCGAAAAGATCCACTGCGATACACACCGAAGGGGGGAAATCAATGCCATGGTATTAGGTTTCGTTGAATTCGAAGGATAACTTCATGCTCGCGTATCTTTCTGTCTAAATAGTGTTTCAATCTTTCGCAGGATTTATTACGCAAACATGTTGAAACATTAGTGTGTTTCAAACGCTACAAAACGCTCACGTTAAGAAGCACGGCAATTCAAATGTATTGCTTTCATAGCGGTAAGCATGGATCCAAACGAGATTACTCCCACAGGGTCGACTACCCCGAATCCAAATTCTGAGCTATCAAGACGGATGTCGAGAAATCTGGTATTACTGATCGAATCGTACGCACCGGATGTAAGAAAGTGTGACACTCTCCTGAGATACGCTGTCCCACCAGCTTGCTCAACCTACAATAGGCCAGCGATCTGGCCATGTACATCTGTCTTTCTACATTTAAACATTCGCGATTTAATTGTCTACAATTACGCAAAGTTTGGCCAGGCGTAGCAGCGCCAAAACTTCGTCTTTAATGTAACCGCGTGTTTACTTCCCCATAAGAACGTATAATTGTCGTATATAACTGTGCACCTACCAACGCTAGAGCCGCTACGCCAAACCGATCAGAAATTATTTTGGAAAATATTTGGAAGGGGGAGGGGTCAAATTTATCCTCGACCTGAACGCACGTTAACATACGCACGCCGATGGAAGACCTATTAATAGCACACGTGTTTTCTACACCGCAGTTGCAGTAAATTTACCGTCATCGTTGTTTTTATATCGCATTTTTAGGTATCTAATAAAAGCAGCTTCCATTTAGCCTAAGCCTCATAGAGTATTGGTCGATGTAACTCTTGATGCCATAGCAAAAAAGTTAGGCTGAAAAAGGTGGTGCGGCGCCAAGTTGCAGGCAAAATGTTTCGCGCGCCACTCGCAAGTGACAGAAAATCTTGGCTTTGATAAAGCATCGCTCTTGTGCACGGGGATTGGGGCATTGCGACCTTATTCAAGGACAAAAAGAAAATTGGAGTAGGGTAGTAGGGTGTCATTAGTAGAGTAGGGCAGTAGGGAGCAGTAGGGTGTCATTTGGTTTGGTGGCTTGGCCCAAAACCCCAAATTCGTTTATGTAGCCGGATGTTTACCTCCCTATACATATGCATGTTTCTCGTATATAGTTGTGCACCTACCAACACCAGAACTGTCCCTCCCCTCGTAAGTCCCCCATGGCTAACCCCGTCCCCACAACCACAATACGTGCCGCCTCCAATGACCGTCATAGAGCGGCGCCTTCTGCGTCCCGAGGTGGCCTCTAAAGGGGCGCCTTCACCTTCTGACTAGAAGAGGCGCGCGCGTCCCGTGCCCGCTCCCTGAGTCCTCCCATGTATGACTATTATACTGCTTAAATTCGGGCTTTTGGTTTGGCACCCCAGAATTTTAAAAAAATTGGCACCCCATGTACTGATTGCAGACAGAAGCAGAAGCAAGACTTTAGATGACCTAACAAGAGCCTGGCTCTACTCTCTCATTGAGCAATAAATTGAGCTGCATAAGCTGTCAAACGAAGATTCGTTTTTCTTTTGTGTGCCTGCTCCGTAGCGAGATACAACGACAAGATGCAAATACAACGCGAGGGGGTCATACACCAGCCTCGTCAGTGTGAGGGCTGAAGGTAAGCTTCGAAAGGATGTACTGAAGTTAACATGATGTTGTGCTCGGTATATCACATCAAAATCATTACCAACCAAATCATGACCGATGGAATCCATTACCAATCAAAATCATGACCAATCCAATCACATTACCAGGGGATTTTCATTTATCATGCTAACATACCGGGGTTTCGTTTTTTCTTTCTTATGCGTAGTGAGATAAAAATGACAGGATACAAATTCAGCGGGAGGGGGTCATATACCGGCTCGTCAGCATGACGGCTGAAGGCAAGCTTCGAAAGGATGTAATGAGTCCAAAATAATACCGTGCCCAGTATATCACTAATCAAAATCATTACCAGCCAAGATCATTACCAATGGAAACCATAACCAATCCAAATCACGACCAATCTTATCACATCACCCGGGAATTTTCATTCATCGCGGTAACATACCGGGAACAAAATAAATTATATCATGCAAGGGGAATTTGACGCTTAGATGATCGTTGCTCAAGATCCGTTGCTGGCAGAAGCCTGTCACGTGTTTTTTTTTTCTGAAACAACGTAGCAAGAGGAAGGTTTATGTAACACTTTGGTCCAAGCTGGACCGCATTGCCTACTGCGGCGCGAACAAGCTGCTCCCTGGGGATAGCAGAAGCCCACATGATTTGCTGTGTACGATATAGCGGCAATGTGCCCCTCTTTTCCGAACCGCGCACCAGTACTATTCTGCCATCCATTTCGTTGAAAAGAGTAGGAAGCAAACTTGCCGGTGTCATCCATGACATATATATACATATATATATATATATATATATATATATATATATATATATATATGGACGGTTGCAAAATTGCGCGTGGAAAACGCTGCAAAACGACCCATTCCAGGCTGAAACGAACCATATCTCGTTACTTTGGGGCAAGCCAAACTTGAAAAAGCCATACTTGTTACTCGAGGGTGGCCAAGTAAACCTGAGGCACATTTTTGCTTCGCCTTCAACGTCCTAGTATATTTCTGTACAAATGCATGCACACGTCCTGGTATGATTTTGTACAAGTGTATGCACACGTCCTAGTATGATTTTGTACAAGAGTATGCACATGTCCTAGCACTCACCGCATCGGCCACCACCGAAGCACTTCGTGTATCTCGTTGCTCTACGTCATCTCATGCAACATGGCGATCTGCACATGCCGGTAAACCTGATACTGTACACGTACTTTACGTCCGACTAGCTGGCGAGTGAGTCGAATGTCTCGTGTGCTTGCTGCATTAAAATGCCCTTACACATTATGGCCCCAAAGAATACCTCAGTGAACCGATCTGAGAACGCTAAATCTTCTCGTGACGACCGAGGCCGGGCTCAGACCATCATTGCTGTAATCCTATTTTATGTGATGAATTTCACCTGAATTCCGTGCGGGAGCTCGACTCGACCGACGACGTTTCGGGATCCATGTGGCGGATTTTGACTTCGAAGATCGTAAACGAAGGCCCGTGACCTGAGCTAGCTTTTTGTTTGCAGACCTTTTTTCAAAAACCCATTGGTGAGCGCCCACGGGCAAGAATGGCAGAACACTGGGACATAATGTGGCATCTAAACAAAATGTAAAGCCTCTTCCACACTTTCGATAGTGTGCCTCTGTTGAGCCTAAAGGCATATGTGCGAGCAAGTGAATGACTCGAGTGGCGGATGACGGTCCTGAAGCAGAGGGTAAATATGATAATTTGACAACGAAAGAATGATAACATCACCGGCAATGGTCTTGTCTCAGCACCTAAACGAATTAGCTAACCATGCAAAACGATGAACTGAGTATATCGGTACGAAAGGGAAACCGCACAGGCGAGGTCGGGCACGGGCTCCGAGCCATACTTGGTAAGCGAGCCGATTGGAGTGACGGGAAGGGGGATGGAGGTGGGGTAGTGGGAACGGGGCAGCGGTTGGACAAGACGGTTTCACCGATCCAACTGGAGTGTGTTCAAACCGCCGTGTTTGTATGTGCGGCCGCCAGGCGACAGCAGAACCAGCATGGGGCTGGCATCTGATGGTGGATGGTATCGAATACTGACGCTGATGAGTGGCCAGCTGTCGGTTTGTGTCTGTTGTTTTGAGGTTTCTCGATGAGCAAAGCCCCATTATCTTGTGATCGGTGGTATCTCGCTTTGTTGCGGTCGGCGATATTTCGCTATCTTGCGGTTCCACCAGTGTCTCTGTGCAATATGTCGACCCCCTATATCTGGGACTAAGCTCGTCTTGGTGAACCGCGGAATATGGCCACCCAGGGACATGTTCGGAGCTTCGTTTTGACTTCTTGTGTGATCGCTGAGCCGGTTACGAACACAGCGTCTGGCGCTCTTCGGCGTCCTGGCGCTGTCCCTGGGTGAAGCATGATGATGGCACCTTATGTTTCTGCCCATGTCTTTATTCATTAACGGCAACGTCACAATGCACAGTCCATTTTAGCTTCTGTTCGGTCTCAACCTTGTGGGGCTTGGCGCGCTGGAGCGAATATAAGTTTTCGGACGCTGGGTGTTCAAGTGAGCGCACAGAATGCGGCGAGTGTCCGACTGTATTTCACGGTTTATAGATTGTAGATTACAGTTTAGCCATGGCTCTCCGTCCAAGGTCACAGTCAGATCAAACTCGTAAAGCTCTTAAGAACTGGGCCCGTGCCACTAGGAACGGAGTGAGCCGAGTCTGCCCCAACCCGCGACCGGCTGCCGCCCGGCGGGCAGACGCTGCACCCCAGACCGGAGGATGGGAGCTTCTCATAGAACGTGGAGACTTCACGTCGACATGTGGGTATTTCCTGTCCGACCAAAGTTCCATAGCCACAATATGATTCTTGGAAGACTTAATGCCGGTCGAACTTCTATTCTCGCCAGTTCGCGCTGTCTCAAAAGTATGTTTCCAAAACGTTTCGAGGAGTAAAAGTAGGATGGAAAAAGAACCCTGCGTCCTGGGATGAAAGAAACCCATTGGAAATAGAACAGCACGACCGGGACTTGCTTGAACTTCCAGCTAACTTTAAAAAGGTAAGACCATGGCTGTTACAAAACCATAAGATGAGGATGGCTTTCGCTTTCTAAAGCACACCCCTGCCTCTTGGGCAGACGGTGCAAAAATGGCGCGCTCAGACGATGGTGAGCTGATAGGGACGAACAACCAGGCTTGGCAACCCTAGCCACAGAGAACAGCGATGGCTAGGAACATCCAGGCCTATTCACAAGTCGCCTTGGGTGAAGCACACGAAGACTGCATCACAGCGTCATGGGATTTTCACCACTGGCGGTACATTAATTTCGTTAATGTTGCACACGAAAACACTGACCGTAGATCTTACCGGGTCGTGAACTGAACCAACGATATATCTTGGAGCGCAGAGAGCCGGTTTTTGGTCAAATGACGGTTTTGTCTGTTCAGATACAATAAATGGCATTAGGGAATGTAACAGCATATGAATGCCACAAGTGAGCTTCGAGCGTTAAATCGAAGTGAGCGCCCAGAGTGCACTGAGTAAATTAGTGACCTTTTGGAGTCAAAGGAACTCAGTTGCCTTTCACGCTGTTGTTTGAGCTTAGATTTGTGCAGCATCCCATTCTGCACTGTATGTGACTCAGAACACCGGTTAATATCAGCATCTTCTTGGTGTTATCAATTGGTAACACATGCAGTAGCATCACAGATCATTAGATTGATATGATTATGCCTTATGGTTGATGCATTATGATACCCATGCATAATGTGTAATTATGTTAGATGACACACACACACACACACACACACACACACATATATATATATATATATATATATATATATATATATATATATATATATATATATCATATGATTTCAGTTTAAACAACACTTCATCCATCTACAACCAGATTTGTGATGACTAAAAAATTACCAAGATACAATACTCAAGTGCTTCCTAGTGGCGGACACAAGGATTTTTAGCACGGGGATCAATTTGGTTGTCATCCATGATGACTCGAAAAAAGTGCAAACAAACCATGTACTACAACGGAATGCATGACGCCTCCCTTTTACCTTCATTTGACTACCTCTGTTGCAGTCTGCTTGAAATCTGTAAAACAAGCCTGCAATGATTCTTCCTTACAGCAGACATTGGAGAAGCGTAAAATCGTGGCAGTGAAGCATTTGCCTTCCATCCATGTGGTCCGATGCCAGCGTCATCCATGCCTATAAACGTAATTGAAATGCTCCCATGGTCAGCGCCTTCTCTGCTGATGCAGCGAGCTGAAGAGCTTGAAGGAGTCTCGTGCACACAGCCGTGTCTGTCATGGCGTGGTATCCTGCACTACCTCTGTTCTTAACCGTCCAACGTGCCTGCATAAGTGATGCCAGAAATAGTGAGGCAGGGGTAGTAAAACCTGTCGACTTGTTCACTAATGACGGTAGAAATGTATATTTTGACCCAAAACTCGGCACCAAAAATACTTAAGGCAGAAGATTTTGGTGACCGCCACGACGAAATAATACAGTGCATCCTGAAAATTCTAGCATGAGATCCCCATACACATATATTATGCCTCCATGGTGGTGTTTTCTTCACACAACACAAGCGAACATTTCCCTACAGACTGTTTACAGTACCTGCTGTACCATGGCATCTTTTTAGGTTTTATCCCAGCCCGGCGATCAAAATGTTCTTTCATTTTTAGCTGCATTTCTTAATTGGTTACGCCCCGGCCAGTCGGCCGATTCGCTGTTTTTACCAGCCGACTGTCAGCGTTCCAAAATATACAGTGTAAAGTACTGAAAAAGACCTGAATATAAGGGTTGATCTGGCCGCAAGGGTATATTTCAATCGTTGCGATGCGACTGGTATGAGATGGGTGGTGACTTTCGATGCATTGCGACTTTGCAAGCGGCATTCGCATTGCAGTGTCACGAATTCATCTACCTAGGGTTTGATTTTTGGGACTTACATTATTCGTTTCAGTGTCATGATTTAGCATCCCGTTCTCAGCGACGAGGGGCATTGACAGTTCATGGTAAGTCGGCGAGATGACCCGATCGAGGTAGAAATTCGATCCGTGATTGGTTTCTAAGGCGAAAGAGCCAATTGCATTTAGAATTACAACAAATTCCATTGGCATAGGTTCAAGCATGAAGCTTAGACCGAGGTCAAAACTAGCTTGCTTTTTTATTAGAAAGCTTGATTTATAGAGTAGCTTCTGGTGCTTCTTTCGGATCTATTAATGGCAGGGACCGCAGCAAACATGCTCCATGGATTTTTAAAGGCTAGGGTAGGTTACTGACCTAAAATGACCCAAGTCAACATTTACTTTTAGGAACATTCCGATTGGCGTAACACCTGACGCTTATTTAGGATGGAAAAATAGGATCAGTCTCTTAGGCATCTGGTCACCTTGACCTAGGAGGGTGAAGCAAGATCACTGACCTTATTTGGGCACCATATACTTTTTGCCTAGAGCAGGCCTTTAACTTCGCGGTGGTTGCATGAGGAGGTCTGGGGTACTTGAGACACCAATCTGGAGATGGCCTTATTTGGCTCTATGTGCCCCAAGGGCATGACCTAGGAACCTCCACTTTAGGCAGAGGTTAGTTCATATACAGGTCAACACATTTTGTGAGTTGGGTGTATTTAGCCACCTTAGTTTTTGAGATCTCAGCGTGGTTACATTGACCCCCGTTCGAGCGAAAGGTATTTAAGTGTCAACCGGCACGTGTTAAACGGAACATCCCACCTTATTTTGTACTTGGCATTTACTGTTACATCAGATGCGTACAATTTGAGCAATAATGCCAGTTTTCACGAAATTCCTCTGAATACCTTAGACTTTCCATTTGATGTAACCAGCCCTGCGGGAAAAAATCAGTTGGCTCTCTGCCAACTGCTACAGAAACAATGCATTTAAGTTGCCTTGCGTTTTCCAACGTGTGTTCTGTAATGTTTGCAGTACACTAAGGTGGTAAAATATTCGTGAAAGAGCCGCTATTAAAGCTTCAAACAATCTGTATAGACAAAAAGATAGGTAAATTTGAGGCTGTTATCACTCGAATCCAACGAACCGTTATACTACGGCATTGATTTCTCCCCAATGGCGTTTACCACAACGACTCTTTTCTCTTCGTCTACCACAGTGACCCTTGTGGGAATGGATTGATGCACATGTTCCATGTGACCCACCGACTCAAACTTCAGCCAACCAACGCTTCGTTAGCATGTGCTTGCCCGCTGGGCCCAACACAAATGTTAGCTATTCGCACCAGAATAGGTGTCGCGGTCGTTATTACGACGGTGGTCGCGAATGCGGGGGAACAGTGTATTGCTCTTAGAGCACTGCCGGCGTGCTTTGGAGTAAAAATGACATCCCTATGATGTCTTGGCGGCACTGCATTGGCACTACCCATTGTTTTATTAGACATGACTAGCCCTGAAGTTTTTCCAGAGCATGCTTTTGAGATACACCTCAAAGGTGGGGCACTCTAACACTGGTTGGCTTTTAATACCACTTCTGAAACCAATGCGAAGACGTGCAGCCCGGGGCTCAGCCTTGCCCGCGGGATGCAATTTACCGCAGTTTATACCTGTCGGCCCCGCGGCAGGACGAAAGACTTCAAACGTAAATAGAGGACTGACGTCTTGTTTTTCATTGAAGTTTTTTCATTGTACTCAGCTGGGGAACTTGGCGAGCCTTAGAAGGAAAAAGCCCTACACAGAATTTACCAAGCGGTCTCAATCTCTAGCAGAGTCTCTCCTCTCTTCTCTATCTCTCTCTCTCTTCTCTTTCTCTCTTTCTCTCTCTCTCTCTCTCTTCTCTCCTCTCCTCTCTCTCTCTCTCTCTCTCTCTCTCTCTCTTCTCTCTCTCTCTCTCTCTCTCTCTCTCTCTCCTCTTTTCTCTCTCTCTCTTCTCTCTCTCTCTCTCTCTCTCGCTCTCTCTCTCTCTCTCTCTCTCTCGCTCTCTCTCTCTCTCTCTCTCTCTCTCTCTCTCGCTCTCTCTCTCTCTTCTCTCTCTCTCCTCTCTCTCTTCTCTCTCTCTCTTCTCTCTCTCTCCTCTATATCTCTCTCTCTCTCTCTCTCTCTCTCTCTCTCTCTCTCTCTCTCTCTCTCCTCTCTCTCTCTCTCTCTCTCTCTCTCTCTCTCTCTCTCTTCTCTCTCTCCTCCCTCTCTCCTCTCTCTATCTCTCTCTCTCTCTCTCTCTCTCCTCTCTCTCTCTCTCTCGCTCTCTCTGTTCCACTCTTCCACTGAGCTTTCG
>NW_023596889.1:183651-209499 GCF_011947565.3 Pollicipes pollicipes
ACGACGGATGCGCGAATAGCTTCTGGTTAACCCGCCCCCGGGGGGGAAGTTGACTACCTCGTATGTTTTTTTTAGCACAGCTAAAAAACGAATGTTTACAGAAAAACCAGTGTCAGTACCTTGTCATGCATCAATTTGGCATCTTTGCGTGAATTTTAGGGTTTTATCTGCCAAGGTCAGTGACTTAGGATATGTCAAAGAGGTCAACTTTAAAAAAACGTTGACTTAGCATATTTGTTTGGGGTACATCAATTATCATTGCTCAAAAACCATGCTGTCGTGATAGAAAATGTTAATACCTGCAACTTGCATCTTTGAGGTTTTTAAGAAGGCGAGTTCGTTGACCTGGGGTGAGGCAAATTTTTGCCATGTTTCGTAAATAATGCGAGCTTGTATGCATTTCTATGCAGTTTTGGTGTCTGCATATAAGGAAAAGAGTACTGACCCACATGCGCAACCATCATATGACCATAGCGCACATGATACTGACCTAGGTCATGACTTACGTCTATGGCTTCCTTTTGCAGCTCACATGCTGAGCTCAAAACAGGCAGCTTTTTTCGAAAATCTTGGACGCAGAATTCAAGTACTGCACTAAAAGCATGCTGTGATATCACATTAAGGCACAATCAGGTCACAGTAAGCAACGTGGAGACACGCGAGATCATATGAGGTCATCCAATGTCACTGATCCCTGTTGTCAGTGGTGGAGAGGCGAAATGAACGAGTGGGACGCGCGTGACCACTTCGATTTCGTGTTAATGAAGCTGATATATAATCTCACGAGTCAGTGTGCCTGTTCTCAGTTTGTTACAGCTACCGCGCCAAACATTAAAGGGACTCTGCGCAAGGTATACAAGAGCGATGCGTCCTGGGGTGCCTCTAGATGTACAGCACACTATTTCTGACAACAGAAAAGCATAGTACTGGTCACTTAGACCAGGTTAGCACTCGGTATTTTTCATTTGAATGGTTTATAAGTTTCACGTAAGTTAACCTCAGCTGACCTCTATGTCAGCTTAAAATGGTACTGCGATACTTAAAAGGGTACTGGTTTGGGATACTTTTGTCCCACAGCCGCAACTCATAAGAAGCTAGTCAAAGACACATTATGACAAAATGCAAAAGCGTATCGTTCCTGTAGGCTACTGGTAGCCCAGTTTGATCGGTGGTCTGGCTGGAATGGACTTCCCAGAATTAACGGTTGCTTCCGTGCTCTCACTTTGTTTTGACTTGCTAACTTATATTTTGACTGCATTTATCAGGTGACCTTTTTCTTTGGTGAACTTTGTAACCTCTCATTTGCCCTAGAGTCAACAATTTGGTGTGCAGTCTTGATGAAACTTTCACAGCAGTGTTTGCTTTTCTCGTGCGACGTCCAGAAGTTGGAGGTCCCGGGCGGGGAATCAACTTCCCCCTGCCGGGTGTGGTTGTCTCAGACCACCGGCCTGCGCAGGTTCTGTGCATGCATAAGGAAATACGATCATTAAAAATTTATTAGACGATGCAAGCTTCAGTAAGTTTAGGTGCGTAGGGAGTGTTTACGGTTTGCATAGGGCTCGAGTGAAACTGCAATTTTGAAGACCCTTCAGTGCTGTTCACACCCTCCCCTTCTTATAACCTAAGCTCCTCTGTTTTCTTAACTATGCTCCTGCCGAAAATGGGGTGTGTATGTCGGGGAGGGTATTTCAAAGCACTTTGGCGTTCATGGCGTCCTAATAACAATCTTCAAATCATGTCATTCCCTCAGCCATACAGCGATCAAGGCCAATAAAAACATGATTACCCTCGTGTTTCGTGAGCACGATTTTCCAAACATAGCAACCGTTCATTGGCATCAATTAATGTTATGCAAAGTAAGGTGACTTAATCAGGCCACGACGCATTGAGAAGCATAGTTACTTAACAGACGTTTGCAGACGAGAAAAAATTTTCCACTTCAAAACTGTACCAATAGTTATAAGTGAGCTTATCTCATCCTACCAGATGCTTGCTTTCGTATTTTCAAATGTGAAACATTCCTTTTGATATTTGTTGTCCTATGTATATATAAATATATATATATATATATATACATATATATATATATATATATAATATATATATATATATGACAACAATGTAATTGCTTTCATTGCAAAAATGATAATATTATTGTATTAGAAAAACAATTTATATATATATATATATATATATATATATATATATGCAAATTACATATAATATATATTTATAATATAAGTCGTATGACAATCTAAAATGCATACAGGATTAGATTAGATTAGATTAGACATGGATATAGGATTACGGTGTACATTTTAATCATTCCAATCCGGCCGAAACCTGGTGACTAGGCTTCGTCACATGAAATACGTTGCGCCGACCATCATCAGCGCAAAAGCCTCGCCACGTGCATGCGGCGAATTGGTCCGTACTGTGCAAACTGGTTGGTTGGCCGACAACAAACCTGTAGTGGAAATAGTGCTGTGGACAGCTTTGACCCTGTTTGAGGCCTACAATGAATCGGAACGAATGCCTATTGAATGGCTTGTGGTGGCCTGCGTGTACATTAGTACCAGCACATTAGACATTACACATACGGATCGTACGCTGCTACACATGTTGGCACCATTAGATCTATAACTATACATACAGTTATAGGTCTATAGCTAGACAGACACAGCACAAAACTATATCCGCATATAGTCTAATACAGCACGCTTACACTCAACTTTCCTACATAACAGACATTGCCTGAAGCCTCTCAAAAGGGTCCCAGAATCAAATCGCAGGATTCCAGTAATCCACGCCCGACCGAGTGAATGGCGCTGACTTCGCCTACCGATGCTTTTAAAGCACAAATTCCAAACGGACGCTCGTAGCAACACCGCAATTTCAGTAACTGTTAATCTATCAAGTGACATCTTTTGTTGCAGATTTCAACTTATTGAATCTGCCCAAGTTCAGTGACCTACATTAGGGTCGAAGGTAACAACGTCTAAAACTTTCACCCCGCAAACACTTTTGTGAGCAATTTGCCATTGCTCAAGGTGTATAGTATTATGATATGTCGCTGCTCTTAGTTTGTATATTTTATAGTTTTCGAAACAGGCAACGCCGGTGATCAGAAGTCAAATAAATTCTGCTATTATTTTCGTACATAATGCAACTTTATGCTTGTTTTGTGTATTGTTGTCGTTTATATATGAAGAAAAGAGCACAAACTCACCTGCGAAGCCATCATATGACCACAGTGCGCATAACCTCGGCCCACGTCATGACCTACCTATAAGAGTACCCTATGCAAAACACGCTGAGCTCAAAATAAACAGTTTGAATGGGTATCTGTTGGCGCGGAATTCGTATGCTCCGCCGAAAGCATGTTGTTAAATCCTTGTAACGCATAACAAAGTCACAATATGCCACTTGCAAACATGCAAGGTCAATTAACTCTGTTGTCAGTAGCGGATACTAACGTCCTTGTTCTCAGTTTATTACAAATGCAGTACCAAGCGTAGAAGGGATTATGCATAATGTATTTAACAGCTTTGTAATCTTGAGTGGCTGTAAATGTACAACTCCTTTTTCTGACCACAAGAAGACATTCTACCGGTCACTTAAATCCAATTAACATATGTCACATTTGCATTTAAATTGCTTATAGAAGTGCCCTAAGTTGACCCCATCTCATCCTCAGGTCAGCATGAAAAGATACATTTGTGTCTGAGATACCTTTGTCCCACGGCTGCTCCTAATAAAATAAACTTAGTCAAGAGCACATGGTGAAATAAGACACAACAAGATCGTTTTTGAAGACTACTGGTAGACCAATTTTGAACGCAGACCTGACCTGCCCTGATCCTTGTGGAAGGACAGAAATAGGCGAGATAGACTCCCTACCAGCTAACTGTTTACTTTCGTTCTCTAAATCTTTGTTTTGACGTGCTGGCATATCATTAACTGCAAGTGTCAGAACGATCTTTTTAACCTTTCTTGACAGTTGGCGATCTTACGTTTGACATAATGTCTAAAACTGTGTGTGCATTATTTGAGATGACGAGACCTTCACAACCATACTTTTTTCCTAAAAAATGTCTGGAAGTTGTAGATGGGGAGTCAGCCCTCCCCCCCCCCCCCCGGCCGTGATTGTTTTCAGGCCCCTGGCCGAGGACAGGTTGACATGGAACCAAATGGGACCCTGGATTCACCATTGGTATCCAGACACAGGTTTACAGTACGTGACATAGGCCATGTATTTTTATAGAGGCCATATATGTAGATCAAGTCGCATTATAATGTGCAGATGTGTATGTTATTGTGTCATACAGTTGTATAGGGATGTTTTGGAGGCGTGTTAAGAAATGTGTCAAGAGACTGAGAGGTGGCTTTGTGTGACAAATTTTGTGCAAATTCAAGGTCAGCGACGCTTTCATGTCGCGAATCCAGTAGCGTCGTGTTGACGTTTACGACCGATATTTGCTCACCGAACATATCAACCACATGGACAATGCTGCCGTCCAAAGGTAAAACGTCATGTACTCATTTCTAGACATTTTGCGCTTTTTATGTCATCTGATTCGTCTTGTCATGCTGCATTCAGATATTTAAACCAATAGTTGAGATTTTCACAAACATTTGGCTAAGAGAAAGGCTAAGGGTTTGTGAAAATTTTAACTGATTGTTTGAATAACCGAAATTAGCACGAGTACGTGGATCAGATGACATTAAAACCGCAAAATAGCCAGAACTTAACAGATGGGGTTTCACCTTTGGACGGCCGAATGTGCCCTCTAAGGCCCATCGTTTGTGACATCGCGGTTGACCATCAGGCGAGCCCGGGATGATGACCGCCCCCTTGCAGGACACCGGCCACCGCCGGTGGTCCACAGTCGGTGCCAGGATATTATGAAGTCGCGGTACCGCGCTCTGGAGGAGTCCGAACTGAACGACATCATGCGGAAATTCAGCCTGATCCGGTGCGAGTCTGGAGGCCCGCCACGCGCGTCCGACCACTTGCCTGCCGCGGCTTCACGCGCGCCTGGCTGAGACGTGACCTGGCTATTGATGAAGTGCTGTGTATGCGTTCACCCTTAGAACTACACAGAATTCGATATGTATTGCCTTTTTGGATGTTGTTTCGATTGGTCGTTTGGTTGCTCATAAATGGTCAAGTAGTCATGCTACTGATAGAGTAAGCACATCAAAAGACACGATGCAGTGTTAAAACACAGATCGAAAAGTTCATCAAGGTAACTTTATGTGAATTGCTCGGAGATTTCTGCTGAGAGTAAGGCTGACTCTGCGGGCGCCGGCAGCGAAGCTGAGGTGAGCGAGGAGGTGCGTCAGCAGCTGCGCATGCCGACCTTCGACAGCTGGCAGTGGACGCACGAAGAGATGCTCCTGCTGCTGCAGCAGATGTTCATCGACCTCGAACTCATGACGCGCTTCGCGCTGGAAGTGTCCACTCTGCGCCGCTTCCTGCTGCGCGTGTTTGAGAACTACAACGTTGTGCCCTTCCACAACTTTCGTCACGGGTTCTGCGTGACGCAAATGGTGAGTAGGTCACGCGGAACCCGCGTGATGTGACTTTCCAGGGCTGTCCTTTGGGAACTTGGCAGCAACCGTTCTGGTCTATACTGATGGAGAATTTGCGGTGTGGCACACTCCCTAGGGGCCTATGGCATTTCAACCATTTATTATAATACATGTCAGCAAGGAATGCATTGAGGTCCTGTTTTTTTGGCATTATAAGCGTGAAGTTCTCACGTTGACAAAAATCGACTTTTAATATGTCATAAGTTATGATGAGGTGCGTGCGTATCCCAGGAGGCATACTGAGTCGGCGTATATACCAGGAGCTGTTCAATGACAAGCTCTTGATTACGGGCAGAGCCTGAAACATCATGTTTTGACGATATGTGAAGTGTTTGGTTCATGGCATCGTTGAACCAGTACCTCCTGACGTTTTTGAGAGTCGATTGTTGTCAGCATTACACTGGGGAGACTGTGCTTAGTTTCACGTTGGCGTTCGGCGTTTTTGGGAAAGTGTTGCTTTTATTTTCTCTGTTTTTTGTTATAGCCAATGTGTGGGTGGTAAACCTTTCCACCACCGGCACCGCCTACCGCACCAGCACCAGGACCAGACGGTGTTTTAAGCGTGCTGTGCTGTCTTCCGACACCGCGTGACCTTGCTGTCTTTCAGACCGCGTCGCAGATCTTCAGAAAATCCGGCTTGAAAGGATTAAGAGCACGTGTTTGGTCCCAATGCTCACACTAAGTTGATTTCGTGGTCCCAGCGCAAGAAATTCAGCAACTGCTTGTCGTTTCTCGCCTTCCAGGTGACGTGACGCAATTACCACAGAAATTCTTCCTTTAACGTTTTGGTCAGCCACGGCAGCAGCGGGATCTTTTTGTAGCATACAGGCTGCAAAACGAAGCCCATTGACAGGTTGTCCGTTTCCAGGCAGTCGCCAGCTGACCTTCAAACATTCGCTCAGAATTGTTCAGGTCCACCGACTCAGGCTCAGGCTCAAAACGTGCTGTAACCATTCACAATTTATTTTGGGCTATTACGGCCTCGCAGTAGTAAGGTAACACAGCAGACGGTGGTTATCACGCGTCATATCCACGAATAAGCACACACACATACACACACGCACGCGCACACGCACACGCACACGCACACGCACACGCACACGCACACACACACACACACACACACACACACACACACACACACACACACACACACACACACACACACACACACACACACACACACACACACACACACACACACCACACACACACGTACGCATGCACGCAGGCGTCCAGGGGACCTCAAGCATAACAGCAGAGCAGCGGAGCAGCGGGCGGCCAGCAGGGCCTGAAGCAAATTTACATGCACCCGGGTGGCGGAATGAATGCGATTTATTGCGTTGGGGATGTCATTTTGACAACCTTAATATATCGAGAACTAAGGGAGCTAGATACCCCAAATTCACAGGGTTAGTGCAATTCTGCGTGGACTCATTTGTCTGAATTTTTACATGCTTAGTTTGTGACCTTTGGGTAAACGAAGGTTAAGTACATTCAAGCTAGACATCGGTGTCGGACATGCTACCATACAAACTCACTCATCCAAATTTAACCTAGATACCCTTATCGAGAATAATCATGATCAAGGCGATTCTAGGTAGATGGCCATATCTCGCACTTAGATTACGCGTTAATATGGTCACATTTATAAGCCTTAAGGGAGGCTGACACAAAAAATGTGCAACACATTTTGAGATTACTTTTGCATTTGGATTTAGAATCATCGCTCAAGACTATGCTGAAAGGCAAATTCCTGGAAGCAAAAAATTTACACAGGCCATTTCAAATCAGTGACTTTCATTAAGCAATCGTTATATATTATGTTAACCTCCCTGCGATGAAGAAAGCAATCAAATAAATTATGCAGTTTAAAAGCTCTTTGGTTTTGGATCTCGATCTGACTTTCACGACTGAGTCAAGATCTACCAAATGAGATGCAAATTGAACATATAACCTAAATCGTCCACTTGTTTATTGGAAACCATCTCTAAATTGCATGACTTCGCTTAAAACCCAGTTACCACATCGCTTCGGAAGATGCCCAAATCATTGCCTTTGTTGACAGCTGTGGCCTGATTTTGAACCACTACAAGTCAATGATCTTTGAAATTATATGCTTTATTTTACGCCACAGTCATTCGGTAATCCACAGCCACATTGAGTAAAGTAATTGAACACCCATGTATCACTGCTCAAAAGTTATTTGGAAAAAACCACAGAGGTCAAATTCACCTCACTTCACGCAGGTACGGGCTAATCCCGATCCCTGTGCAGCTGGTGCCTCAAGTGGAGACTACGGAGAGGTATGGAGAGCCGCGACGGGGACCTGAGCACACACAACCTGCCGTGCTGTCTCGCGCGTCGGCCACGGATCTCCGACACGATCCGAGCTCGCTGGCCAAGATCTCAGACTCGCCCAGGCGGCGCACCTGGCATCTTATGCTCAGGGTACAGCGCGAAACGAAATTCACAGCACTCAGCCAGCCCCAACTTCTCTAGCAGATTCGTTGCATGACCAATGGTCAAACTTACTGAGACCAGCAATAACTTTTGCTGGGCAGGTCTTTGCTGAAAGGAAGTGTGTCACATCTGTGTGGGTTTTTAAAAAAAATAGACATCTTGAAGACCTTTCTTCTGTTCACAATTCTGCCCTTCTTAAGACCTAAGCCCCTCTTGTTTCTGAGCTATACGTCCGCTAAAATTGGAAAAGATATATGGGCGAGAGTATGTCAAAGTCACCTTGGTATTCATGAGGCCATAATAACGTTATCCAGATCATGATGTTCCATAAGCCATGCGACGGTCAAAGCCAATAATAGTATCATCGTTGAGGCGTTCATATCTGGCGTTGGTGGGCACGATTTGTAGATATAACGGCCGTTAATTGACCTTCGATCAATGTTGTGCAAAGTGCGATAACGTAATCGAACCATGGCGTGTTGAGCAGCATATTTACTCAGCAGAGAATTGTGCTGTCTAGAACATTCTTACCTTTAATACCTTTAATCGAAGAGAGGCTTTTACCTACCAATTTAGGGCATTGATACAATTAAGACATCCCCTTAATCCAAAACATGTTCCTCTGCGAACCATTGCCGTATGTCAGGACATAGCAGCGGGTCTGCAAGTGAGCCAAGTCATTGACCATCGCGAAGATGATGGAGGGAGGCAGGTAGTTCATCACCGCGTTTATTTCAATCCATTTGATTGAAACCAATTGTCAAGGAAAGCCAGCAGATGCGTTATCGTAGCAACAACTATTGGAAGCCACAGTTATACCCACTGATAACATTGAGGACGACTGGTGCGCCTTCATCAAAAGGACTGAGGTCGCTGGCGAAGGCGCAATAGAACAGTGGTCTGAGGGTAGAGTCCTAGAAGATGCCGATGCTGGTTGGGATCGATTCAGATGCTGGAGCGTCAGTGAAGTAGGCGTGGTTGCGGAGGTGTGCAGAAAACCAAGAAATATCGGTTCATGAAGACCCAGTTTAGCCAAGTGTTTTGCGTGGTCGATCACATTTGTTCAAATACAGGAGATGAGGCAGGGACAATCTCTTTCCAGTGGTTGACGGAAAGAATATGGTCAGATATGGACATCAGCAAGATTTCCGTCGTGTAACGGGCACGGAGTGCGTGCTGGGTGGGGAAAGGAGTTGGTTCTGGGACCAGTAGTTGTAAAGCCGTTGGTGAGCGGCCCCTCTACAATCTCGACAATGGCAGGAGCGATGTAAGTTGGCCAAAGGCTAGACGAGTCTGAAGGATCGCCGTGTTTATGAATCGGATAAACGAGGAAATCAGTAATCAGGGACAGTAGGGAGAGAAATCATGCAAATGACCGAATGCAGGAACACTCAGCCCATCTTTGCAAAAGACAAACCATACGGATATTTATCGATGCGGCGAGGGTAACGATATTGGACGATGCCTGTGAATATCTACAAAACGTGCCTCACATTCGCGCAAATTTCGCAGTCACACACCAATTTTTGAGAGATAAGACGCAAGTTGGATGTCGCAGGGTCTTGCCAATTCATGACAGTTGCTGATAATAACATCGGACACTGAACTGGAAGAAAAGATCAATGATTTCGCACATTACGACATCGAGAGGCCCGGCAGAAAATGTGTGGCCGCTTCTTAGCAGGGTCCCAGGTCTGCTTTAAGAAATTCACGTTAAGTCACCACAGATTAAAGCAATTGTAGAAGATGGCACCAACGTTCAGAAGAGGCGGCTACCAGACCAGGAGATAACCAGCTAACAGCCATCGAGCTCATTGAGATTGGCGCATGCGGGGAGACCGGCACTTCACCTCCGTGCAGGTCACATATCTTGCCATGCATGAATGGGTTCTTGAACTTGCACTTCATGATGTGTCGCCGTGATAGTACCACAGTCACAAATCAGTGCGTCGTGATAGCGTCAGAATCACAAATCAGTGCCTCATCACGCGGTAGTATGGCATTCAACGGCACAGCACACTTGCAACACGACAACGTATGACGACTGGCCCTTGCCCTTTCAAACACATTCGTGTCCACGAAGCGACAACCCACGTCATATTCATAAAACCAATCGCTGCAATCACGGCGGCCGATCGGTCCCGGCGCGTCTCGGTTTGAATCAGATTCCGAGATGTGCAGATCAAATTCTGCTGGTTAACCTGGAGGCCGATCATAACACGCATGGACAATTTTTCCCGTGACGTTATCAGCAAACTAATGCATGCGACACCAGTCAATCGGGCCAGACAGGCCAAACATTCAAGCAGCGCACCGATCATGCATGTGATCCCAAATTGATACTATCTTTAGCTTGCTCTATGAATGACAATCGACTTAAAGGGAGAGTCCCACATTTTTATGGGGTTTTGAGCTGAAATGGGCGTCTTGAAGATCATCCGGTGCAGTTCATAGCCCTGACCTTCTTGAGACCTAAACCACTCTAGCTGCTGAGCTACACGCCCGCGGAGGTGTACAGACTAGTTCGAAGAGACTATTCCACGGTCACCCAGGCATCCACGATGCGTCTTTAATAACGTCATTCAAATCCTGCCATTCCGTTGGCCATGCGGCGATCAAGGCCAATATAACTATAATTGCCGATTCGTTCATGTCTGGTGTTCGTGAACACGATTTCCAGATACAAAGTACGTCAGTTGGCTTCAATCAGTGTTCTGCAAGGTACGATGACGTAATCAAACAATAACGTATTGAAGAACATACTTATTAAGCAGAGAAAATGCGCTGTCCGGAGGAATCTTTTCCACTTAAAAAACACCGAGAGTTTCAAGTGAGCTAATTTCATCAGATCTGATGCTTGCTTCAAGATCTACAAATGTGAAACATTGCCTACAAATCACTCGCGCATATGACGCAAGTCCAACGATTGAATGCTCGCGCGGATACCATTCCGTTTTGATGCCTCGCAGTCCTCCACTGCCGAGGCACCAAGCCGAGGTTTACGGGTGACCTGAGCACCAGGTCAGGGCATTCCCCGGCGGCGAGCGCCGGGGAATGCCTGACTGACTGACCTGACTGACTGAATGACTGCAGACAATGACTGACTGACTGAATGACTCAGCGCCTCCAAGGATGCCGCGAGCGCGACCGGGATTGCTGCGCGTCTCCGGAGGTATCGATTCCGGGGGCTGAGATTGCTGCACGTCTCCGGAGGTATCGATTCCGCTGATCTCCTTACGGTCACGTGATGACACAATCGGCGTCCGGATTGACGCGGTGTTCGCTGCGGTGGGCCGATTGCATTTGCGCCGAGCGGCCGTGCTCCGTGGGGACGACCGCAAGGGTGAGGCACGCGCGGCGCGGGCGAAGCGTCGCTCCATAGCGGGCGAGTATCGTCCGAGTGTTGACACTGGCGCAACGCTGTAAACGCATCACATGAGTGCGATGCTCGCCTCAATTTATGGAATCAAGCCGTTCGAAGTTTGCGCTTTTCACGGCGAGGTTAGGGCTCTGCATCGCGCCGGTATCCAGGAGGTTCGTTCAAATTTCTGACTAAAACGTTAGATGATGTGGGCTGGCGGGAATTACCGCTCTAGGCGAACCGGCCAGTTGCGCGTCAGATCAGGTATGGTCAGGCACGGCCTGCCTTAACAGGATTAAGCATAACCTAGTCGGTCGTGATCGCGAAGACTGTTGATGTCGTAAGCTCCACAAATCCCCATAAGCCCCAAACTGGCGCCAAACGTGAACGGCCACGTTATACGCATATGGCGAAGACATGCTATTTTACACAAAAAGGCTCTGAACCTTTCTCATGCCTTCATGCGCAATGTTGCAGGGCGTATTCTGCTCAGAAGTGATATCAGCTGTTGAATGTAACTGTTTCCTGAGTCAGGCGCAATCCTGGCGCACGATTTACCACGCACGAAATGCGTTACTACGATTCTAACTGTATACCACGGGCAGACGTTCCATAGAGCCGGAGCTAGTCTGTGCTACAATCGTGTTGCATCTCACATCATACAGCACCCTTCTCTCACCTATGACGCCATCAGCGAGACTTTCACACCGTGGGCGCAGCCAGGAAGGAGGGGAGAGTCTCCCTTTCGATTCGGGTCGTTTGTTTTGACGCCATGGATGGCTCCTGACAGGCAGATAAAGATCAGCATTGTGTGAGCTCAGTAAAAGAGTTCTCAGTGAGCTCCGGCCTCCGACAAGAAAATCCGGGCTGCGTCTCGGTTCCAATCGTACCGTTCAAATCTGCTTCGTTTGTATACAGTCATGCTCAGATGAACCGTGTGCTCGCACCTGGTGTGCTATTGCAAATGTACGCTCTACCCAGCAATGTACCTACGTTCTACCACTCTCTTCCTAATCAGAAACCAACTGAATGACACTAAACGAGTTTCAAGTGTGGCACAAGAGGCAATGCTAATTCGTTTCAATATTGTTCGCGTTTCTTTCACAAATTGCACGCCTTTCCGCCTCAAAGCAAGGTGGCCCCGTATGAAATCACGAAGTTGAGCGCGGGGTAGTGTTCACTGTCTGACCGTAACCGATTCTCCCAACGGGTGTGTTCGATGGTGTGAGCGCGTGACCTGCTATCGGGTCGCGTTATGCAACGTCGGGGCACAAATGCTGCAACGCGAAAGGCTCTGGAAATGTGCGCGTGTTCTCGATTGTGAGGACTCTTGGCCTGAGGTCAGGCGCTCCTTCAATGTTTGGAAATGTGCGCGTGTTCTCTATTGTGAGGACTCTTGGCCTGAGGTCAGGCGCTCCTTCAATGTTTGGAAATGTGCGCATGTTCTCTATTGTGAGGACTCTTGGCCTGAGGTCAGGCGCTCCTTCAATGTTTGGAAATGTGCGTGTGTTCTTGATTGTGAAGACTCTTGGCCTGAGGTCAGGCGCTCCTTCAATGGCTGATTGTCGCCGATCACTCTCTAGATTACACCATGTCGCGGAGCACTCCGGATTTCTGGGAGTCGTCTGTCGCCCCCAGATGCACTCAATGGTGTGGCCGTGTGATCTGACATCTCAGAGCTCTCTGTGTGAACGTCTGACCGCGTCGGCCACTCTCCAGATGTACTCGATGGTGTGGGCATGCGACCTGATGTCGCGGACAGAGCCGCTGGACGTGTTCATCCTGCTGATCGCCTGCATCTGCCACGACCTCGACCACCCCGGCTACAACAACATCTACCAGGTGGGCTGGTTCGTGTGGAGCCCCGCCGGCCAGCCCGGGCGTGGGGCTTGCTGGCACCGCTGCGCGACCGGTGTCGCGGTGCCTGCTGACCCCTGCTGACCCCTGCTGACCCCTGCTGACCTGTGCTCGGTCTCACCCCGGGTCTGCGTGAAGCATCGTTTGTGCCTCCACGGCCAGACGGCGATGAGAACAGCCATCATAAACGGAAGGTCGGCGCTGACGGACTGTGACTGCCGTTCAGCGATAGATACTGTGGCGCCAGCACTCCGGACAATCAGGGGCCGTGTTCAAATTCCGCTACGCAAGGATCAATGCGGCCAGATGTCTATTCACAAAGTTTCGCCGCAGCAGGGGATGACTCGGCCGGCACCGCTGCACGGTGTTCGTAGTTGGAGGACGATGACGCAGGGAACGCGTCGGGATTGCGTCACGGGGATCCCTGCGCAGGGACCACCGCGCCGTGGCCGCGGCACAGAGGTGCTGGTCACCGGTCAGAAAACGCACGTCACGGACTGGCCGCTGCTCCCCAGAGCCAATCGGTCTCCGGGCGGAACGGGGTCGACAGCGACACCCCGTCGATCCCAGGCCGCCACGACAAGAGTTCGCTTTCACGGCGCGTGGCGCAAACAGACCGCGCCGCGTACCGGCTGCAAACAGCGGCAAAAACGGCGCTGATCGGCGGCAAGCGTGGCGCGCTGTACTATCTTGCCGGCCGTCAGCTTGCTCGTCAGCACAGTGCTGACGCTGACACTCAGCTGTCTTGCCGACTGTCGGCTAGCCCGTCACTACAATGCTGACACTCTGCTGTCGTACAGACCGTCGGCTGGCTCGTCCGAACAGTGCTGACACTCAGCTGTCGTACCGATGATCGGCTGGTCCGTCAGTACAGTGCTGACACTCAGCTGCCTTACCGACCGTCGGCTAGCCCGTCAGGACAGTGCTGACCGTCTTACCGACCACCGGCCGACCCGTCGGTGCGATATTGACAGTCTGGTGCCGTTTAGGATGCCGGTCTGTATAATATCAGCCACAATATCTGACATCGCTAGACTATTCAGAAAGTGCAACGCTTCAGCAAAATACGATGGTGTAGCAATGGTAAATTTCCGATGCACAGTGAGACCTGTTTATTTTCTGTGGTGATATGTTAAAAGTACAGCCAGCATCCTTCTTCGTAGCTGGCCGGCGCGAAGGTGCCGTCTGCTGCCTCCCTATCCTATGTCATCAATGCAGCAATCTGCCGACGCTCGCGGGCATAATTGAAAAATGATGCATCCCTCTGCCAGAACAAACCTAGTAAAAGATTATTGGCTGGTTGTATAAGGCAGCTGCGCTGCGGTAGATGTAAGGGTTATTTTTGTGGGGAAATTGTGCCTACTGATAGCAATCATCATGGTGGTGGAACAGACCGGCAATAGCATCGTATCGGGGAACACTTCCGCATAATCATCTCCAATACTGCCGGATCCGCCAGCATGATGTCTGCTGCGCCTTGCGATTACCCTTCAGAGGCTCGCGGAGGCGGACACGTCAAACTCACTGGCATTGGATCGGCTTGGGGGGGGGGGGGGACCATTATGATTATTATTGCGAACTTTGGAGAAATCCAGCTAGTGGCTATTCTAACGCCGCGTCAGTGAATACTACGTAGATCAACACAGAACACGCAACACAACAAAACAATGCGGGAGACGAACAGTAAGGCAGCGACTCTGAAGCGGTCGGCTATCGCATTCGCGTCGTGCCCGTTTGTGCCATGACATTGTCGATTGATGTCATTGACATGACGTGACATTGACATTGCTGTCCTGCTGATGCCCTGCGCCGGCGCCATGACCGCGCTTCGCCCCCAGCCATGCTGGTGGCGTCGCCGTCCCCGACAGATCTGTGGCCCGCACGGCACTGCGGCAGCGCTGTGTGTGTGTGTGTGTGTGTGTGTGTGTGTGTGTGTGTGTGTGTGTGTGTGTGTGTGTGTGTGTGTGTGTGTGTGTGTGTGTGTGTGTGCGCGCGCGCGCGCGCGCGTGCGTGCGTGCGTGCGTGCGTACGTGCGTGCGTACGTGCGTGCGTGCGTGCGTGCGTGCGTGCGTGCATTGTGCGTGCTTGCGTGCATACGTGCACACGTGCGTGCGTGCGTGCGTGCCTTTCAGTAGCGTCGACAGCTGTGGCTATTTCGTCCGGCAGGGCCTGCTTCAAACGAACATGAACACAGCTATTACCCGAGATATTGGAAATGGTCACTGTAGAAGCAGACTGTGTCGAACGAGCACTGTGTTGTTGAACTGCAACGAGAAGACTGTGATGAGGGAACAACGAACGCTCCCCCCCCCCCCCCCTCCCCGGCCGCGGACCGCCGTCACCGCACCTTGTCCTCTCCGGCAGATCAACGCCGGCACCGACCTGGCGCTGCGCTACAATGACGTCTCGCCGCTGGAGAACCACCACTGTTCGGTGGCGTTCAGCATCCTGCACGAGCCCGACTCGAACCTACTGGCCGGCCTGGACGGCGAGGACCAGCGGCGAGCGCGCGACGGCATCATCCGCTGCATCCTGGCCACGGATATGGCGCGCCACAACGAGATCATCGACCAGTTCCGAGAGGTGCTCGACGAGTTCGACTTCGGCGAGCCGGTGCACGTGAATCTGGTGAGCGGAGAGCGCGGGCCGGTCTGATGTGGCTGAACCGCTAGAACTCCCATCGCCCTGTAAAGGACGCGACTGGTGTCGTTTGTCCATGTACCGTGCACGATGACAGCAACAATACGCCGAAAGATGGCGTAAGGTGCTGAAATGCTCTTGTGGCATAGTTTTTCGCTTGCCTTGTAGCCATGCGTATGTAAACAAAGAATGCAGGCAGACATATTTTACTAACGTAGCATTTGGCTATGCAGGCGCAGATGTTATGTCGTGACTCTGTGCCTGTAGCACGTGCACTGATAAGATCACAGAACTGGTTTAGCGTAATGACCATCGCCAGCGTGTTTGTTTGGAGCTACACACGTCATCGGAGTTGTCCTTTCAGCTATCGATGGTCCTCATCAAGATTGCAGACATATCCAATGAGGCCCGCCCCGTTCCAGTAGCGGACCCTTGGATTGATTGCTTGCTACAGGTACGACATACGTCGTCCGTCGACACTGAGTGATGAACATGTTAAAACAAATATAACGAGCACGCGGCCTATAAGGAGTTGTGCAGTAGAGTGTGGCTCAGAAATGAATTCGGCGCAATTCTGCAACGTCCAAGTGGCTGCCAGAAAAATAACTCCACGCAATGCTGCATAGGGCATGAAACCAGTTTGCCGGATATTCGGTTGAAAATGTCGAGACTGAAGGATGTGGTGACGGCTTACCGCACGAAGCCGTACAGTTCGCACTGTCCCAGGCGTCGCACAAAATTGACGTCTGCGGACCATCGTCGTCGAACGAAAAACAACAACAAAAAAAAACAAAACAAAACCGAAAACGGAGTGCATCATTGTTTACCAGCTGTCGTGTGGGCATCCAGCTACCGCAGCACTATTTTCGAGCGATGCGTTGTAAGCCTTCCCTCGATGCCCGTGGGAGTCAGTTACGCTTGACATCTGAGGCAGCGCGAATAGTGTGATTTCGATGTGTGGGGCTGCGTGTGGTATTTTCCTCTAACACAGTTCTATCAACTGATGACATAGAATAAGAAAGTGATCACATTCCCATCAGCCCTATCTGTGGCTCAGAATGCGAGCTTGTGATCAGCGTTGCAACAATCTGATGTCGGTTCATTCGCGGACGTGATGACCTTGCCCGCTGGCGCAACCTCAGAAAATGGATCTACCAGTGATGCGATTGACAGGATTCTCATCAGCGTCCATTTATGTTTTGAGCCCTCGCGGGTGAACGCGAAAGAAGGGGTTTTTCTTAGCGATTGGCACTGTCTCCATCAGAACTCTTCGCCGTTCCGCGCTTTTACTGATGAGCATAAGTCAGCACTTTGCTTAGATGAGGGAGCATTGATCCGTAAAACAGTATCGCAGCTGACCTGATTGTCTCGCAGTTGTAGTTACAACTGTCATTTACCAAGACTTTGACATAAATTTGGCCTGGAGTTCTATGCCGCTCCTCCTGCCCACAGGCAGGGGAGCTGCTTCCTCCCCCCCCCCCCCCTCTCGAGGCTCATCGTATGGCATGACTATCGTAGTGAGCGTGTTCTAACATGACCTCAGGAGTTCTACAACCAGAGCGACCGTGAGAAAGAGGAGGGTCTACCGGTGACGCCATTCATGGACCGAGAGAAGGTTAACAAAGCGGCTTCCCAGTGCAACTTCATCTCCTTTGTGCTGATGCCGCTCTTTACCGCCGCGGCGGAACTGCTGAAAGAGTTGGAGGTGAGAAAGAGCCTGCCGAAGGAGTTGAATTGGACTCGGGATGCGTTATGGAATCCCTTAGATGAAGAACTTAGAAACAACTGATACTAGAACGTTAGTACATGGAAGTACATGGAAGTAGTTGACACTGTGTCTGAAGTTGCTGTAGTGTAGGGTGGAAGTACATGGAAGCAGTTGACACTGTGTCTGAAGTCGCTGTAGCGTAAGGTGCCGTTTAGATGCCCCGACGTCCTGTCAAAAGAATAGAAAGTGCATGCATGCTATCTGGACTACGGAATCGTTCCTTGGTGCGTCGTTTCATCTGTCATACTGGTTTCAGTGCGAACCACCAATCTTCACCCCTAATCCTGTGTCATTGTGCTGGGCACTGCCGCACAGCGCATTTTTGCTGCGGCAAGCTTGGTGGCCTCCAGACTTGTGCTCCCCTTTGGATTTCACGGTGCGTGCACGACGGCCTATTGCAGCGCCGCACGCCGTGTCACGCGGCCGGGCCGTGTCGCTGCCGCAGGGTCTGGTGCTGGAGCCGGCGCGGCAGGCGCTCGAACACTACTCGCGACCTGAACGACGCGTCGCGCTCGGCGCGCGCCAGCCTCGACACCGGCGCCCCGTGCGACGGCGCGGTGGCCGGCGGCCGCCGCCGAGCCGGCCGGCGAGCCGAGACGCGGGGTCCGAGGAGGCGCTCAACGAGGCGGAGGTCAGCGAGCGCTCGGCCAAGTTCAAGATCGCCACGCGCACCGACTCGATGTGTCGCCGCGTCAGCGAGGACTGCGCCGCGGTGGCGGCGGCGGTCGCGCCGGCCGCGGGCTCGCCCGGCGACGGGCAAACGATGCGGTTCTCGCGCTACTTCCGCTGGATGACCGCGCGCCCGGCCGACAAGCAGCCGGCGTGGAGCGGCGCGGACGGCGCTCCCGACTCGGTGGTCGGGCTGGTGAAAGCCCAGCGGCGCCGTCCGGCCTCCAGTCCCGGCGAGGCGCGCCGCGCCAACGGGCGCTCGGTACGCAGCTCGCCCGCGCGCCAGCCCAAGCCCGGCTACCTGCGCTCGCTGGTGCTCAGGAAGCGCGAACACTTGGTGGGCGGCCGCAAGGACACAAGCTAGGCGGCTGGGCGCGGCGGCTGGGCGTGGCGGGCGGTCCGTCGCGCTACAGACGCCGAGTGCGGCGTCGCACCCGGTGGCGGCGTGGCTGGAGCCCACGTGCCGTCAGTGGCGGTGCCGGCGAGCGGCAGGAGACTGGATGCAGTCAGCCCGGTCGCGCTGACGGTGCGGGAGTCGAGCTGGCCCGCTCCCGCAGGTGGCCCGAGGCGGATGTTCCGACACTTACGGTCGGAAGCCGGGGTCGCGGCCGGACGAGGAGTCGACAGTCAGTGTTTCTCGTCCTCACTGTTGTCACAAGCCGCGGTCCACTCTGGTGTCCTGTGAGCCGCGAGGGCTCAGTATATCAATATATCATGATCTCTTGGTGCGTCGAACTATGCCCTCCACCTCAGTGTTGCCCAGACCTCGCAAGGTTGTCTCAGCGCATTGAGCAAAGACACCTCACACGCCGGAAGTGTGTCAGAAAGTACTTACAATGCGTTGCCCCGAACGTGCTTATGTCCGGTTGTGCGCATGGCAGGGAGGCAGACATGGTCGTACGAATGCTTCGGCTTGCTCGCGTGTGTTTGTATGTATATATGCGCTTGCCACTGGCAGCTAGCTTCGGAGGAGAGCTTTACGTCCCGTGGAGGAGGTGTACAGCTACGAAGGGTGGCTTCCGTGGCTATGTCGTCAATGTTCGTGGTTGGACGAGCGACTCCCCCTATTACAGTGTGTTTTCGGGTTAACTCAGAGTATATAAGACTCATTACGATAGTGGATGGCAGACACCGCCTACAAACATTGTAGTGACACGGATCAGCTACTTTCTTGTGTTCCACCTTTCATGTGCTGTAACGTGACAAATGATAAGCCAGACTCGCTATTTTTGGCGCCCGTGTAACTTCCATGACGCATGTGCCAACCAGTGTATTTTCATTAAGTGCCAGTCCCTCCACCGGAACATACAAATATGAATTGCAACACATATGGCGGCATAGCGTTTCCATCCATTCCTGTCATATAGGCGTTTATACCATAGTGATGAATAATGCGACGTCTCGATCAAAACACCAAGAAAGATACGACTACAAACATCGTGTTCCAGTTTTTACTTTTTGTATGTGCACGCATGGAATTTGTGACCGCTGAAGAACACATATGAGAACCAGTATACATAACAAATGGGTAGAGCATGTCGTGTTCAGTGCTTCAACTGTCAAGCCGTCATTAAATGGAATGTTCCACGTAACGAGCGTTTCCGAGATGCACTACATTCGGTTGGTGTATATATGCCATGACGCGGCATCCCCAGACCAACGAGCTGGACGAGGCGATACGATACAAATCATAAAAGCACGTTGCCGCAGATTTTGTGTCAAAGTACTCATTCAAGCAAGGCATTGGCTGACACATCGCGCATCAAATTACCGCCATTGGTCAGTCAATTTGCAAACAGGGTAATGTGATCGTCTGGTAGGATTATGACGTCACCTACCCTGCTGCGCCATACTGCGTGCAGTTTCCGCGGTGGACTTACTCTTTGATCTCGAAATATTGCTGTTTCCATTACCTCTTGACAAGGATCGATGGCGGAATCACTGCCAGCGCACTTTTTTGTGCTCTTTTGTTCTCTCCAGATACCCGCAAAGATGTAGCATTCTCTTTCATTGAAATTGGCGTGACTCAATGTTTTCTATCGAACGACTCCAGCTTCGGCGGCTGTTCCACACCAACTTTGCGAGCGTTCTTCATCCGTGATTACGTTTGACATTGCGTCCAAACACCATACATGTTCGTATTGTCACACAGGTGCTCTGAACTGATTGTTTCTGTGTCGTTGCTGCCACTGAATATAACTGGTATTCCCAGGGTGTCTTTTGCCGTTTTAATCAAGACGTGGAAGAGCTGAAGCGTTGCTGCATCTGCACTGAATGCAATGTACATTTCACCTAGGGGTGACACAAGTACATGTATCCCACATCCAGGCATGTGCCTAGATCAGAAAATTAGTCCTGGAATCGAGTTCCGAAATCCTGGACCTAAGATCTTTCGGAATCCAGGATCTATTCAGAAATTTGGAGAAAGGATCGTCCGGGATCCAGCACCTCATGAATAAAAATTTCTTAAACGTCTGGTGCGGACGTATTTTTGAACTTTTTATAATTGTACCGAATAGTTTTTCAGCCTCAGAACTCATCTGACGCCTTGCTGAACGATCTAACGAACCTTTAACGCCATCGACTTTCATCTTATAAAACGATCTCTGACCAGACAGTAACGGATTGGGTTCACAAAGTGAGAGCACATTTACATCCATATGAAATTTGTCTAAGCCGAAAAGATGGAGCAACAAGAAACTGATGCCAACGTGCTCACAGCACAAAACAATCGGGCAAGGGCGAATTCAACGTTAAGACAGGGCAGAATCTTGTGCTTAGAGCCTCCGGTCAGTGATCCAGCCTATTTACCTCAGTGGTCAGTACAGTAATGAATTGTTAATATTCAGGCACCCGAGCTCAAGCTATGGTAGGGTGGAGCTGTAGATGGCTCTCACCGGAAGACACTAGGTGAGGATTTTCGACCCTGACTCTGGAATAAGGACATGGGACTTACCTGGCTTTTACACGAAAGCAGATCTGTTCGTTAACAGAGAGGTTTTGTGCTTGATTGCAGCGTGCGATGAGCCCGCTCTTATTCTTACAAAGTTAATCCCTAAATCCCAGGCGTTTTCCATCTCCCGTGCTGTGCTTCCCTGTTCCAGGATACACTCTGTGCAGCAACTTTGAACCCTTTCAAGCCAAGTTGGAATCAAGCCGAACTCGCTAAATTCCCATTGAAGCTGAAGTTGCATCGGCATGACCTTTTCAGGGGCAATTATGAATATCACTTAAGTTATCTAACTCAGACAAGCTGATCGTCGGCAGCACTTATCACACTCTTCCCTGGCGGCAATCTGTGCAGCCCACCCGCCTTGCGAATTTGCTGGAAACTGTCTTTCACCGAACGCGCCCGATTATCTAATTGCTGGAGACTTCAACATGCCACGGATCCATTGGGATTACACTTGTTTGTGTTGAGGCTGACAATTATGACTCACACCACCATGCAAGCCTAAGAGGAGTGCTCCCCATTCACCATGTCCCACATGTATCCGTACGTCCGCCAGGTCAGCATACAGACAGGGTGTACCTACGAAGTTGGTTAGGTCCGATTCTTCAAACAAAGAGTGGTGAGTGTGAAAATTAATCTTCTACCTAGTCTTTAAAATAGAGACCACGCCCTCTGAGACTCAGGCTGGCATGCTACACCAAACAGCATTAGCCAGACTGACAATAATGGTCTTAATCGATCAAATTTTGACAGGTTCGACTTACTTAATGAAGACAGAAAATGGCAAGACACAGGGCACTTACGGGCTTGCTTTGCTAACCGACAGAGCTGACCTCTTTTGCACATGAGAGCACATGAGAAGGCCCTTGATGTTCTTTTGACGATATGTGTTTGCGTTATTTCGGGTCACGTTCAATCATCTTTTATGGGATTCCCTGGCTGATGGGATCTCTGACTGACAGGATTCCCTGCGGGAGCCAAGTGTGATGTGCTGGCTACCAGTGGCATATGTACGGCATGGAGAACAAACTCAATCTGTACACCCCGTTTTCCATGCAGCAAACATGGGTGAATCGCCTTCCACCTTATCGGAGGCAGGCCGGCGACCGCTCGGCCTCTCCTCGTCCTTCTTTATATGTGTGTACGTGTTGGAAGGTGGTAGTCGCAAATACCATGAAAAACTCAATTTTATCTGTTTCCAGAAGCGGTCATAAGCCCACTGGGTGTTTCCAAAAATTTGGGATGAAGGCTGTTTATAGCATGTACCGATTTTTAGGGCCCCATATGTGTCCAAGCCCATGAGGAACAGCGAAACAGTACCATGACTTGTCCGGGAGCATCATTTGCGAACGATCTGCATACTATGACAACATCAACAATTGTTCAGCGTCCAACTATGCTCTCCAAATTTCCAGTGCGGCTTGTTAAACATTAATGCTGTTAAACATTAATAGCCGTATTCCTCGCAGAACAACCAGAAGAATGGAGAGCAGGATGTGATATTTCGGCCACGTGCCTTTATCGACACGAACTTTCCATGAAATTTTCCTTTCAATAAAGGCATGTAGCTGAAATATCACATCCTTCTCTCCATTCTTCTGCTTAGTCTACGAAGATTAAGGCTATAAATGCTGTCGCACTTAACAAACAAGCTTCAAGAAAACAGTTCTGGCTTACGCTGCAAATTCCAAACCTCTCTCATTTCACTGACACCACTTGTTCAACGCAGCTGCATTGTTTCTGTGCTACCACACTGCAGTGACTCCAAAACCCACGCCTGCGAACCATTCGGCGTGCTTCTTTCCCGAAGCAGCGGGCCCTGCCTTACGATAGCTGCATTCCAGCGGTTCATTCATCGTATCTTTTGCAAGTTATTATTCGTTCAATGCATTTGGTTCCTTCAACATTATGAAGCGAAGGGGTTCAAGTAATGCAATCGATCGTCTCTGTAGCTCACCTTTTACGTCGCAAGGAATGGATGCATGAGTGAATGACGGCTGTTGGACGCCGGTAACGTACAGCGCGTGAGAATATCGTCATTTTACTTAATATACTCACGGTAGCGACTGAGCAACCTCATTATATGCTAAAATGATAGCACAGCATGTTTTCAGTAGAGTGGTTGAGTTATGCCCCAAAATTATGCTCACAATACTGCTTATTTTGGGTTCAGCAGGTGTTTTCAGAATGAACCCTGCAAGAGGTAGGCCATGGACTGCGCCAAAGTCATGTGCTCAGCTGCCATATGATCCTTGTGTATGCGGAGCAGTGCTCTTTTGTAATATACAAACACCAAACTGCACAAAAATGCGTACAAATTACATTATTTACGAAAAATATCAGCGATTGCTATAGACTCAGGTCACTGACCTCACCTCTTTCAAAAAATATAAAAAATATGTAGGTCTATGTTGTACTTCTGTAGCAATTTGAGTTATGGCGAAAAAATAAAGTGAGTTATGCGTAACCAAACACATTTTAAAAGTTGACCTTTTTAAACTGACCTAGGTCACTGACCTGGGCAGATCAAAGCTTCAAATTTGCGCAAAGGATGCCAAATTGATAGATGAACAGGTACGGAAAATTTGTTGCTGCTGCAAGAGTTTCTTTTTTAGCTGTGCTCCAAAACTACAGGAAGTCCATTTACTCCCGACCGGACACGGGTTGTCTGGCGAGATCAAATTGTTGCTGAAGAGAGTACGCCCAAACCTAGGATGATATATTATATGCAGTGTTTAAGGTGTACTATTGTTCCTTTGCAATTGAATGTGTCTTTCACTTAAACACGTTCTTCACTGGGCCTGTGACATTTGATGACATATGATCCACATATACGCATTAACAACTTAATATGCACCACAGTATTTACGTCTTCCTGTTCCGAGCAAGCCTCGCGATAAAGTATGGAAAAAGTAAATCGTTACGTGCAGCCCGCGAACTTATCAGGGACCACAAATGAGACAACTCATGCACGTCAATCAGCGGTCAGATTCCCAACAATTCCGTTCGGCAGATTCCCTTTTCCAAGGATATGCTGTTGTGTCTGCTCAACCAGCAGCCATCAGCGCCGCTCACCCGCGCGGGTCCAGCCCCGAAGCGGTGGCCGGCGGTCCTGTGAAGCGTGGGGGCGGGCGATGGGTCTCTGGGGCCGGACCGGCGACGAAAGGTGCTTTGTGGTCGGTGACTGCGCTTGGGCCAATGCAAACACTCAGCAGCGTAGGCTGTTACGAAGCTTTCAGCGCTGAAGGAAGTCCAGTGGCGCCATCCCAAACATATGCGTTTGACACTGGCAGACATAGAGATGTGCAAATCATGGAGATGTGCCACCTGCCGTAACGTGCGCATCATCGTCATTTTGGGAAATGCGTGGCAGGCACCAGTGGCGTAGCTGCTCCCTGTCTCTCCACACGAGCATGGCCAGCAATGCGGCGCATTGCGGAACTAAAAACAGGCGCAAAGTTGTGCATGGAGTCACCAGTCGCTGTGAATTCGACCAGGTTTGGTACACCAGGAGGCCGGTTACTTGCGTGGCAAACATCACAATTGCAGCTGAAAGTTCTGCACACATGGATAATCTTAAATCCAGCCGCGCATGCGCCCGAATACCAAACCACATATTTTCCGCCTTGGACAACGGCTGTGGTCACTTTCCACCAAAGTACATATCAATGAGGTCACATTTCAGATTGTGGGCCGATTTAAATGCACGCGTATCGACATCCCGCTCATGGCTCAAGCCACGTGCCCGCCAGTGTCGAGAACACGAGACCTACTTTGCAAAATGCGGGTGTGGTTTTCCAGGCAGCTGGGCGGAGCCCACCCTAAATCTTTTAAGCCTCATATGCCCGCACCGTGGGCGTATTCGTCCCCGCACGTGCTGCAGCAGGCCCGCCAGTTCGCCGGAGAACCAGCGAGCACCGCACTAGCACGCTCCACGAGAGCACGTTCAGCGCGTCCTCCCCCGGCCCCCCAATCCGTTAACTGCCCACTCGGCGCTGGGTAGCCAGGACGCTCCGTTGTTGTCCGCCCGCGTGGTGGCGCCGTGCTAGCGAACCGTCACTCATTCTTCGCTCGCGGCGCTCGCCTGCATTTTTAACGCAGCCGGTTTGACGCTCGGCCGCCCCTGCGCTCCGGGCGCTGCTGAGGGTGCCATTCGAATTCCACTGTCGTCCCGGTCGCTGTCACGTCTGGCGAACTTCGCCGGCGAACTCGGCGGAGCTGCGAGGTGGGCGCCGCCGCGCCGGATAGGCACACCGGTGGCACAAAGGCCGGCCGTGCCCGCCCCGTCACGCGCCTGACTGGTTGACTGCCGGCGCTTCGTCTTAAGGAGAGCCGTAGTAAACGAGGCGTGTGTTAAATGCAGCTTCCTACGTCAGGTCACCAATGTTGTTTGGAGTTCCGGAAATGTCAAGGGCATTGGTTGCGCTATGTCTCTGATTATTTGATAAGTTCACCGTCTTGTATTTGTTTGTGTCATTTTTACATGTCCCTTTATCAGCTTAGCCATCTTTCATACATAGTCAGGGCTTGCAAATCAAAACC
>NW_023596890.1:0-36697 GCF_011947565.3 Pollicipes pollicipes
TGTGGTGTGCGTGTGCGTGTGCGTGTGCGTGTGCGTGTCGTGTGCGTGCGCGTGCGCGTGCGCGTGCGCGTGCGCGTGCGCGTGCGCGTGCGCGTGCGCGTGCGCGTGGGGGTCGTTCACGGGCGGCCGCGGACGACCCCCGGCTGCCGTCGCCAGCTGGCGAGCGCGCGGGCGGCCAGCCGCTCCGAACAACGAACTCTCCTGGCCAGCCCCGCCCAGCCAGACCTCGGGAACGCGCGATCTGGCAGCACGGATGTGATTTGGCAGCACCGATGCGACGCGGAAATGGCGTCGGGTGGTGCTAAAGTACAACATGACAAATGCAGGAGGACACGCGCGACTCTATATATCTGTCAATTTGGCGAGATAACCTACCGAGCTACCGACAGCGCCTTAGGGCGTCGTGGGCTCCACGACGCATCACCAGCAACCGCTACAGTACCAGTGTCGCATTCTTGATGTCATTGCATCATTAGTAATTCACGATGCACTCAGTTTCTGGGGCCGCATGGCGTCACCTGCCTCTCACCCGGGCAAGGGAGACGGGCATGGCGGGGCATCAAAGGTGCCTCTGGCACACATGCATGCATACCATACTGTAGGACGCGAATAGCAATGCAGTTGACGCGCCCTTAAGACCCAACAACTAATTAACAACAGTACAGTATGTACGGCACGGTAGCGAACGCACACCGTGGGAGTCAGTAAGAAATATCAATAGTTATCTACAAACATAGGGTAACTTTCCATGTTGTGCACGCAAGATATAATACAATACAGATGCAATCTCAGATAAGGTAGTATTATCCTATAAGGTAAGGCAACCTGATATAATTTCACAAAGTAATGATATCAATTTCATAGGCCCAATCATTACTTAGGTTACTAAGTAGTTCAGTATCGCAAGGACACCGTGCCGTATCCTTCCTTGGAAGAAGGCCCCAAAATATCAAGATACCCGAGAGGTGGTGCGTCGTCGCAATCTCGCGCCCAGCCCACTCCGGGCCACGATCAGCGCCGCGGCCGGGCCGAGCTGAGCCCACGAACTCGGCCCTCGCCGCACACATGACCCGGCGACGGGCCACGCTTCGCGATGATGACTCTCCTCACTCCTTGTCACGCGCAACCATTGACCCGCCGGCGGCCGGCGCACAATGGCCGAGGGTTCGCGGCCGGCAGGACCCGGCGGCCGCCGTGACCCCGCGACTGCCGTGGCCGCCGCTCGGCGGGTTCCGGGTCAGGCTCCCCGCAGGTCGGCCGCCGCAGGCCGCGCCGTGCCGCCCGGCGCGCCGTTCGTTCCCACTCGGTCGCGGTTTTCTGGACGTGGGTTTGGTGGATACCCACGCGGGCGTGGGGCCGGCATGGTGCGGAGAAGTAGCCCATCGGGTGAGCGAGATACACCAACGACGGTGTTGAGCACCAGTGAACGTCATTGACTAACGCTCAACGTTAGTCACCAACGTGACTTCTCACTCAGTGACTGACGTCAATGAGAACATCAGCGAGAAGTGAGAACGTCAGTGAGAACGCCAGTGAGAACGCCAGTGAGAACGCCAGTGAGAAGTGATAGAAGGTCAGTGAAAACGTCAGTGCCAGGCAGAGATGGGCTCGATGGCGTGGAGCTCCCACGAGGAACGCAGCTCGCCTCTCAGAGCACTCAGCCGCAGCCGGACGTTGGCGGCCATCCGTTCAAGATCAAGGCCCCTTCGGCCACAGCATCTTTCCCTTCCACTCAAAACATGAATTCACAATGCCGGGCCGTGACTCCGTCCGCCTGCAGCGTGACGACGGCATCGCCGGTCGCCGGTGCGGGCCGCACGACAGCGGCGCACAGTGCCCGCGATCGCGCGCCGTCACCGCCGAGTGCGGCGGCCAGGTCAGCGGCCGGCGCCGCGCACCGGCGGGTCGGCGCCCTACCGGTGCCGATTGGCCCAACAGCTGTCAGCGCGATTGTGCGGCGCGTCAGCGCGCCGGGCGGGACGTCATCGTCCTCTGAAGCGGCGGCGGCGTCATCAGGCCGCCGCGCGGCGCGTCGGCGCCGGCTGGCGCCGTGTCGCCGCTCGTCGCGGCCGCGTCATCGCGCGTCGGCGACCGCCGCGCCGCCGACGCTGCCCATTGACGCGGCGCGGCGCCCCGCGCCGCAGCCGCTTTGTGCGCGCCGGCCGCGCGGCCGCCTCCCGCCGCCTGAGCTGCGCCAAATATGCCGCAATTAGCGCGGCAAGTAGCGGCGCTGCCGGCGTGGGAGCGGCGCGGCCGGGCCGCGGGGTCGTCGCGCGGCCGGCCACCGTCCCACGAGGTCGCCATTGGGCGCCCGGCGGCGCCGCCGCCAGCGCAAGCTAACGGACCGCCAGCCGCCGCGAAATGTGCGCGAAATGGCGCACCAGCACCGCGCGCGGTGCTGGCGGTCGGCGGCAGCCGCCGCGGGTCCGAGTCGGAGACATCGGCGGCGCTGCCGGACGTGGGGGTCAATGGGTGCCTCTTGCCACTGATTGGTACGCTACGGTCATTGTCACTCGGATGCATTTGCCAGGATTTGTTGAAGCTTATGGCTGAAATATGATGACGAAGCATGTCAAAACATGGCAGTGCACGCCGTTAATTAGGCGCAATCAACGCTCTCATATTAAAATAAGCCGATATGATTGATTTCAAGTGGAAATAGTGATGGCGTCATGTTCGCGGAGCCGCCATGTCCCTTGCTCGAAACGTGCGCTTTTCCGCTCCTTTTCAGACTTGTACAATCCTTTCAGATCCCGTTCTTCAAAATCTCCAGATCCCCAAACTGCATTGGGCAATAACCGTGACTACCCGTAACAGCGGGTAGCACGGCAAACGCGCCGGAGCAACACGGATAAAACCGCTTTTGGAGCCTGATGCATTATCTCCATCAGAACGTCGGACACGCTGCCATCTGATGTCAGCCGACACGCGAGGCGGCGGCGCCGCACGGCCAGCGTAGTGACCGGAACAGCGGAGCATCGAGCTGGCCGGCCCGGCGCCGGCGCCCACCGCACCACCGGGACAGCGGCCGACACCGGCGCTGCGCCTCACGCGCGCGGCAGCCGGGGACGCTGCCTTGCCGGCGGCGCCGCGGCCGATGGGAAACATTCCTCCTCCCTTCCCATCATTCCGGAATCGACCGCGCCACGAGCGCCGCCGTCGGCCGCCGTAAATCGCCGCTGCCTCGACACCGCCGCGGCGCCGCCTCGACGCACGCACAGGAACGCATCACCGGGCCGTGCCGCGTTGCAGTCTCTTTTTACGGGACAGCCCATCGACGTGGCGCGCGGATGGCGGGGCGGGCGGCGGGCGGCGGGCGGCGGGCGGCGGGCGGCGGGGCGGGCGGCGGGCGGCGGGCGGCGGCGGAGATCCGCCGGCCGGCGCCGCGCTCGCCGTCCGGACGGACGGCCGGACGGAACGAGCGACGAAGCGGCCATGCGGCCCATTGTCTGGCCGGCCGGTGGCACACGCCCTGGCGCCACCGTCATTATCCAATTGGAGGCCGATTTCCGGGGCGGTGCGTTGCGACAGCCGTGAGTCATCGCTACTGGTCGGGCCATGGTCAGGGCGGCGCGAGGACGGCCTGGGCGACAGACGACCGAACGAAAGAGGATACGCCGACAGAGGACCGGACGACACAGAGCCCGCCGACAGAGGACTGGACGACACAGAACCCGCCGACAGAGGACCGACGCTTCCAACCGATGGACAGGCAACGTGACGATCTGTCCGACTAGGACCCGGATGGCGAATACCACTCGAAAACGGCTGCGTTATTACTTCGGGTCTCTAGCTGCATGACACGTACGTCTAAAGGCCTTGCATTTTTTTCACAGCGCAGATATGAGTGAAATAAAACCCTGCCGTTCAGAAATATTAACACTAGGTGCGAGTCACCCTCAGGGTTTTCATGCGTGCTGCGGTCGCCACGCTAGCCCACCTTGCACGCGTAATTGTGCTTCCCACCGCCGCGGACGCCGTAATTGTGCCGGCGCCTTGCCCTCGACCTCAGGTGGTGTGAGCCCGGTTCGTTCCCACCCTACAACAGCGGGGGCAGCGGCACCACACCACGGTCATTCACTGCGGTCACTTATTGTTTTTTTCCGGCCGGCCGGGGGGGTTCCTGGCCGTCCCGCGTTGCCATGGTTACCCCGCGTGCCTGCCAAGGTCGTGCGACACTTCAAGAAGTGCCCGCAGCGATGCACTTAAAAACGTGCCTGCGCCGATCGTGGAAGAGTTTGGTCGGTCACTACAATCATGACTGGACACTTGGCGCCAGGATCCCAGAGTGCTTCAATTATACCCCGCAGGCCAGTGACTTGCTCGGAATCTTCGCGAAAATATGCAACCCTCGTCGTTCGGCGTGCCATCCTGTATCTTCAGATCGGACCCTCGGACGTTTGACGACCTTGAGCTCCTCCTCGGAATTAATCGACTGGGAGATCGTTCATCCCGTCTCCTGGCCCGGACCTGTACCTGCTTTATTCCGTCGGCCACGCCAGACCGCTGTTCTGCGAGCCCCACAATGCTGCCGCCTGAGGGGACGCCCAGACGCTCCCCGGCCACCCCTCTTCCTGACCACCTGTCGCGCCGCCTTTGATTATCCCTCGACCGCCGGCCCTTGACCTTGACGGCTGACTTGTGACGGCTCTCCCCTCCGGTTTCCCGTCCTGTCATTGGGGCCCATCACCTGGGAACAGACGCGGAAAAACGGCTCGCTGCGTGGGTGAACGAGGGGGGAAGATGGGATAATTGTCATGCCCCTCCCCCCCCCGCGTGCGGGGGGAGCTCCTATAGGTGAGCAATTGACGTCACGGTAGCGTTAGGGAGGGGGGGGGGGGGCGCCATGCTCCAGCTCTGCGGAGCGTATCCGTTTCACGTGAGCGAACGTAGCGTCTCACCCAGCGAGCATCGGTACTTCGTTACGATCTGCGGGTACCGACATCCTTTGAGCGCCGAGTTCGCCGCTGGTCCCGCCCGGCCCGCAGGGCAGAGTGGCGACAGCCTGCGACAGTCCCGAGAGTGATGTGAGGTCCTTCAAGAGCGGGTGAAAAGCGAAGCACTTTAGAGAAGGGAACTCGTCGGGAGATGGATTGCGCAAGATCCCCCGATAGCTACAACCCACTTCGTCGGTCCCTTCGTGGCGAAACCCACAACGGCGAGGGCGGGAATGACCGCCGCTACAGAGAGGCGACCGCGATATTTAGAAAGAAGTCGAACCAGTCTGAAACGCTGACACACCCTGCGGGAAGCCGGCTGCGCCAGTGGTCCAGCCGTCGCCGGCAACTCGACACGAAGGGTCCTCTCCGGGCTGTGCGCACGGTCAGCCCATTACCGGCATTCTCCGGACGTCGCAGCGCGTCTCGCCGCCGGTGCGCAGCCGGCGCGGTCGATGGCGCACGGACAAGCGACCCCGTTCGCGCTCACACAGCTGCGGCGCGCCAGCCACGTTTGTGACGCGTCGCGGCCACCGCCGCCGGAGCAGGCCTGGGCCCTCCTCCATCAGGACGGCTTCTCGCCAGCTGCCTGCACCGACAGGCACCGTATGATGCCATGTGTTATATGATGCCACGTGCATCAAATACGGCGACGGTGCGACGTGAAAGGACTAAAAGACATCATACGACGGCGTGGTCTGCAGTGGCGGCGTGGTCTGCACTGGAGGCGTGGTCTGCGGTCCGAAGACATACGGAGGCGTGGTCTGCAGTGGAGGCGTGGTCTGCACTGGAGGCATACGTCACCTTTCATCACGCTGGCGTAAACCGGCTGCGTGAGACCAAGAGCATACCCACGACAAAGCCAAAGCCGAAGCCAAAGCGGCCAACGGCTTTGACTCTTCTGCGTATCAGACGTAAGGTCAAAGAGAACGCGGCGACCCGGCGCCGTGCCCAGCGCCGGGTATGTACAGGGAGAGGGTGCTGGAGTCCGTCACCGGTGGACTGGCACGAACAGGCCACCAAGCCAGCCGCAGTCTTAGGCAAGCGTTCCGAGCGCCGCAAGCACGACCAATGAAAAGGTCATCAGGCGCTTATGGTCGTGTAGTATCATTAGTGTGAAGGCTTATGTCGAGGGGATGCAAATGTGTGGTGATGGCGAAACGGCAAGGAAAGGCACGTTGCGATAGATGTTCAGGTCGCTCTGCGGGCATCTCGCAGAGCACATTTTCGTCAAGACAGCATCAAGTTGACGGGCCACCAACAATAAAGCTGCTTTTGATGTGCTTATTGGGTTAATGCGTATGCCAGCGTGGGGATCTTTCAATGTGAATTACATTTATTTAGTTAGCAGCGTAGTTAAGGCAGCGGCGCAAGCTAGCAATGACGCTGTGAATAAATGTCAAGGGCACTGGTTCGGCCCCCCGAAATATCGTCCAACTTTCTAAAACAACATCCCCACCCCTGTCTTTTCACCTCCCCCTTTATTTAACCTCTGAGCAATACTCGCTTTTAGGTGCTAAGTGGAGCAAAATTATTCAATTTAGTCGGACAGAACGAGTACGGGTATCTTCTTCTAGCCCAGCTAATGATACTCTGTTTGCACAGCCTTAAAAAAGACGTTCTTAAAAAAAGGTAAGCCATGATTTCGGCCGCTCCCTGTCGTACTCCAGTCCACACAACAGACGCGGGCCGAGACGATCCCTGGCCGACACCCTCAGCCACTGTCTCGCCGAGGAGACGGGGACGGAGACGGGTGGGGGAGGCGGCATTCCGCCTCGCCGGTCGGCCCATCCGTCAGCGGGACATGTGAATACGTCTTGTTCGGCGGCCGGTCCGGTACGGCGCGGCCTCCGGGGAATGCATGACAACGGTGCGTCGGTCCCGGGTGCACCGCGGCACGGCACGGGCACGCAGGCCCGAACCGGACCGGACCGGGCTGAGGTCAGCCTGCGGTCAGCCTGAGGTCAGCCTGAGGTCAGGCTGAGGTCCGGCTGAGATCAAGCTGAGGTCATAATACGGCACGCTGAGGTCAGACTGGGCTAGACTGAGGTCAGGCTGAGGTCAGACTGAGGTCAGGCTGAAGTAGGGCTGAGGTCAGGCTGAGGTCAGGCTGAAGTAGGGCTGAGGTCAGGCTGAAGTCAGGCTTGGGCCGGGTGCCACGGCGGGAGGACGTCTCAGGTGAATCGAAGGTCATGGACTGATATGAATACAAGTGTGTGAGCAAAGGAGTAGTGCGTTCTAATCTGTAAGTAAAAGTTGTGAGTCTGCAAGGCGGTTTCCAAGCGAAACGTGCAATTCTAATCGATATATCTGCGATGTTTTGATGTGCTGACGCACCCGGTTTGCGAAAGAAGGGTTCGCGTGGGCTTGAGCCGAGAATCGCGTAAGCCTGCGAGCAGTCGTAAAGGTTTCTCAAATGAACTACGCGTGCTGTGCCACGTGGCATTCGGCGTTCATGGCAATTTGAGAATGCCGTGTTACTTGGGCGGAAACTTAATTCATGGCTTACGAACACTTGATTCGCTCTAGCCTTTGGAAGGTGCGATGTAGGAATGTTCATACATTAGTGTTCGTGCACTTCCTTAATTGTGTAAAATGCGTCATCACCTTCCATGAACAGGTATATTCATTGGATGTGTTCGAATCTTGCTTGTACCGAGAGAAAAGGAAAAGTTCGGTGGCATGTTTCCACATCATTGATCTGTGCTATGGCGAACAAAATGCTGGTCAGCGATGATTTGCATTGAAGCTTTGTACGTGCTGGCGCAAACGACTGACTTACCTTTTGCTCGTTGGCAGCTATCTTGCGATATACATCTGGAACAAAACAAAAGCATCTCAGAAAAGTTCATTTTCCCTCGACGTGCGCTGTCATTTTGCGCATCATGGCATATTTTGCTAGCAATCATACACGGTAAACGATGATGAAATCATAGGCACAATCAACACAACTACATCACCTTACACGATTTACTACCCATAGGACAGACGGCATGCTGCAAAGCAATACATTCTTGGTACAGGTTAGGAAGTTCGCATGCTCATGTTTCGATATTTTCAATAGGAGTGGTGAAATTTCTGGTGCACAAGACAGTAATCAGCTTTCAGTAGACCAGGAGACTGGTATACAGGTAAAACATCATACAAATTATCGCTATTTATTTGTTGTCGAAACGTTGATCCAGCCACATGGCTACTTCAAAACACATTATTTGCCAGTGTCTCATAATATTGTATACTTCATTATGTAATTGCCAATAGCATCACCAACGCTATCAATTCTACCCACCGCAGGATGTCACACAGGCGTCAGCTGTATTTTAGTACGTGAAGAGCTTGACCCACAGTCTCTCTTCTAACAAATGTTTACCATACAATGTACCCGGACGGGTTGTTTCAGGGTGCCGCTGGCGGCTGGTGCCAACGGAACGACACCAGATTTCGAAACCAGCTCACATATCCGCCACATTCTGCCCTGCAATACACCGCTGGGCTTGACAAAGGTTGCCTAAAACGCCGCCGTTAACAGGAAATAAATGGCCACCTGGTTAACGCACGAGCGGTGGCCGACACGGGCTATGGTCCGTTTGACGCCGTTAGTGCAGGGTTTTGCCGAACGTACGGCTGCAGACCGGCACAACAAACTGACGCTTCCGCACACGGTAGCGGCTCGCTTTGTTTGTGATGCAATTTGTGCCGGCAAAAACTGCGTTTTGACGACAACAATGCAACACCGAATGACGTCCACATCCCAGGTCGGTGAACTGCGGGACGGGGCTTTATGAAGCCCAGATTGACGAGTGCTGTATGATAATTTGCAAGATGGGCTTAATTCAACCTCTCCGGCAAGACAATTACCGCGTTTATTTTACGCATGGCAGTCCAACAGCACACTGGATAGAAGGCGACGGCAAATGGTTCGCATTCAGACATGACTTGACTGAAGGAGGCCTCTATTTACCGGAGGTAAGAAAGCATGACGCGCGCCTCACGACCGGCGGCTATTTCCCTTTTGTCGACGGCCGGCCGAGCCAGAAGAAGTGTGACACTACAGGAGCGGCGGCCGGCGAGCGTCACAATGGGCCCCGCCGTGACACACAACTGGACACAGACCGCCGTCTGGATCAACACGCCTGACACAGAGTCCCGACACACACACACACCACGCACGCACGCACGCACGCACGCACGCACGCACGCACGCACGCACGCACGCACGCACGCACGCACGCACGCACGCACGCACGCACGCACGCACGCACGCACGCACGCACGCACGCACGCACGCACGCACGCACGCACGCACACACACACACACACACACACACACACACACACACACACACACACACACACACACACCGCTGACCCGTCCGCAAACCTCTTGACACACATCGGCGCAAACAGGGAAGCTCTGAACAGGCGCGAACACGGCGGGTGTACATCACGCATCCGAACAACCGCAGGAGAAGCTCCTCGGCCGCTGGCCGTCGACATAGCCAAGGGAGCATGACGAAGTTCTCCGACAGGACAACGCTCCGGGGCGACGTACTGATAAATACAATAATTCGGCGACTTTCTTTCTCAGGCGTTAGGTCGACGGCAGCAAAATAACACCTCGAATCAACAGCTGTCACACGAGCTGTCGTCCTCCAGCGGCTGCGAGAACAACCTGGGACGAGCCGCACGAACCGAATGAAAACACGCTTTCCAAACGCAGCCAGCGCGTGCCGCGGCTCGTCTCGTGTACCTTCTTAAACAGCATCGTTCTAGACTACTGCCCACTGCCAGTAGGCTATCGAAAACTCCGCGGTACTAGAGGCCCAACCCCACCACTAAAATAGCTGCCGTTCACAAGCGACGCATACCAGCCCGTGCTCGCCGAGGGCGGAGCCCGTTTGCCGCCCGATCGGTAATGCACGCGCCCTGCAACCGCCAGCGTCGTTTGCGGGGTGACGCCCCTCCACGCGCAGCAACAGTCGGTCCGAGCCACTCTGCGCCGCGCGCACACGCGCGGGTCCCGTGGCGTGGCCTCCAGGCGGCCCAGCGCAAAGAGGCCCGGTCCAATAGGAGGGAGGGGCCCGGCGCCCGGGTGTGTGCATAGAAGGGATAGCTGGAGAGTAGGTAGATGAGTAAAGCGAGGCGTGGACAGAGCAAATATGTAGGTGCGCGCTTGGACATCCAATGAGCTGTTTGCGGAACAAGAAGAAAGTCTGGGCGGAAGCATGACGTCTCCAGGCTACGAGTGTGTTGTCGGCACACACTGAGATATTTTGCCCGAAATAGCCCGTCAACGGATCTGTGGACAGCGTTTGAATAACTCATCCATGACTATATTCTTGTTGACACGAAAACTATTCTTCTATTTCTACGCCTCACCTATATTCCTACAGTTCTTCTATCCATAAGTCTATAAAAATATGACCTCATAGCGCAATCGATCCGCGGAACTTTCGCGCGGCTTAATGCACACAAAAGGAGAATAAAGGCTGCTCCGTGCGGCGGCGCCACTTTTCCAAAAGGCGCACACGCAGACCAGGCCTGTGTACAGGGCGACCGGCGGACCAAAGCCACACGGCAGGCATCCGGGCCATCCCGCGGACACCGCGCTCAGGTGGCTCGCGCCGTCCCAAATTCAGGCATGCCGCTCCTTTTGACCCGACTGCCCATGCCGAGCGCCAAACACCAGACGAAAGCGAGGAATATCCTGTGTGGGGCGGGGTGGCGAGGGGGAGGGGGATGCGGTGCATTTCGCGACGCGTCACCAACTGGCCGCGTGTTAGTGTGGCGAACAGGTGGAACCAACACCGGCGTATCATTCAATTCCAGAGACCGTCTAGAACCTGTCGTGTGCTATTTAATAGCCTATCGCGGATTTGCATTTACGATTGGGCTTAAAGTTGAGCCGTAAAATGCATGTGTACCACACGATGAATTCGTCTACCGCGCTTTGCAAACGCATTGGCATTAGCACGAGCTCGTAGCGCGGTGAATTCAATCACGCATACCAAGTTGATTGCAAATGAAAACATGCCTATCTCAGTTGAACATTCATTCAGCGCGTCCGTTGGACACGCCTTATCCAGCGGTAATGACAGCCCCAACGGAGGTCAAATATAATGAACGCAATCAGCACACTATCAGTATCTAAGAACGACAGCGAACTCAAATTAGCAAGAAGCACGCGGCAGATCGCTCTTAACGGCGCTGGTCTGAAACGACATTTACTGCATTGCATCCACGTTATATGACAGTTGTCGTCTCCTTAGAACGGGCCACCTCCTATATACATATATATATATATATATATATATATATATATATATATATATATATATATAGCTCCTAGCAGTTTATATTTTGAGCGTCTAAAGTGCTTCTTTGAGGGACCCAAGCGGCACAAGGAGAATCTGAACGTTTCCGACAGGTCAGACACGAAAATGTCCTCAGGATTAGCAGGCGAGCTTAGGTGATGCGAGACGGCTGAATGAACAAGCGGGTCAGCCTTTGACCTATGACGCCATAGAACAAAAAGCTGGAACAACTCCGTCGATGGTCATTGATTTTATCCACTCTAAGTAGCTTTAATGTGTGCAAACCGATCAAAAAAATTCAGAAGCTGCAGTAACCAACTTAGCAGACGACACGATCACGCTACACAGCGTCAGGCTCTCGTACACCACAATGAAAACGTATCGGAGAAATCGATACGCCTGGCTGGGCTGCGACACCACAGTGCGGGGGACAAAGCCCCGCCGCCCAGCCCCGGCGCCGGTGCTGTTGTGTCCCGCGGCGAGAGGCCTCGCCACCGAGGCCCGGCGCCGGTGCTGCCGCGTCCCGCGGTGAGAGGCCTCGCCATCAGGGCCCGGCGCCGGTGCTGCCGTGTCTCGCAGCGAGAGGCCTCACCACCAGGGCCCGGCGCCGGTGCTGCCGTGTCTCGCAGCGAGAGGCCTCACCACCGAGGCCCGGCGCCGGTGCTGCCGTGTCTCGCGGCCGCCGGCCAGCCACGCGCCGCCAGCCGGGCCTCATCTGAATGTGGACCGGCTGGCCCGGAGACCCAGAACCGCGGTCGGCCGCCACCGCATCCCAATGAGCCGCCGACCGGCTGACCCCTGTGACGTCACGAGCCAGCTGACGGCGCCACATGCCGGCAGGCCGAGCGGCCGCCCTGGAGGTGGCGATGGGGTCAGACAGGTGCTGATTGTGGTCAGATGGCTGCGATGGGGGGTTACGGTTTGGCGGCTCATTACTTTGGGACGGATTCCGCGTATGCAAATGAGAGCGCACTCAGAAGTACAGCTACGCGTGACCGCTCATTACGGCGAAGTTTTCCAACACCGTTGGGTGGGCAATGGCGTCCATTCCTTATTGGCTTAAAGCGCTGATTTATACCCCACCACATACAATGGATCCGTCCGTCCGATAACCGCATGCCCAAACAGTCTGCGGCCAGATAACATAAATCCGGGATGACTGGGCTCCGTAAAACCGTTGAGTTCCAGCTGGTCGGTTCAGATTACGCCCGCCGCATTAGAACCCGAGATCGAATTCAAACGCGGCCGGCGTATGAAGAGGGTGCGGCTCGCTGGGACCAGACGTCCCGTAGTGGGACAGGGATTAAACGACTACAAAAGACCGGTCAGCGCCGGAGTTTGAGGGCCACTCCATCGCGGGCAGGCTGAGCGACAGTCCGCCGCCGAGCCAGACGGCATCTCGGCAGCGGAGGCTCTCAAACGCGTGACAGGCCGCGCTGCCGAGAAATGCCTGACCTTATCGCAGCCGGCGACCCCAAACTGTCCACCTGGGCGACCGCTGGCCGACGGTGGTTTGGACTTCCGCCCGATTTGGTCGTGCCAGATTCAAGTCCAGCGCGCGCGCCGCGTCTCCGACGGCGGCGGCCAGCTTCAGTTTGCGCTTCCAGGCACGGCCAGCCCCAAAGCCGGCCGGCTCAGGCACTGACACCACGGCGACCGCACTCTCCACGGCCCGGTATGTGTGTCACCACCGTGCGCAGATTGGCTGCCCGCACGGGAGGTCACGGAGGCAACCTCTGCAAACAGAGCCCGCACCCGGACAATGGCGACTCTGCGAAGAGGCACTAGGCCTCCTTTCGCGCCATTACCGACGCAGTGTCGGCGTCCGTCATACCGATGCGGCAGTCAGCGGCAGTCGAGGCGCGGCTACAAGCTAAATCAGGGTCACCAAGGTCTAACGGAGTCGTCAAGAGCTTGTTGACGTCTGGCCCACATCAGCCGCGTCATAAATAGGAAAGTGCAATCAATTAAGCGTTTGCAAAGGAAGGAGCCGTGACGGGCGTGACTTTAATCAAGCGAGAATAATTGCCAGCATCGAAGGAGGGCACCGGGCGTGATTACGTTTGGCTGCAGAATCTTAATGACCGAAATGAATTGCGATATGCAACCGACTGTAACGCGTGGTGGAACTTAAAAGCTCGGCTTGTCTTTCATAGCCGTGGGGTAATCGCGCTGGCCTACTCAAGGGCTTTTAACTGTCTTTCTCTGGCAGTTCAGCAAGCATTTGAAGTTCGTAGGCGTTTGCACGCGTCGGCATGTTAACTAATTTTAACATTCCACTCGTTCTAACGGCGTATCAGACACGGCATTGGTTCTGAGTACAACCTGGGCGTTTCGTGGAACTCATCCCGTCCCGTTTTCGTCGAATGGCTCGCTGGTAAGGCAAGGATAAATCGCTCACCACTCCAGCAAACACGGCAGCAAATCACGACGCCCGTTTTTCCACGCAGCCGATTAAGCAATCCTGGTGAACGTGGGCATACACGCCCCTAGCCCGACACACTTACCGCTTATACCGCCGCGTGCCCGTAAGGCACATGTTCCGGGCGCGACTCCGTGCGAGGCAGCATTCGCAAACTCCTGCTGCGCAGCTGGTTCTGCACATTAGACCTGACGCGTCACGTGTTGATCGCTCTCGGGATTCCCGACGGCGCACTCACCCGTACAGTGCCCCCGCCAGCAACCACCCCTGGCAGCGGGTCACTTATGGAAACACAACGTGGCCAGCGCCGCCGCCGCCCCGCCATTTGACTCGCTGCAATTGCATGAATAAACGGTCCGAATTAGTCCCGCGGCGGACAATGGTGAGCGAGGGGCACTGGTGGCGCCCCGCCCGACCCGGCGGCCCCTGCGGCCGGCGTCGTCCGACGGTCGACCGGACCGACGCACGCCCCCGGCCGACGGTGTCGATAGTGGGTACGGGTCGCCAATACAGGCCCGGGGGGATGGTCGGCGTCCGGGTCAGAGTCTGTGTGGGGGAGGGGATGGGGGGGGGGGATGAGCCGAACGACACGCCGGAACACGCCAGAAATAACAATAGAGAGCGAGCGCCCCGGCCGGAGGCGGCGTGTCACCCGGTGGCACGTGAAACGTGCCGCGTTGGCGCTGACTGACCCATAAACACGGGTCATGTGACTCAGATTTCAGGTTATGTGTCGAGTTTCCGGGAGACACTCACATAAATATGGACGTTGCTCTCGTTAGCTGAGCGTGCGAACCTCCACCTGACGTGCGAAATCTACCTGGGTCTGAATAATTAAGTGTCCTCAACCCCTAGCAAAGGTCAGACGTCCTCCCATGACCCTCAGGTAGCAGAAAACCCGAGGAACGTCGGGTCAAAGAGCGCGGGAACTGCGTCATCGTTCCACATTGGGAGCACACACCACTGAAATTAAATACCCAATTGGCCATGCCATACGGCCCAATGTAACGACGAGGATACGCTTCCTTCGAAAGTCGCCGCCAAACTAGGGATAATAATAACGTGACCTCGCTGAGTCGCATGACATCGCCAACGTTAGAAGTTCGTTTGTCATGGTTCGTGCCCAGCACCCACTCGCTCCTCGCTCCGCCGCAGTGACTTGATGCATTTTAGAGCAAAAGTCGAGACTTGGGTAACCTATGCTCTCCTTCCCCGCTTACCTCAGCCGTGCCTCGCTCGCCCGTGCCGCGCCACTTGGTCTGCCAGTTGCCGAGTTCATATTCGGCTGTGACCTTATGCCAGCTGGAGTTCAACCTTTCGGCGCCCTAACTCTAAACAGCTGTACGACTTCGTCAACTTAGCATCGCGTCAAGCAATAGCTCGCCGCCTTCCTTTCGCGCCGGCCCTTTGCCTCCACACCCGACACTGGCCGCCCCCACCCGCCGACCAGCTCCGACCCGTCGCGCACCCGGCAGCGGCGGCCGGCCGGTCGCCCAGCGTGACCCACACGGGCCGCCGACCGCACCGGAGCGGAGGTCAGTGAGGCGGCGCCGGGGCCGGCCGGCCGGCGCGCGCGGGGCCAAGGCCGTGACCGAGGACGGGAAGGTCAGGACCGGGCGGAGCCAGGAGTGGGTGACGACGTGCGGTTATCGGCTGATGTCGCGATAGCGCCGCTGAGATCTCCGTCAATCCAAGGTTCAGAGAACCGCACGATAAGGGTGCGTGATGACTTCGCCAGCTGCACCCGCCCGCACCGGCCGTTACCTGGGCTCAGCAGGCGGCGTTTAAATTTGAACCGGTCATGAAGTCACCGTCTTACCCTGGCGTGATACGGCAGCCGCCTGCGCAAAACGAGCGGCCGTTTAAAACCGCCGGCCGTAACGGTCACCTCGGCGTGCGCTGTGCAAACAGCGGCGCGCCCAAACCGTCCACACCGCACCGGCGCCGAGCTGGCTCGCAGCGCCGGCCGGCCCCGCGCGCCCGTATGGCACGTGTGGTGGCCGCGCCGGCACCGCCCTGCCCACTGCCCAGCGCGGAGCGGCTGGTGCGGACGCGGTGGTCTTGACTTATTCTTGGCAGGTCGGCGTTGTCGTGCGGCCCGTGCCTCGGGAAGGTTAGACGTTTTCAAGGCTTTGGCGGCTGGATAAGGTAAAGTGGCCTTTGCCTGTTCTGTTCGCGTTTTGGTCTTGGCTGGATGAGGTTCGGGGTGTTCCGCGGTACCAATCTGTGACAGCTGCCAGCCGCTCCACGAGGTTAGCGCCAATCTGTGACAGCTGTCACATGCTGGTGCCAAACGCAGGGAATTTGCATTCAAAAGCTTGGTATGTTATCTAGATCGTGTAGCCTTCATGACTCGTGGCTACGAGAATCAGGCTCACCGGCTGGGAGAGCGGCACTACCACGAGCGCCCCGAGCAACGCCGGCTCCACTGCCGGCGTGCTCTGTCCAGCCGTGGACCCACTCGTGCACGTCCCGCGCCGTCCGTGCCGCCCCGCAGACGCCCTGGGCAACAGCCGTGACCAGCTGCAGCTGCCGACAGGCGGCGCCGGCTGCCGCCAGGTATCGGCTGCACATCGCTCGCTCAGCTGTCCGGCAGGCGCTGTCGCCGTCGCCGCCCGGCTCTGGCCGCCCTTGGTGACGCTCGAGCCAGTAGGTGAGGTCCGAACGCAGAGGCCGGTCGGCCAGCGCGCCTGCTAGATTATGAGGGCCGCTCGCAAGCGGCGACTTCATGACGCGTAACTCTACCTCGCATTTTTTTAGCACTTGCAAGCTTTTGCACTGTTTTTGGATGTCGCATTGCAAACATGCGATTCAAACACTGCTTAGATTCGCTCGTCAATGCGTCCCATTTCTCAACAACTTTCAGCCGAGGTCCTCGGTAAACCTCGTCTTTCCGCAGGCCGTGAGCCTGAGTGCCACATTTCAAAGCGCCACCAGCTGCAGTTTTACTTCACCAGCCGGCCGCACTCCTACGCCTCCGCCTCCACCTCCGCCTCTGGCCTGGCCTGGCCTGGTGCAAGCGTCCGGTCGACGGATCAGGTATCAGGTGTCGTCCACCGGCTCCGCAGACGGCTGTCTGGCGTCATCGCTCGCGGCCAGCAGGCGGCGAGGTGGGCGGGTTTGCTTGGGCTCGACGCCGGCCGTTGATGCCGGGCCAATGACAGGAAACAGGTCGCTGAACGGATCAGACAGCCAGGGCTGGTCGCATACCGGCATCAAGGAATGTTTGCGCGCAGCATAGAAAGCGCAGGTTGAAACTTTTGCGCTAAGTCTGCTAAATCCGCAGAAAATGCGATGTTTCGCAATGTGTCGTTAGGCAAGAATGCAAAGGATGTTGCAGCGTACGTGGACTTGTACGTGAGACCCCAGATTACTATTCCCTACGGGTTTCTTAAATCCAAGGCAGTTAACACAGGACGTAAACAGAGCACACTGGTGAAATTCCCCACACAAGGACCGGCGCAGCCGTGACGTCAACACACTAAGACCTCGAGACACCTCCGCGGGCACGTCCCCAGCTCCAGCACAAGTACCGAGCCGCCGCCCGGACTGGGCCGTCCGCCCGGCCACTGACGGCTGATCCACGCGCTACGTGCAAGCGCACACGCGCGGCTCATGGATCGGCGGTACATGGATCAGCGATAGTAAATGGATCAGTGGTACATAGATCAGAGGTACGTAAGGCAACGGTATATAGATGGATGATTGTATATGGATCAGCGATGGTACATGGATCAGCGGTACATGGAGCAGCGGTACATAGATCGATGATTGTACATGGATCAGCGAGGTACATGGATCAGCGATACATGGATCAGCGATGGCACATGGATCATCGGTACATGGATCGACAGTACATGAGCCAGCGATGGTACACGGATCAGCAGTATCGACGCCGGCGCTCGGGCAGCGGCAGGCTGGCGCACGAGACCCGCGGCCGCCGCCACGCACACAAGAATGCGCCCGCGGGCAGCCGATGGACAGATAATGCGCGCGGCCGCCCCCAAAACACGGCGACGGGCGGAGCGGCGACGCAGCGCCGCCGGCGCCGCAGCTAAAATAATGGGTGGCCGATGGTATCGAAGCCACCGCCCCGCCGAAAACAAATACTGTGGCCGCTGGCTGCAAGCGGCCCCAACGCACGGGGCCGAGGTTTTTGTGTCGGGATGGGTCGTCCGGCCCCCCGGCGGCGGGCTCCGGACCGAAAACAGGCCGCGGCTGGGCCGAGCTCGCGCGCCTGTCGCCCAGAGCCACCGACAAGCGATGTTCCCTGCGGAATTGAGCGGGGGAGGAAGATCAATCACAGACGGTGTTTGTTCGAGTGGTTGTTATGAGTGCCGGGGCCGGGCGCGGCTGTCGGGTTCGCCACGGGGAGCTCGGATGGGACGTGGTTTTGTGACGGGCGCAGAATGCACGCGCACGACCGGTGCAGTCTGAGACCGGCCGTTGGGAATGCATGAACGTGCGATCGTCTGAGTTTTGGAGATATCACGCACAGTTTAAAGAACCTGAATACCATGTGAAGGATTGGATTGCTAACAAATGTTTTGGTCGTGGTATGTGTAACATCATTTTTTTCCAGATTCCCAGACTTGACCCTTTTCAGCTGATCATTACAAAGCCGTTGTCGATGATAATCAAGGCCAATCTGACGCATTTCGGTCACACTTTTACAATAAACCCTGAAAAAGCCTGTGTGAGCATATTCACCGCTTCGTTACCGGCCATTTCAATTTTCGTTCTGCTCCAGTCCACGGGCCAAGAAATTGTTTAATCCAGTCCGATCATAATCCACGTCTTCGGCCCTTCCCCAGTTCGGACCAGCCAATCCATCGATGGCATTTCAAACCAACCAATCAAATCAAATCAACCTACCGATCCGGTGCAGGACAGCGCCAATCCGGATGATTGACAAAACGCATGCCGACACACCAAGGAGACGCATCGGCATGCTCGACGGACGCCGGTAAAGGGCATCAATATCCCACTCCATGTTACCTGTCACCAATCACTTCGACTGGTGGGGGAGACGGCCGACGGTACGGAACGCGGAGGCACGCGGCGGTACCGACGGCCACGCCAGTCGGCATTAAGATAAGAAAGCTGATTTACGTTTTTGCAGCCGCGTATTCAAGATTTTCCCAATAACGAACTCAGTCAATAAAGACTGACACCGATTTTCCATGAAAAGGCGAGATAACAGCCAACACGATATATCATTAAGGAAAATTGTCGTAGTTAAAGACGTATGGAATGTACATGAGAAGCGCATTACGTAAAAAGAGTACTACCCATGAGTCCTTAAATACGCTCCTGAACTTTCTGCTGAAAGATGCTCGTTCCAGCACCTTAGCCACACTAATTTTCCCAGCATTCTCCACCCGTGGTGAGCAGGTGATCGGTTCTCAAGAAAAGCTTGTCGTGACAAGAGTAGATGCCGCCCACGACCGGGTCCGAGGGTCTCGGTCTGTCGGCGGTCCCGGTGGCTCGACGGGTCTCGGTCGGTCGGTGGGTCTCGTTTGGTCGGAAATCTTGGATTTTTCGTTGGGTCCCGGTTTGTCGTTGGGTCTTGGTAGGTCGGTGGGCCTCGGTTTTTCGGTGGGCTTCGGCTTGTTGGTAGGTCTCGGTTTGTCGGTGGGTCTTGGTTGGTCATTGCATACAATGCCACCAACAAGAACAACCTTGCACTGCGTAGAAGGCCATTATCAAGTCTGCCAGGCTATTCCAAATCATATGGTAAAATCGAAATCCTTCAAAATGTCAAACCTTTGAGGGGATTTCAATGCCACATGTGTTTACTTACCATTTAAGTGACGTTTATTTTCTAGTTGAGGCTTCAATCAGTTTGAGCAATGCATAACAAATTATGCCGGAACTGCTTTGGGCCAAAACTGCCTTTAAGTAGCTTTCGTGCGTTGTAAGCTGTCGCAGCATCAACATTACACAAGAGAAGTGTCAAACGCCGAAGTGACATCTAACGTTGGCTGAACTGTAGTCCTCCGGTGGAAGACTGGGAGGGATCCTGAGTACGCTCATCCAGTGCCGGTGTCGGCTGGTGGGTATACATACATCAGGTGTGTATATGCATCGCAGCAACGCAGAGCGGCTGTGGAACATCAGGACCTGCTGTCCAGCCCAGTTTTCCAATTTCAGGACAGGTGTCAAAACCGATAGCGGACGTGGGCAAGAAGGGTCAAAGTGGCGAATGTTGGCACGGATTCTCGGCATTTCCATCCAATTTCCTCTCCCCGGCGGTGAGTCACAGTCCCTTCCCCCCCCCCCCCCCCCCACACTTACAGGATGTCTAGGTCCAGTGACTCCCAATCAGCGTTCCCGGCCGGTCCCGAAACCTCGCAGGAGCGTCACGCACCACCTGCCCGCCTCCCTCCCTGTGCGCCCCGCCAGCGGACATCCGTCTCCGGACGCCTCCCCCGCCCAGACCGGGGGACCAGGCTGGCCTTGCAGCGGCGGCCGCCAGGGATCGGCTGACCCAAGGCGGAACGCCGTCCAGCTATCGATCAGGTCGGCCGGCACGCAGGCGCGTGGCGCCGCTGCCGGTCAGCGTCACCGTCGTATTGATCACCGCCGACCGCCGGCCGAGCTGACCCGGTGACCGTCACCGCGCGGGGGCGCTGTCGCCCCCGCGCCACGGGCGGGTTGAAGAGGTGGCTTCGCCCGTACCGCAGACCCATGGGAAGAGGCGACCTGCGGGACCTAAGGGAGGCGAGGCGGGCTGCGGAGCGCGGGAGGCAGGGGCGAGAGGGGTCAGATGCATCGCGACCCACTCACCTTCGTCAGGGGTGTTGGGCGGCGGCGGCACCACCTTAGCGGGCGGCTGGCGCGCGTCCCACGTGCTGGGCTCTACTGTGCCGTCGGCGCGTAGCCGCACGTGCGAGAGTTCGGTCACGAGTCGGCAGTGAGGCCTGTCGGTGTCCCATACAGCCTTGGCCGTGCGGGCGCACTGGTGGCACACGGCCCACGCCTGCTCCTCGCTGATGGGCGCGCTGAACGCCTGCAGGATGTGCTCGAGCGACACGCAAGCCGCGGCGTCCCCGCCCGTCTCCGCGGCCATCGCGGCCGCCGCCGCGTCCGGCTGCTCGCACAGCGCCAGTGTCGCACGGTCCACACGCGTCGGCAGGGCACGATCGCGGCCCCTCCACCCCGCGCACGGTCGCAACACCGACTGGCGACTGGTTTCGAACGAAACCGCAGCGCGCCGCCCGCGAGCTCAGAGACATCTAGTGGGTAACGCTGGAACTGACATGCGAAGTACGCTGAAATACGCTGTTGTCTGCTGGGACGCCCAGACAAACGTACATAGAGGCAAATCATGGACGTTGATCAACAAATAATTTTCTGTGAACGTCCGGTAAATCTGTGTGTTCTTTTACAGCTTCGTACGGCCATACCCCTTTCACTGGTCCTCTCCCGGTGTGCCATGGTCAGATATAACCGTAGGGTTCAGAGGCCATACCCCTTTCACTGGTCCTCTCCCAGTGTATCATGGTCAGGCATGACCGTGGGGTTCAGAAAGCGGTTTGACGGGTGTGACAGTGAACACTGGCCGCATTGAACCTTATTGGGGCGGCATAGTCTTTATCTATCTTTTGGAAGGCACTCGCTTCTGTCACCTTGCTATGTCAATTTCCCACATCCAGACGCGAGAATGACGGGGATTCGATTCCAGTTACACCGGTGGCGCTGTCAGCAGACCAGCGAGGGATCGACGGCGACATGTGACCGTGCGATCCGTGACATGGCGTGCGCTATGGCAGAATTAGCACTGTTGGGCGAAGATGATCAGGTGAAAAATAATTTGTTACAAATACAGGCAATGATACTCACCTTGCGCCTTTACGAAGGGCTTACTTATAGTATAATCGTGTGAACTATAGCCCTTGACAGCTGCTTTTTTGCTCGCACAACGTTCCGACTGGTCTCTTTTCCGGTCTTGGTCAGGTGCAAATTCGTCCTGAGGAGGACCTGAGGATATGTTCGTTCTGAACTGAGCGTGTCACCGTCGGGTCCCTCTCAGAACCAGCCATTGCACAGCTGGCGATGCCCGGAGAAGGAACTGACCCAAACGTTTTGCAAGCAATGGCTCAGCTGTCGAGAACAGTGGTAAACGCGAGTGTCGATTGCTCAGAATGATTGGGGAGTAGAGTCTTGGAAATTGTCATAAGGGGACAGATACGAAAACCTCCTCGGACCTGATTTTTAAGCTCATGTATGTAGTCAGAGCAATCACATGTGGAAGCCTGGCAGATTGCATCAGCTTCTTATAAATGCACTTGTTTTGTGAAGCTAAAGGGAAGCAGTTACACCTCTCTCTTTCGTACCGAAAAGTCGAATCTGCGCACGATTCATCATTCTGTGCTTCGGTGGTTTTGGGTGTATTTATTCATATAGTCACAAGAGTAGTGTCCACAATATATCTGGCACCGTATCCCCTTTACACAAAGGTTCTGGATGTACCAAAATTGCATCAATTAAGCATATGCGTCTCAGTTCATGTAAAAAACATAAGCACTCTGCCACGCATCATATCAGAAAATGTTTCAACCTTCCTCCGACACCTTAGACACATGCCCTGCTCTTGAGAATACCTTTCGCCGCTCACTTCATCAAACACGCATTGTGAGCCAGCTATTCTCCAACGAGACACTATCCAAAGCCGTTGAGCCATTAAGAGAGTACGACCCTAACCCGATTAAGTTCTTGTGTATGGCAAACGAAATGACTATAATCTCAATGTCACGGGCAACGCGGCTTGATTGAAAAGCGTTGTCAGCTGGGCTGGCTCCTCAGTGACCATGTTCATCTGACAAGGCTCAACCTTTGCCCAGAACGGAGAGGTGAAACAATATCATAGCACAGCGTTGACCACGCGAGCTCTCAAGCTTCGAACAAAGCCCCGATGCCCGGCGTTGCCATCTCCGTGGGCCGCGCGGCATCGTCTCTCATCGCTAATATTAGGCGGCGACCAGTGAGGGAATGAAAAGGCGATGATCCGGAAACAGGTACGTTTGAACACTTAAAGAAATAAATTCGCATATTTAGGAGGTATTCTGGGGCATGTGTCAACTGCGCAATTTGTATATTTTTGAAAGGAACGGATTAGCATTCATAGTACTGCGAACCGACGCCGGACTTTGATGGTGGCATTAAACAAGCATAAAATCTCTCTTTTCGTGTTGCTGGTGCTATGGCCTGTTCAGAAGACATCCTCAAATTTGACATTTGCGCCTTAGTCTATTTTTTTTAACGAAACCAATCAATTTCGGAAGACTTTCAAAGGCATTATTTCACGGCGGCTGTTCTCAAGCGTCAGGTGTTTGCTGCCCGGTGGTGGGCCTGCCAACGGTGCTCGGTTTGAGCACGCGAGCACGCAGGCTCAAAGCTTTTTTGATGCACTTTGTTTCACATGCTGCTCCGGAACAAGGATGTACACGGAAATGTTACTTTGTAAGATGGGTTGGGGGCGGGGAAGGAGGCTGAGCCAATGAAGTTAGTCTAAACAACTCTAAAATCCTGATTTATTTGCGGTTTTCGGCTACTTTGGTTTTGCGTCCCTGATGTCAACATTGAAATAAAAAAGCAAACATTTGTTCGTTTCCAGAATGCTGAGGAATAGTTTCTTTTTGAAGCCGATGCGATAGTAATGATGACGAGACATGACAATGGTGATATATGAAGATGGTGATGCAGATAAAGACGCGTTCAGGACCTTCTGTTCCGGCAGTTCAGCCACTTGCTGAATTTCGTTGACCCCGTGTTCCTTTCTTTTATTCATGTGCATTGCGGGTGGGAGAGGGGTCAGAATAGTATTGCAAAAGCAAACACAGAGAATGCCACCTTTTTTACTTCCCACTTATCGGTAGATCGAACACGTATGATTTGATCATAATAACAATTTCCTCGAAACTCTTCTAAATAGCTCAGAATTTCAGCTTGAAGCAACCACTCCTGCGGGAGAAATATCACTGGACTCCCTGTTCAACATTACGGAAGTAATAAATTGCATTTACCTTGCTTTTCCTTGGGTGTGTGTTCCGTAATATATGAAACACACTCATTTGTCAAACTATTTGTGTAATAAATACTACGAAAGCTTGAAACGCTCTGGCTAGACAAAAACATGTGTGGATTTGAAGCCGTTGTCACGTGAATTCAACGAAACGTTATACTATGGCGCTTACCACAGTGTTTGTTTTCGAAGCGCGCTTTAACTTTGGGAAACAAAGCGTCACATGGTCTGTGGTGACGGACTGGTTTAAGCTTCTACCAATGCACTTTTCGGTACCTGGCACTCGCCGCCCGCTGCGCCAATCACAAACGTCCGTTCGTGCTGACGTTATTCAGTAACAGCTGATAGCGACCCTCAGCGGATCCCGCCATTGTCGGGGCGGCGGCTGTCGCGACTGCAGGGGAGGAGGGTAGTGCTGTTACGAAGCGTTGACAGCTTAATTTGGACTGGAAAATAATTAAAATGCATATTCCTTTGAAGTCTTGATGGTGATGCAGTGGCATTATCCAGTGATATTATTAGACGTAATTGGTCCTGAGGGTTCACTATAGTATGCCTTTGAAACATGCCTCAATGTTGAAACACTCCCATATTTGTACGCTTTTGAGCAGATAAAGTCATATTGGAGAGCATCCGGTGCGGATCCCGGCCCTGCCCTTCTTAATACCTAAAGCATTCTAGTTTCTGAGCTATACGTTTACCAAGATGCGCAGACTTTTCCAATGCCATTCCAGCATGCGTGACGCTATGGCAACTCCATCCAAATCTTTCTACCCCATAGGCTGTGTGGTGTCCAAGGCCAAAAATATTATTATCGTCGAGCTATCCAGATATTACGTCCGTGAGCACGATTTCCAACTAAATTGGACTTCATTTGGCTCTCGTTCCATATTGAGCAGGCTGCGCAAGTTTCAATCACAAATCACGTTTTGGGCTGCATAATATAAGAAGTCATACATGGTTGCTAGTGATTGCGGAAATGTCTCGCAATCTTGTAATCAAACGTGCTTATCAAATGGCTTGTAATCAAATAACTTAAGAAAAGCGCCATAACAGAGTATGCGAATAGCAGTAAACTCCCTAGATTCACGGATAGATGTGCAAGAATACCACGAGGATGGTCAGAACACGGGCAAACATCGACATTTGGCTCGGCGAAGATTTCCAGCACCGCCACTGTCAACTTCGGCGAGTGAAGTACTATGTGTGAGTGCTAGGGTGGCAATTTCTCACGGTGATTTTGACACTACCGCAACGTCAAACAAACGTCCTATGGCGCAATCAAACAATGACATATTGAGACGAATATTCACTAAATAAAGAAATTGTGCTATCTAGAGCAGCCTAAAAGTATATCAATAGTTAGGAGGAAGCTAATTTCATCATATTTGATACATACCTTGAGATGCATATCTTGCATATAAAAATATGATGCATCATACTGCGCATCTACACTATCATGCACATCTAAATATCACGCGCTATCATGATGCATATCTTAGATATCTTCAAATGTGAAAAATTATCTTTAAGTTAACATATGGGGGGGGGGGCTCAGCAACGCCGAAAACTTACAAAGTAACACCCCTGGATGGGAGGATTCGTTTGTGTTGGCCTTGTAACATTAAGTGCCGCCCTATGTAACATTAAGAAAACCCTCTAACCTCTTCCGAGCAAGTGGCCCGGTGCTTAGAACACTAGGGTCGCATTATATTTTCCAGTCAGGGGCTGAAGAGTTGCTCCGTCCCAGTCCAAGGTGTCTACCGACTGCCTGTCTGGCGATACAGGCGCATACTTGTAAGCACATTGGCCGTCCGCCTGGCACCGGAAGGCCCCCAACCCGGACATTTGGACACGAATTGACGAAGGGGCCCTCATTGATGCAACACATATCCCTTACCGGCGCAGGTGTCCAGTAATCGGCACCGAGGCTCCAGTTCAGCATAACGGGTATCTGGCTGAAATGGGATGCAGAGCGCTCACTTCTTTGTTCTGTAATGGAACCCCTGACTGACACGTGCTTTGCCATTGTCTCATTGTGGACTCATCGTAAATTATCATATCCACCTCCATTGTCAGATGACCCCTACCGACGCAATAGGCCGTCTAGCATTCGGGATCCAGGTTCTGTTCTCTTCAACAAATGTTAGTCCGGCCGATTTGGGAGCCACGCAACCCTGGCTGGTAGCCGTAAGAAGGGCTGTATGCTGCAGCGCAGCACTTGCGTTACGCGCCCCAACATGGCTAGCGCTGTTTTGGTGGTCATTGTCCGATGACTGCTCCTACCGGTTTAGTCGGCTGGTGTTGGCTGTCAAGTTTCGGTAACTGTTTCATCAAATATTCACGTCGAAGTGGAGGTCGGCACATTTCAATGACTTTTTGAACGTCGCCGGCCAACAAGTTGTTGAAGTTTTCTGGGGCGCCAACATTTGACCGATTTCTTAACATTTTCCGATGAGACATCGTGTCTTATTGCTATAAAGTAACGCAGCTTGCTAAGGTCTGTGGAAATTTAAACACCACAGAATAACTCCAAATTACCAAGACAATAGCACACAATTGCATCCCAGTCAACAAGTCAAATAAATCGTGTATATAAATGCATGTTTTCTGCATAAAGACACAGAACGTAATCAAGTAAATACGATACAAACGGGGAGCTTTAACACCGTGACTATCTGAGTCATCTGCACTGAACTGAACGTGACATCACAGTCTTCATGTTTTCTCCATTTCGCCTGTGAAACAATTAGTGAAAACATTCTTTTAAGTTGATATAATTTTGACCTTCCATTTGTATTCCCAGTTTGTACTTTAACTACTGAAGGCTACCAGGCGGAGGGCGCAAATTCATCTTTTGGAGCGGGGGTCAACTTGAACATTGAAGGGGGCAATGGCCTACCCAAAAAAACACCCGTGGTGGTACATGTCAACCGCCCCTCTTGCCTCATCGCCGCTTCTTCCTGCATCCTCACGAAGCCCCCTTTATCCAGGGCGAACTACATGCGCCAGCCATGGGTGGGTAAAGAGCCCCCTGGAGGGGCCCCGTCCGAGCGTCGACCAAATACCCGTGTAGGGGTCCCTGCGCGGGCTAAGTCCCGGCGGAGGACCCCGGGTGCATGCGCCCACCATTATCCACTCTTCTTCATCCCGTGGCCCGTGGTCATCTCGCGGCCCGGAAATGGTCACAACCGACCAAAAGAGCTCTAATGCAAACCAATCCAATGGTGCATGCCATTTAATCTGTCCCAGCATCTCGCTCCAGGCTTTTTTAAGGGATGTATGATCAATTATCATCCTTTTTTGTTTTACGCTATGAATCAAGCATACCTTCCACAGATAAACGAAATGAAATGTACAACAAATGACACGATGTTTCTCATTTGCAAAAACCGTTAAAACAATATCCCTTTTAAGTTACGCACACACATAGTGTGGGATGTCACCGCCATACAGCTCATCGCCACTATAAAGGGGCGGATTTTTTTTATAAATCCCTTGAGTGTCACCAGACACGTAGCTAAAGGCTAATGGCGCGGCCCCTTCAGCCTGAGGGATTTTGCAGGAATTCAGTCCAAATCTTTAGGAGTTCGGATAGAATTACGGCCCTTATGAGCAAAATCGTGATAACGTGCTGGAGTGGCACACTGAAACTTGTGGTAATTTTGTGTCTTGTAACGTCCATGTAAATTCCCTTGTTTAATGTATATGTAAACATTGTTGGGCAGGGGTTCGAGCCATCCCAAACGAACTGCGAAGTTTCACCTATGCCTTAAAACCCCATTTAGACCACTTAAATCAGAGTCAGAATGACAATCTAACCACTTCCACCCGGCTGAATCACTGAGAGCCGTGTCAGAAGACGAGAGCGACGAGCCACCGTGACGATGCCGGCCGAGGTGACTGCCCGTCCAGCACACCCTCGGCCCTCTCTCCGCGGTCAGGGATAGTGCCGAGGCGACCTGTGGCGGCACACGGGCAAGCGTAGCATGGGCAGCACACCCTCAGCCCTTTCTCCGCGGTCAGGGATCGCACCAAGGCGAACCGTGCCGGCATACGGACATGCGTAACACGGGCAGAGCACCCTCGGCCCTCTCTTCGCGGTCAGGGATGGCGCCGAGGCGACCTGTGCCGGCATACGGGCCAGCGTAACACGTGCGCAGGCCCCGGCCGCCTCTTCGCGGTCAGGGATGGCGCCTAAGCGACCTGGGCCGGTATTCGGGCAAGTGTAACATGTGCAGGGCAGATATAGAATGAGCAGCGGTATTCAGAAAGTACGAGGCTTTCCTGAAGATGGTTTTTCTGCCGCGGCGCAAACACAAATTCTGTTTTAACCCAGACTCTCCCAAACAGCTCCGGTTCATTCCACCTAGCCGTCTAACTTTATTGTATGCGTTAAAGGTAATGGGGTTTCGAAACAGCGCTCCAATTGTGCTGCGCCTAGCTTGAGCAACAAATTATGCTAAGAGAAAAGTGCAGCAACGTTATCTGGACACTCAGTTATCCTTACCCACAACTTTGATCCACAGAAAATCTCGAAATGTAACCAAACAACTAGGATACTGTCATTTTTATTACCGTAAAACGTACGAAGCCGTATTCAACTTCAACGCCATAGTTTGGCAAGCTGCTGTAATGAAAGCACCATTGCTACATGCTCGTCTCCAAAAATGCCTTTGCTAGGGCCAAGACATTGCTCAGTTATTTCAGAGCATATGGTAAAATTAAAAAAAGGAAGACATGACAGAGATTAGAAGAACATGTCACAGCTTCTTACGCTTGAAGCTCAGAGGCGACTTCTCGGCAAGCCCAATCGCTTCCAAGACCTGAAAAGGAGCCTAAAGGAGCCTAGTTTCCCAAAATGATTGGGGGGGGGGGGGCTGAACAGTAAAAAATGATCCAACCTAACCCGAAAATATGCCAACAGGCATCTTCCCAGATTTGGCCCATTTTCTTCTCAAAGTTGGTGTGTGTGTGGGGGGGGGGGGGGGGCTGAAGCACCCCCAGCTGAGTAGGAAACCACACCCCTGTCTGATAATGTTAGTGGGTATAGGACCCCTACACATAAGGTAACGAGCTAGAACGCATGTCCATATTCCATCTACCGAGGTAGGTACACCAGGGACAAGAAAGGCCCTTAGTTTATCAAATTTTAACCTCAGGTGGATATGCTCACCAGGATAAAATATGGTATATGCGATAAACGTACATTGAGGCCCTATGGGTCGTCGGGCTGTCCATATAGCCGAACAAGCCTGGGCAAACCAAACGCTGGAGACGCTGACTCAAACACGTCGGGAATTGTTGGTCTGAACCTTACACATGACAAAGCCACGAAACCGCACCGACGGTGTGGTTTCGTGGCACATGTTGGCACGAATATGTGAAAGGGGCTTTCAACCACACACAATGCACACTAGTATACCAAATGCAGCAAAGCAAACACATGGCAGGGCCATTGCATTCCATGTCCTTCCGGTCCTTTGAAGCACGTGCCTGCCGTAGCGCGGTATTAAATCGAAAACATCGCAGCACCTTAGATCGCAGTCGCGGTGAAATCAAGCCGCTGAGCCGGTCTTGTACAGGTTCTGTCACATCGCTGTGCGGAACTGCGATGACCCAAACGCCGCCAGGTACTTCCCGACAGCGGTGAGCGAACCGGTTCACTGTGTCAGGTAATGTACCGCCAGCTGTAACAGTCGCAGGCGCGGGCGCTGGGTACAATGCGTCATGAACGGACAGCCAGTTGCGGCTTCCACGGCGTTTGCTCCATGGAGTTGCTCATTGGCCGGCATTCAAGCATAAACGATACGCACACTGCAAAATCGGCGGCAATGGAGAAATTACGAATGCAGCAAGTAAAAAAGTGGTCAATAAGGCAACACGTAGTAAAAACCACGCAGTTTCAAGCAGATTCGTCAAATTGCTCGGGCGTCGCACGTGACATGCGCAAATTGCGCATGCGCATGCGAATTGCACGAAATGCAGTGATGCGATAGCAGAATATATGACCGTCCGACGGTCCTTCACGTCGAAATTCGCTTGCCACGTAATTCATCACACCATCTCTAGCCCACGGTAGTTCGCGGGCCGTCCCCGTACGCGGACACCTGCGTCGAAAATGTCGCGGCTGAGCGGCTGTCTCCAGAACGCAGCCTCCGCGCCACGGGCCGAGCGTTCTAATCTGGAGACCTCGCACCCATACTTGGCAGGGACACTCGGAAGGGACACTGTACACTCGGCAGGGACACGCGCGCCCGGGCCGCTCGACAGGGACGCCGCGCCGCGACTCCTCCAGGCGTCGGCGTCCCGCTCCGCCGCGCCGCCTAATTGTCGCCGCGTCACCCGAATCGTCGACAAGCCTGGCAGATCGGCGGCCACGCATTCCCAAGACCATCTGCACTTCCGGCTGCCGCGCGGCGGCGGTCACAGCCCGGTCAGGCTCGGCGGATGGCCGGCTGGCTGCCGTTGTTCGGTCTGGACCCCGCTGCCGTGTGCAGTGGGGCGGGGGGCGGGGCTCGGTTCGGCTCCAAGGCTCGGCAGACCGCCTGTGGAGACATCGGCGGGATGGGGAGGGGGAAAGGGGGGGGGGGCGCACGCGAGCTCGTGAGCGTTCATCTGCAAATTTTCAAAGACGGTGGTTCCGGTGTATCGGAGAACAACATTGAATAAGGGCGTTTGAAAGGTGCGAGGTGTCACGTCACTCACTATCGCACGACAACAAGCAGCATCAGGAGCCCCCAAGAAAGGACGGGACAGACGTGACGGTAGTCTGTGACTTATGCGCTCTAGACGCGCCCCATGAGAGTCTCTGTCGAAGCCGGTCTAGGTTGAGTTCTTCGTACGAAAATCTCGTGTATGCGCCGAGCATCGGCTGGGAACAAGACGTAATGGGAGTGCGCAGGTGGCGCCGCCTATAGGCTCAGGGCCAAATCAGCTCGTGACATTGTACGGGGCTGGTAGCGGCCGTCCGCAATGCATGTGTGACCTTTCGTGGTGTCCATAGGGACTATTCAGCTTTATTTCGTTTTGAACAGGTACTTGTTCTAGGTACAGGGTATGCACGTCCGTCCACCTTGCACAATATTTATTTGTGCTCCACCATACGCTCGTCTTTCAATAATCTATGTGCATCCGTCATGTTTGACAATGGATTTTTGGCTTCTCTTTAGGGTGTTGCCTAAGTTATTAATATTATTCATGCTCCCTTTATCAGACGTCGTCACTGTCTCCAAAGGACCATGGTTCTGACCGCAATAACGCCACATTCTGGAGGAAAAGAATGGGAGCCGTATTTTGCAGCTGCCAAATGGAGAGCGCTTTCCGGTTGAAGCTGACCAGCAGAAGGAACACTACTTCGCACGATGCAAGCGGGGTGCGTGCCTCGTGAGCACGCCCTGCGCCTCGCACTGGACAGTCGCGGATGGCGAACATGGCCACATAATCTGCGCTGTAGAACGACCAGATCCTTTATAGCCACCGGCGTGGCGTCATGACGTAGATCCAGTCAGGCGGCTTTGGGTTCAGCCTTCCAGCTAAGGGTGCTTCTTCTCAGGGTGCACGTACATAGCTTGTTGGTTGCACCCTGAACCCACTACTCAAGCTGTGCCTCCTAGTTCAATGGATCATTTTGTCTCCGTACTTTCACCAGACAGGCATGCGGAGGGTTTCACGTGCCGCACAATGCTGCGGCACGACCGCCCCCGGCCTCGGTTGACCCTCGTTGGCCAGTTGCCAAATGGCCTTTCCATGCCGGTCGGCCAAACAATGTGCCCCGTCTGGGATGCATACGCAGTGCCGCTGTACTCTGAGTCCAGGACCTTTCCCCTAGACTGCGGAGACAGCATGCTTGAATGTTTTGTTTTGGTTTTCGTTGGTCCTGGTGACTCAGTATCAGATAAGAGCTAAAAAGCCTGTTTTCTGGCTTATCCACCTGTGGTGGGGTGGGTTCGGGTCGCCTAAGCGCTCGTTATTTGGTTCGCACTAGGATGACCTGTGGCGGTGGCAGTGGCCGCGTTAGATGGAAGCCAGGTGGCATCAGGGTGCAGGACTGACTGTTCCGAGTTGTAACGCTGTATGTAACGACTTAGGAGAAGCGTTGCGGCGCGTTACGGCATGTTAGGCTTTCGACACTAGATGCTGACGCTGGTTCAAAATTTCATGATCGGATGGTGCGTCAGGGACCGCACGACAGGGACTTCTTAGCGTAGTCGCTGCTAGGTGAAATCCATGGGATTGAAAGGCTTGGACTGACTTTAAAAACCTGATTGTGTGTGAAAAACTTGGTTTTCCTGAGACGAGAGGCGGTACCACCATTATTTTTGATAGGGGGACGAGGTCATAAAACCATAACGACACTACAACCAAAATAAAAAAAAATATGAATACCGCGTTTTACAACTGACATCCTCGTAAATGATCATTGCTATGCACATTTCTCACATGTCTTGAATCGCATCACCGTAAGGCACGGAGGTGCGGAAACCGTAGTTGCAGGCAGGGGCTGGGACCCCAAAATTGGCCTTTCAAGCATTTACTGGAAGTAACCATCCAAATGGCTATCATTCTCTCTCTCCCTCCCAACGTCCAATGCTCCATGCCCGCGGATGAAAGTTGTCGCCGTGTCGTAGTTTTTTCGCAGTACAAGGCACATTATCGTCTGAGCCAGTTAACCATGTTATGTAACAGTGGACGCATGTGTGCATACACAGCGACAAAAGTTTCGCGGGTTGATATTTCATGCATTTTTAGCCCGCAGTCATACTATCGCTTGTACGCCCGCTCCCCCCCAAAAAACGCTCCCATATGGAAAAACAATATCTGTAAGTGGAGGAAAACGGAGCAAAATGAGGCACCCTGGTAAATCGGACACCCCGCGATGTCGGCTGTTATAGGTGGCGCTATCAAAAATAAATTGTTTAAATGAAAGCTTCTCTGACAGGGGACGGACATGACGTGACCGGGCCTCTCTGTCGGCGGCCATCATTGGAGGAGGACGTGAGCTTTTGCTTTCCATTTTTGGCCATTATTTTTATGGTAATTTGGATGTTGTTTATTCTACGAGTATAATGAATCGTGAATTCAAAGTTGCTGCGCTTCGATGGTGTAGGCATGCAGATTCCTTGTGAGCAATTGTGAATTTTTTCGGGCCAGTTCGCGTTGCGTATCGAATCATGGTGTGTTGTTGGCGTCCATGGGGCAGAATGGTTGGGGCAAAATGGGCACTCGGGGGAAAAAGTACATAAAAGATCCCGTTTTGCCCCAACTGAAATATGACTATCGCAAGAAAAGTTGGCTTAAATAAGCCATGAACACAATACTTCAATGGTAGTGGCAAGCACATGAGTAGAGCCCGAAACAAGTGAATCGATCCTGTTCAGTTCTATGATTAAATAGTGGTCGAACTACTGCATCAAACTGGGAATGTGCAGCCTTACGATTTGTCGCTTAAAATTTATTGAAGGTGCGCATGTGATAGCTCTATATTTATCGCTCCTTTTGGGCCTAATGTATTATAATTATGTTGTTTAACAAAGCCCATTTGTGAATATAAGAAATGTAAGTGCCTACCTGTGATGACTTGACTCAGTATCACGCATTTGCCCATTTCTTTGATAGCCTCTATAGCTTCCTCGTTAGGCAGCAAACAAGCAACGACTTCCGACCGACCCGTTATGAAAAAAGTATCTTAAAAAGTAACTTAGCTATGAAAAAGGTGAAAAGTTAAGACATTTTTGGTCATTATCGCATAAATCTCACAGTAGATTTCGTACTTCTCCGCACATTTAAAGGGTGTATTTCTCTGCATTCACAGGCACTACCCTAAGTACTAACGCGTAGGTATTCCGTCCGACAGAACTGGGGTAAAAATAGATGTTTTGCTTTTGAATTATTAAATAGTTCAACGGTTTCTTGTTCCTTAAACATTAGGACTGACTTATTGTACGGAATTACACAGAAGGCGTTTTATCCCATCTCCCTTAATATTAAACGTAACTAATTTAACACAAGAAATGAAGTGCCCTATTACCAACTAGTTACAGGCATGCAGTTAGGTATTTCGTTTTGATCATTGTACTTAATTTTTCATAGCAGGTAAACGTTTTCCTAGTTTATGAAAAGGAATATAGGTACACTGACGGATCCAGAGAGGGGTGGGAAGGGGGGGGGGGTGCTTAAGCGCCAAATGACCCTCCCAAATCCGTTCAACGCTCACGCTGACATTCTTTTTTTACAGAGGAACTACTTCGCCAAATGGAGAATGGTTCGAAATTACAAGAGAAAATCCGATCGGCAATCCTGGAAGCAGGATACGATGGCAAAGGCCATCAAAGCAGTCAAGATGAGAAAAATGTCCACAAAAGAAGCGGCACGCCGCTTTCTGGTCCCGAAGTCGACTCTCGACAGACGGCTGAAAAAGGCGCGTGCAATGTCAATCACAGAGGCCACGGAGAAGGTCCTGGGTGGACACAAACCTGCTTTCACGGAAGCTCAGGAGCGAGATTTGGTACAGCGTATAATGGAGCTCCAAAACCGGACGTTCGGAATAACGCTGACTGACCTCAAGAAGCTCGCATATGAGTTCGCAGACAGAAACAATATCACCCACCCATTCAACACGGTGACGAAGATGGCAGGGGAGTCGTGGATACGGTGCTTACGCAAGGGGAACTCCACGGTCTCACTAAGGACACCAGAGGCCACAAGCGTTGCTCGCGCAGCAGCGTTCAACTCTGCCAATGTCGACGCGTTGTTCGACAACCTTGAAGTCGCGGATGGATTCTGCCCAGTTCGGTCCCACACGCATCTACAACATGGATGAAACGGGATTCAACACGGTGACAACACAACAAGAGAAGGTACTGGCGAGGAAAGGGTGCAAGCAGGGCCGGCCAACTGATATCTGCGGAACTAGGCGCGCTGGTTACCGGGGTGGTGTGTTTTAATGCTGCTGCGAGCTGTATACCTCCAGGTGTGCTATTCCCAAGAAAGAGAGCCAGCCAGCAGTAAGAGAGGGGTCTTCCCCCACGTAGCCCGGTGCTGTACTATGAGTCTGGTTGGATGCAGAAGGAGCTGTTCGTGAAATGGCTTGACCATTTCATACAGCACGCGAAGCCCTCGAAACAGGATCCAGTCCTTCTCATACTGGATGGACATGCCAGCCACACCCAAAGCCTCGCAGCCATCCTGCTGTGCAGGGAAGCAGGTGTGGTGTTGCTCATCACTCCTCCGCACACCTCACACCGCCTTCACCACTGAACCGGACGTTCATGCTTCCCGTCAGCACCCTTCTTCTTCCAAGGTCAGAGAACATGGCTCCGAAACAACCCTGGTAACGTCATCACGCTGTATGATATGGGGGAGCTGATCGGGTCAGCCTACGTGCAGGCGACAACAGTGAAAGAAGACGTTGAAGGGCTTTGAAGTCACGGATCTTTCTCACAAAACCGCCATGTGTTTGGCGAGAGATTTCGCAGCGGCGGAACAACGAACATCCCACTGGCCGGCACCGCAGACGCACCAGTGGGTCTCAACTCAGCAGCAGCTCCTCTGCCCATGCCTGGGCCCTCTGACGTCGATGTCTCGCTGAGCACGAACGTTCGGGAGTCCTCGGAAACTGTCGCCGGAGACGCAACAGGATGGAATATCGGGACAGGGAAGCTCGACTAATGCCGAAACTCCGGCGAAATTGCTCACCGCTAGGGCTCTCCCAGATGATTTCTCAAGCTCTAGCGATGACGAAGATGACGTTCTAGAAGTGTCATGCTCAGCTGGACCGAGCCATGGTTCCCAGGTCAAAATGACACACCCACAAGCTCTTCTGTGTCTCCTCGCGAAATCCTCCCTGTGTCAAAAGTGAACTCAAGGGTGGAGAGAGGTAAAGGACGAAAGTAAGGTAAAACATGCGTCTTGACTGGCACGCCATACAAGGAGGAACTCGATAAAAGACACGAAGGAAAAGAGGGCAGGCAGGGAGGAAAGAAAAATGACGACGGAAGTCAGTCTAAAGGACGAAAAAGGAAGAGTGTAGAAACTCAGAGACCGCAGCGCAAATAAAAGAAGCATACGCCGCGAAAGCTCACCTTCGAGGAATCCTCGGACGAGGAAGATGTAGCTTGTCTGTACTGCCGGTTTTTCTTCTCCATGTCCAAATCGGGCGAATCTTGGTCGCGATGTGCTCTCTGCGGTAAATGGGCGCACGATGTCTGTGCCGGGATTGACGAAGAGGATGAGTGCGTGTTCGTGTGCGAACTGTGCCGGGATGACTAGGCACGCTGAGGTCTTGTCTAGTTTCGCCATTGGTCGTACCTGCTGACGGGTCCATTGGGCTGTGCTCTTTTCGTGTTTTGCGTTCACAGTGACTAAGAAGTAGATTGATGAGAAGAACGAGTGAGTGTTCCTGAGCGAGCTTTGCTCGATGACTTGTGTGTTCGAGACTCGATCGTTTCCGTCTCATTGCGTAACGACCAGGCTGTGTTCCTCTAGTTCTCTGTCTTAGCCATGCAGCAATGACTGTCGCCTCCTACCAAGCTGCAATATACATTTTCTGGCCATTATATCTTGTATTCGTGGGATCATACTGAGGAAACGAGTATGAAGTGGGATCGTTCGAACAAAATATGAGGGCCCCAACTTAAGAAATATAGCTATTAGATGTCCAGCTAAATGCCTACTCGCCGAGCAATGCACTTATTGATACGCTTGCATTAAAAAATGATAACTTTGAAAATATTTATTCCGCTTATTCAATCTCATCACTTTCTGTTTTGCCCCAAATACTGCTTCGTTTTGCCCCAAGCCAGGGGCAAAATGAGGAAAAAACATTGCCTGATATTTAGGAGGATCACACTTAAACATGAAGAGGTATCAGACCACCGCTTTTATAAGAGCTAGACAATTGATGAGCCTTCAATATCCACCTGCTTAAGACTTTCTGGACAGACTTATAAACTTCCCATAAAAAAACGTTAAGGTGTCCGTCTTGCTCCGCTTTCCC
>NW_023596891.1:2500-35424 GCF_011947565.3 Pollicipes pollicipes
CTCCCACTCTCCCTCTTCCTCACGACACCAATGCTCTTATCTCCCTCTGTTCCTCGCTGTTCAATCGGTTTCGCCACCGCTGACACGCGCGTGTCTCTTCCGCAGCCGATTCTGAAGGAGGGTGGCAACTACATCATCGAGGGCCTGGACTCAGAGAAGAAGGTGACGCTCACCTTCTCCATGAGTCATGAGAGTGGCTCGTTGGCTGACGCGCTCGACGTGTTTAAGGTAAGCACTTAAATGCATTATCTGGAAATTGGGCCATGATAGGCATGCATGCAATGCATTATGAGTTGGCGCGCTTAATGATCGTCCCAAGTAGCGGCTGAAACCTTAGAAGTCGTGAAACTAGTTGCGCTTTTCCCTTTTAATTGAAGAGGACGCCAGGAGCAAATGTGATTTATTTTCGCACGTATGAGGCCACTTCAGCTTGTACTGTCGCAGCTTCTTACACCCGATTGCAGTCGGTGTGCATACCCGCTGTCGCTAACGCCTTGGCTCTTAATGCAAGCTCAGGCAGATGCCAAAATTGATTTACAGATCAATCTGGAAACAGCCACTGATCCGCAGCGGTTTCCCAACCGGGATGCCTGGTGGTTCGATTCCTACCACCTCCGGAAAATTTTGTGAACCCAACTTCCGCAGCAGCCTGAGTAGCCTAACATGTCAAATGGTAGCTGAAAACCCTCTCGTCGATCAGGGGTCGTAAAACCGTCTACCCCGGCTCAAAACATTAATGCGCGAGCACGGACGGTTGGTTTTCTGTTTCTCCGGAGCGCCATTGTCAGGCAGTGACCCCTTGTTTTTGTCGGAGACCACAGGCGAACCTGTTTTGCCGCGCACTCCGCCGCCCTTATCGATAGACGATCGAGACGCCCACTGTGCGCGGGTCGGTGGTGAGAACGCGAGCTCCCTGGACTCGGGGCGTTCTCATGACGCCTGACACCATCGCCCACCGTCAGTTGTTAATGGTGTCCATTTGTGACGACGCCACCTCCCGGTAACATCATATGGACCAAAAGTATCGCTGAATCAGCCGGGTGTTACTGATATATCCAGCTTTTCCATGGTCGAACAGAAGCTGCTCGTAATGTGATCTCGAATAATCTTGCAATTTGAACATTCAATCGGATCAGTGACCCATGTAGGACATGTTCAAGCTTGAGTGGATATAGATGCTTTCATAGTTTAGCAGCACGCCCTTATCGAAACGGATAGCAGAATAAATTCAAAATCAGTGTTTGTATTTTGAATTAACTTCTGCTATTCGTTTCGGTAAAGGCATGTTGCCGGAAATATCAACGCGTCTGTATCTCCATTCTGTGTTTTTTTTACGAGGAATCTGGCTGTTATTACTGTTTTATCTTTTTGCAGCCAAGCATACATACCAGCCGGCGCCAAACACCCGTTCACATAAATTAACGAATAGCTATGCGATATCTTTTAGAGTCGTCCGCATACCTAGTAGATTGACAACATGATGTAGCACAAATTGCTCGCCTCAACTCCTGGCGGTTGCACCAAATTTGTTTCCCATTTATGTATCTATTCTGACACTGACATAACTATTGGATTAGCTCCTGAGCCACAGACACAACTGCTTGCGTTACAAACGAATCACACTGACATAACTATTGAATTAGCTCCTGAGCCACAGACACAACTGCTTGCGTTACAACCGAATCACACTGACATAACTATTGGATTAGCTCCTGAGCCACAGACACAACTGCTTCCGTTACAACCGAATCACACTGACATAACTATTGGATTAGCTCCTGAGCCACAGACACAACTGCTTTCGTTACAACCGAATCACACTGACATAACTATTGGATTAGCTCCTGAGCCACAGACACAACTGCTTGCGTTACAAACGAATCACACTGACATAACTATTGGATTAGCTCCTGAGCCACAGACACAACTGCTTTCGTTACAACCGAATCACACTGACATAACTATTGGATTAGCTCCTGAGCCACAGACACAACTGCTTTCGTTACAACCGAATCACACTGACATAACTATTGGATTAGCTCCTGAGCCACAGACACAACTGCTTGCGTTACAACCGAATCACACTGACATAACTATTGGATTAGCTCCTGAGCCACAGACACAACTGCTTGCGTTACAACCGAATCACACTGACATAACTATTGGATTAGCTCCTGAGCCACAGACACAACTGCTTGCGTTACAACCGAATCACACTGACATAACTATTGGATTAGCTCCTGAGCCACAGACACAACTGCTTTCGTTACAAACGAATCACACTGACATAACTATTGGATTAGCTCCTGAGCCACAGACACAACTGCTTTCGTCACAAACGAATCACACTGACATAACTATTGGATTAGCTCCTGAGCCACAGACACAACTGCTTCCGTTACAACCGAATCACACTGACATAACTATTGGATTAGCTCCTGAGCCACAGACACAACTGCTTCCGTTACAACCGAATCACACTGACATAACTATTGGATTAGCTCCTGAGCCACAGACACAACTGCTTGCGTTACAACCGAATCACACTGACATAACTATTGGATTAGCTCCTGAGCCACAGACACAACTGCTTGCGTTACAACCGAATCACGCTGACATAACTATTGAATTAGCTCCTGAGCCACAGACACAACTGCTTTCGTTACAAACGAATCACGCTGACATAACTATTGAATTAGCTCCTGAGCCACAGACACAACTGCTTTCGTTACAACCGAATCACACTGACATAACTATTGGATTAGCTCCTGAGCCACAGACACAACTGCTTGCGTTACAAACGAATCACACTGACATAACCATTGGATTAGCTCCTGAGCCACAGACACAACTGCTTCCGTTACAAATGAACCCAACAACTTCCAGAAAAACAAAGTGAACCTGGAGCACATCGAGTCGCGGTCCTCCCACCGCAGCGACGAGTACGAATTCATTCTGGAGATCAGCACCGAGTCGCCCAACGTCAGCAAAGCGCTGGAGGAGCTGCGAGAGAAGTCCACCTACTTCCAGATCGTCTCCAGAAACTACAAGAACAATGCCGGTGAGGCGTTGCGGCGCCGCGGCCGGCCGCGGCCTTGAGTGGCGAGCCGGCGCGCCACTATCGCCTGCTCCATCTGCCCGAGCTGGGACAGGCGGGCCTGGGGCTTCTCCAGGCAGCCGTTGGCTTGTGATCGATAGCCGGCCGGGCCGTCGGCAGGAACAGCTATCACTCGCAGTGTCGTCACCTGGCCGTCAGCGCCTCGCCGGGCCGCGGTGTTACCTCACTGAACAGCCCCAACTGGGTGCTGGCAGGGAAGAGCGACGGACGCCCACCCGGTCGCAGCTGCATCATGCAGTGCTCCGAAACGACCCCATTCTGCTCTCTGACCTCAGTTCCATGACGTCTCTCGTGACCAGCTGCTGTCACTCTGACGCCCATTCGGCGGGCGTGGGAACTGCAGCTATGCCGGGCGCTGCCCCAGGCTGGAAAGGTCGGACGCCGATGCAGGCTGAGTGCAGGCCGATGACGGGCGGCGCCGGCCACGGCAGGTTCGCCGAGCGCACGATCTAGAGTCCGACCGAGGCGCAGAGGGCTGACTTGGAACACGATGCCGGCGTGATGGCGTTCAGACACGCCAGCCCGCGGCACAGTGGAGGCCAGCCGAAAGCGGGCCTCTGGCGCTGCTCTCTCGAGACTGGCACAAGGCAACTCCGCTGGGTTCAACCCAAGCTCATTTCAATTTGGCTCGTTGCATAACTAACCTCTCAGCACATTATCGCAATCTGTCGCGCCGTCCAAAACAGGTCTGTGGCGAAGCACAGGGCATGGGGATGTGTCACCCGGGCATGGCGCCGGCTGAGCAGGGGCTATCGTAACATGTTAACTCAGGGTAGGGGGCTCAGTCACACCAGCCCCCACTCTCCACCGCGACCCTGCCCTCTCCCCACCAGTACACAGCAAAATCATTCACAGTGAAACGCTGCTTTACTAGCAGCGCGCGGGCGACCAGACGTGTCAGCAGCCCACACCGGCGCTAAAGAGAGCACGCTTGGCGCAATTTGGACATGTCTGGACTCTGTTGACCTGTGGCCCGTAGGCCACAACGGTCATGACCTACCGTTCCGTACTTTAGCACCGGCAAATCGACCACGGCGTGTTGATTGGTGTACTTTTGTTGTTGTTGTTGATCTTCTTCACTTTTGTTGTCGTTAAAGTTTATCTTCGCTCTTGAGAGGGGGGGGGGGGGGGGTGAGGGGACTGAGGCCTGGGTCACTGAATATCAAGTTTACACCTTCTTTGCTAAGTTGCCTTCGGCAATTCGACAACAGTGTGTCGATTGCTGTACTTAATTTTGTGATCCAATGGTTCTTTGGCGTGTCCGCAGCCCACGTAGGTTTCGTTGAACCGTGGGCGGCGACGTCCACATCCCAAAATCTCTAACTATTTCTCTCAAGTAAATCGAACGCGTCACGTCGTTATTGCAGGGTCTTACCTAAAGGTGGTAAAGGTTGAAAGGTGAACTTTTATGCAATCACGGCACGTTACAATTGTTTTTGAACGTGCCAGAGTTTTCTCTTGAGCGAAGGGGAGCTACGAGATTCGCGAAACGCCTCCCCGAAGACGAGTTCCTAAAATCACCATGTGTTTAGAGTAAAGGGGGAACAAAATGAACAAAAACACCGCGATCTATTGACCGTGGTCTGCACTAACTGGCTGGTTCGGATGCGCGCCGGGCAGCGGCGGGCGTGGTGCCCTGGTATCCGCAGAAGATCTCCGACCTCGACAAGTTCGCGGACCAGATCCTGTCCTACGGCAGTGAGCTCGACTCGGACCACCCCGGCTTCACCGACGTCGAGTACAGGAAGCGGCGCAAGGAGTTCGCCGACATCGCTTACAACTACAAACAGTGAGTCATGTATCATACCCCATTATCAGTAACAGAGTCGGGTTGATATCGCCTGTATCCGCGGAGGGTCCGGCCGGAGCCGTGACACTTCATGGTACTTGCTCGCGTGATGTGTTGAGTTCTGAAGGCACGCGATGTTAGATAAACTTCTTTTAATAAACTTGTCAGGGCCATGGCAAAAAAGAACGAAAACCATGTAGCGAAATTTGCATAAGATGGTAAAACAGAATAGAGCATGCTGTGGTAATGAAAACGGTGACGATCGGCAACTGATCGAGATCACTGCTTCGTCATGAATGCACTAGCTGTGGACGCGCAGCCGATGTAGACGAACGTAAGTTTAGCCCATGGCCAATGTGAGTCAATGAGCAACTAAATCTGACCGCATGGCTCACTACGCACTCCATCAGCGACATCCGTGGGTCATTTCCAGCGGCACGCCCATACCGCGCGTCGAGTACAGCAAGGATGACGTCGATACGTGGGGCAAAGTGTTCCGCCGACTCACCGAGCTGTACCCCACGCACGCCTGCAAGGAGCATAACCGGGCCTTCCCGCTGCTGATCGAGCACTGCGGTTACCGGGAGGACAACATCCCCCAGCTGGAGGACATCTCAACGTTCCTTAAAAGTGGGTGAACGTCGTTGCTTGCCTTCTCATTCAACCGTCCAAAGCTCTTGACGTGCCTTCACACACTCCAGAAAATAAGATTGTCTTTGTAATTGCTGGCAAATGACCTCGCGTGCAGTTGTTGCTTAACGCTCAAGTCCCTGCCAGTCATTCATGACAAATACGCTGGGCTTTTATGCGCTCTGGGTATGATCCAGCATAGTTGCTTGTAGCGAATCCCAAGTTAGGATGTCGGCACGCTCTGTGGGCAGTCCCGGCTGTTTCAGATGAAGCCTTAGTCTGCACCACCTCTGCTGCCCAGGTTGCGCGGACAGCCAGTTTGTACGACAGGCGCCCCCTCTATTTCACGCTAAGCCGTCCCTGTTCCCCACATCGCACGGCCTCCACACCGTACCACCCCGCTTGGCGGACAGCATAACTCCCCGCTGCACCGCACCTCCTCCCTTCACTTCACGCCGTGCTCCTGCGCTTCGCAAGCAGCGTAACTCCCGCTGTACCGCACCCCCTCCCTCCGCTTCACGCCGTGCTCCTGCGCTTTGCAAACAGTGTAACTCCCCGCTGTACCGCACCCCCTCCCTCCGCTTCACGCCGTGCTCCTGCGCTTTGCAAACAGTGTAACTCCCCGCTGTACCGCACCCCCTCCCTCCGCTTCACGCCGTGCCCCTGCGCTTCGCAAACAGCGTAACTCCCCCGCTGTACCGCACCCCCTCCCTCCGCCTCACGCCGTGCTCTTCTGTTGCGCAGGCAGCACGGGCTTCACCCTGCGTCCCGTGGCCGGCCTGCTGTCGTCGCGCGACTTCCTGGCGGGCCTGGCGTTCCGCGTGTTCCACTCGACCCAGTACATCCGGCATCCAAGCCGGCCGTTCTACACGCCTGAGCCGGACGTGTGTCACGAGGTGCTGGGTCACGTGCCGCTGCTGGCCGACCCGAGCTTCGCCCGCTTCAGTCAGGAGATCGGCCTGGCCTCGCTCGGCGCACCAGACGAATACGTGGAGAAGCTGGCCACGGTGAGTGGCTGACACCGGCCGCGTACCGGGCGACGACGGCCAACTGGCTCACACCGGCCAGCTGGCGGTCAACAGCGATACATCAGCTGATTTGGTTGAAGTTAGCTGGCGGTCAACAGCGATACATCAGCTGATTTCGTTGTAGTTTTGTACGGCTGTTGGTTAACAGTCGCTGTCAGCTCGGGAAAGATGTAGAGCTTGCTCGGGATTACATGCGTCACAGCGTCAGGGCCACGTTTCATCTGCGCGTGACGATGGTACTGGCACGCGGCCGAATCGTTTGACGCAATGCGAGAGCTTCAGGACCGGGGTCAATTCATGCATCAAGGCTCCCTGGTTCACGGTGAATGTGCGAGTACCGCCACACGCTGCAGCTATACTGGCTGGCTCAGGTTGACATCTGCATGTGCCGCGGTAGTACCGGCTTACAGTTGATTTCTATGTGTGTCACGGTGTCACCAGCTCACAGTGTCACTGGTCCACATTTGATTCCCTTGCACTTTGCAGTGTTGCTGGCTCACGGTCAATGTTTACATTGAATGTAGTGCGACTGGTCCACAGCCGATCTCCATGTTGTTGCAGCGCAGCTGGTTCACTCTCCATCTTTGTTGGTTTGTCACAGCTGGTTCACTCCATCTTTGCACTGCGATTCTGCTGACTCGACGTCGACGTTTATAGTGCAGTGCTATTAGCTCACGGCTGATTCCATACCGCACTCCTACTGGTTCATGGCGGTCTCTGTACCGTTGTGCTGATGGCTGACGGTCGATCTCTGCACCGCACCGCTGCTGGCTCACGGTTAATCTCTGCACCGCAGTGCTACTGGTTCACGGTCGAGTTCGGCCTGTGCCGGCAAGACAACGAGCTGAAGGCGTACGGCGCCGGTCTGCTCTCGTCGTTCGGCGAGCTCGAGTACTGTCTCTCCGACAAGCCGGACGTGCGCGAGTTCGTGCCCGAGAAGACGGGCGTGCAGAAGTACCCCATCACTGAGTACCAGCCCGTGTACTACGTGGCCGACAGCTTCGAGGACGCCAAGGACAAGATGATGTGAGTAGCTGCCCGCGCGTTTCTCCGTGGCGTGCCCCAGCATCATTCTCCTTGTTGTAATAGTAGCTCGCTGGTACGACCGAAACGATTCGGTTTGATCGAATGTGAAATAGAATATGCCATCACGTTCTTAAAAATGATCAGTCGTAAAACTACGAGCAAGTTTGCGTCATGTCTGGGTTACGATGTTGCCACTGTCGTAATGCTGAATAACAACGCCCCGTTTTTCCCCGACAGGCTACCACATGCCCAATGCAAACCGCGCTGAGTGCAAACTCCAGCAAAGCGCACTTGTTGAAAGACAGCTAATCGTTATTCCCGCTTTCAGAAACTTCGCCGCCACCATTCCACGCCCATTTTCGGTGCGCTACGACCCGTACACTCAGCAGGTCATCACGCTCGACTCCCGACCTCAGGTCGAGGAGCTCATCGGCGACATCAACTCGGAGATGAAGATCCTGCTGGACGCCATAAAAAAGTTCCGCTAAATGCAAACGCAGCGGCGGAAGGTCACTCGGAAGCAAGTTTTACTTTGTGGAGTGCCCAACAGATGGCTCTCAAGCCCAGCAACGTCTCTGTCCACATCGTGTTTCTGTCGTGTGGGTGGTGTAAAATGTGTGAATGCTTTCTATATCGGATATTAGGCGGCGGCGCTCTGTAGACGGTAGGTGTCCCGACGAGCGGCACTTCGCGCACCGGGCCTGGGGCCAGGACGCCCAGAGCATTGTGGAATGTTTTCTCCAGTGGAGTCGACCCACATGCTGCCTGAAGCACTGGCACCAAGAAAGCTCAGAATTTGGCACACGTGATGCATAGCATGTATATACCACCTCTGCATTTCCGTGGGGTAAACACGTTCTGTGCGGGGTGGTTGAAATTTCAACAACACAGTGCATCTGCAGCTGTACATATAGTACAAGCATTGAATTGTATGTTTTGGTTGGAGCAGGCCAAAAATACAAGGGCGTAAGGAAAATCTGACCAAAAATTACGCGTGAAGGGCTTCCAACACACGAAAATTACTTCTAGCCACACCTTTCCTGGCCACAACACTGTTTTTCACCTGCCAGCCACGACAGTTTTGAAAGCATGTCCCATTTGTCCCATGTAGCCAAATTGCTGGTCTTCCAACACGCCAGCCACTCGCCTGCACTTGAACAATCATCTGAACAACACGATCAATCGTGCGCCGATATCAGCAGCCCGGCACCGTAGCACACAGCGGACAGAGTCGGGCCACACAAGCGGGGAAGCCACTGGACGGGGCACGGGCGGCGATCAGGCGGCGCGCGGCTCATTCTGCCCCGACAGCGTCACCAGACCCGCCGGATCCGCCCGCTACCGACGTACGCACGCCACACATGTGGGGCAAAACACACCCCACACACAGGATGGCTTCACCACACATAAACGTAACGCCCCTTCGTTCGGCGATAATTCGAAGAACTAGCGTTGCCGCGGCCTGCCCGCAGGTGGCAGCACGGCACCGTTCGGCTCACACCATTGTCCGCGACGGGTCGCCCGACACTCTGTCCAGGAACTGAAACAAGACCCGCCGTCATCAAACGCGATAGCTGTGACAGCGCACCGGACATCTGAAGGGGCCATTTTGTAGCACGATGTGCCACGGCAAGCCGTATGTTCGGCGATTTTTCTTAGTTGAAACAAGTCAAAACACAGCGACACAAACATCTATTTTAGCACGCTCAAAATAACGATTCCGATACTGGACAATAGCTAGGCGCCACGCGTGTGTGGTCAAGTCCACGCGCATGGTCAAAACAAGATAACATTGCTCCACTTACTGGACCAATGAAGGGGAGATTCAGAAATGACCCTATGACTGGAATCCGTCTTAAAAAGTTTATGACGACAGGGAAGAATCCGCTGTAACAAAGAACATCGGAAATTATGCCACCAACCGTGACTCAAACACAGACAATAAGACAGAACAAGTTATGTACCGGCGAAAATTGCCAAGACCATGCTGAGCCAAAACTTCTTTTAGGCACTGGATACGCATTATGATGCGCTTAGTTCTCACATCCCCGATAACTTCGGGTAAAAATCATAGCAAAACACATTCACGTATTCATGTAACGTGTCGAACATGTCGGATGTGTTACACCGCTCTGATTATGAAAAGGGGCGCGACGTACGCCAGCAGACGCACGAAGGCTGCCGACCCTCTATTCACCGCTGGCCGTGAGGGAAGGCTGCCGACCCTCTATTCACCGCTGGCCGTGAGGGAAGGCTGCCGACCCTCTATTCACCGCTGGCCGTGAGAGAAGGCTGCCGACCCTCTATTCACCGCTGGCCGTGAGGGAAGGCTGCCGACCCTCTATTCACCGGTCACCCTCCTCAGCCGCGCTCACTCGGCGTGACCCGGAGAGCGGCCGGCGCGCCGGCGGGTCGATCGTGGCACGAGACGCCGATCAAAGCGGGACAGGTGGCGACAGCGGCACTGCCCACAGTCGGCCGGAGCCGGTCCGCTGCCAGACGGCTGGCACCTGTGACCTCCCCTCCCCCCCCCCCTCCCGACAGTCGGCCGGAGCCGGGGGTCCCAGGGGCGGACGGCGGCACTCGGCTCCCCACCAGCTGGAGACGGGACGGCGCTGGGGAGGAGCATCGCCGCATGCACACAACGCCGGACGCTAAGTCGGCCCCCACCAGAGGTTTAACCAACAACGGCACCCTCCCTCCAGCACGGCCGGACTCGGGCCACGCCAACCTGCCTCTTCTGCAATCCACTGCAAACTTCCAACAGTCAAGCCTCTGCCAATGCAGTACCGAATCATCCCATATTTGCAGCCAGGAGCCCCAGATCATATCTCGGCAACGAGCCCACCAAAAGCTGTCAGTCATAACCAAACACGGTATCATCCGACCGTTCGTCGAACAATGCCACTGCAGTCACTATCACGAGAGTTAAAGCGTCTGGGCATGGGCAGGCTTGTAGCCCGAGCTTTGCACGCCACTCCCAACGCAGTCATCCCACGCGCTTTACACGAGCCGGCCTAGCGGCGAACCCATGGTGAGAAGCACTCGGTACATGGCTTGGGCCAAAATGAATCGCCAGTGCAGCTGTACCCATCACCGGCCTCGTTTCCGGTCTTTTTCACGACACCCGAGGGGAACAAAATGGTCGTCCCACCATTGGGCTCCAGCTGCGCCACACCGCCAACGAGCACTTCACTAGGACGAACGGGCGGCGCTGCCACCCACCGACCACCTCCCTCTCAACACTGAGTGGCCAGACGTCGAGTCCAAACACCTTACAATTCTTCCATATATATATATATATATATATATATATATATATATATATATATATATATATATATATAATGTGTCTGATTAAAAATAACTGTTGATTCAGCATTGACGAGCTTTTTGACGCATCGTTCTAGTTTCCGGGTCTTGGACCTGGCACCATCGCTTAAATTAAAGATGGTTCGCACAAAATTACTCAAAGATTCATCGCTCCTGACATTCGAACGTTTCGAGATCCTCTTTCATCGCCGGAGAGGACCAAATGGCACAAAAAACAAGTTTTGAGTTTTAAAGGATAAACATTGTGTAATACTGTTGGAAAACATCTTTTGGTACGGAGAACATAAAAGAAACATAACTCATTAAAGTAAGACAGAATCCTATTTTCACTTTGATACATATAAAAAACACTCATAATGGGAACACTACAAAGACACAATGAGAACACTACTGCCACAATCGCATCAGTAGTGCTCACAGCCCACCATCTAATAGTTCGAGAGTTGTGCAGGCATTTGTCTGTCTGTGTAGGGCCGGAGAGAGTTCGTTCATGAATATGCTTTCCCAAATTTGGAGGCGCCTTCTGTCATTGCACGTCCGTAAAATGTCAGTGCTGTCTGTCAGTTGTCGTCGTGTCAATATCACGTCGCGTTCGTGTCGCATGATGTCCAGAGGTGCCCCATCACGTAAGTGCATTGTCAGGTGTCGTGAGAGTGTCGTTGTGGTGACGCCAATGTAGTGTATGGAACGAAGTTTGCAGCCTTCGATGTTGCACTTGAATTGTTGCTATATATATATATATATATATATATATATATATATATATATACATATACATATCATTTCTATCATTTCGGTCTCTCTCTCTCTCTCTCTCTCTCTCTCTCTCTCTCTCTCTCTCTCTCTCTCTCTCTCTCTCTCTCTCTCTCTCTCTCTCTCTCTCTCTCTCCCCCTGCGCGGGATGATCTTGAGCTTAAACAGAATTTGGTTCGGGCACGTGAACCTCACTGCACCCCATAGGTTCTTATGGCCCCCCCCCCCGATTTTACCCTAAGGACTGCTGACAACAGCCCCTGTTGGGTTCAAAAGCCGTTCGATCATGATTTAAGTTGCGTCAAAAACGATTACCCCAACAAGCTTGCCGATGGCTACAAGCAGGCTTTCACACATACCAGATGGCTGGCTTCAGTACATGATAGCGAATGTGGACAACAGTAATCACAAACGCACATCACCTTTTGCAACATCCTAACGAAGCTATGACATCAAATCGCCAAGAAAATGCTTGCAGATCACCGACTTTGCTTGCTTTCACCTCCCGCACCGACACCAAACCAGCTGGCAGCTATGCCCGATATGTGGGAGCTTGAAAGACACCGCCCAGCTTCAATTCCCTTCCGTCCACGTTGAATGATGCGGCACTGAATGGCTGTTGTCTGTCTCACTGCTGTGCTTATTTCCCAATGGTGAGATGGAAGCCAGCACGTCGAATTAGTTGGGCAACGTATAACTTCCCGTTAGTATGAAGATGGCCCCACGCTTACCGACCACCAGGGGCGAATCCAGGATTTCGTCGAGGGATGGGGCCACGCTTCATAAGGCCCCCCTCACAAAGAGTTCCCCGGATTTCGGCAACTTTATTTTTATAACTTATAACTAAGCGTAAAGCGTCTTTCATCGGAATGTTTCCACGGATTTAGTCCGATTTATTTCTACAGGTGAGTTCCACTTCACATTCTGTTGCCGAACTTTGATAGTTAAAGCGGTTTGAGGTGCCCCTTAACTAATTACGTCTTAAAATATGGGTTACGTAGACCGGAAATAAAGACTGCGGCACCTCATCGCCGCGAGATCTTGGTGCCTCTCCGGTCCAAGGGGGGGGGGGGGGGGGGGGCATGTCATCTTCCCCCTGCATCCCTCACTACCCACCATCACATTCAGCTCCACGCAGACGACCAAGAGAAACACAGACATTACATGATGGCTCAGAACCAAGAGAGTGGGAGAGACTGAGAGAGTGGAGGCCAACCTAGCACCCCATTTAACGCGGAAAGACACGCCGCACGAGCCCAGCCGGGAAGGCAGCAGCGCGGTTCATATCATACCTGAAAAGAACGACGAAGCCGTAGACCTCGACGAGCATGCCGACCAGCGGCCAGCCGAGGAGCACGATGAGGATGCCGCCGAAGAAGGACGCCGAGCCGCGCACCTTGTGCGACTGGAAGAAGAATCGGAACGTGCGCTCCAGGCCGATCACGAACGCCAGGCCCGACAGGAAGAGGATCTGCAGACAGAGTCGGCGGCGAGACCGAATCATAACGGGTGTCAGACTTTGTCTTACGAATGCAGGTCGCCCGGCGGCAGGAGGCGACAGCGGCGGCAGCACAATCCAGGGACGGGTTGCAGCGCAAGACATTATCAGGCAACAGCATCTGACGGACAGAACGGGCTGCGGCACAGGGTCACAGTAATGCAGCAGCCAAATATTCCTGAACCCCAGCCAGGTGCCACGGGCCAACACATGTGGATTTCAAAACGATAACATTGCGACTGGTGAACGAACGCCGTAAACCATATGTGAGAGGTTCCAAGCGACCAAGCCCCGGACAATTTCTGTTTCAGCCCAACTTCCTCACATATAATCTAAACGTAGTTGACCGATCGTGTCGTAATTAGTGCCAAACGAGTTGCGGCGGTTTCTGCACCAAATTACAACCAAGACACAAAAAAAACTCGCCGAGACACACGCGCTAACAAAGACTAAAAGGCAGGTTCCATAGCGTATTCCATCGTTTCTCCATGCCATGTATGAGCGAAATTACATGAAAAGCTTTGGGAAAGACATTCGCTATCAAAAGCCCTGCTCAAAAACACGACCCTTTCCTTTTAAAATTTCATTTCTCAGCTTCTCCGAGAGCAGAGTTTCTCTGAGTCTACAAATTTACAAAGATACAAATGTGACAGAACGACCTTTGCAAGTCATTACACCAACGTCATGCGGAAAATCATGACGGCCGCATCCCACAACTATGGAAGAACACCGATTCCGACCTTCTCCACCCGCCAACATTCCTGTGTCTTAGACCTGAAAACCACTTTAAGACATTCTAACAAAGAAATAGGGCTTCCTACACCGTACTAAGCACGCGGCCAGTTGTAAAACCATCTACAGAAGACAGTACAATGAACCCCGCGGAACACATTTGTGCCCAAGTAATTCCAGCATTTCCTCCCCGATCCGCAAACGAATTCATTAGGTTTTACATGGGTGAATAAGTAACGGTTAGGAGTCAAGTCGCAAATATAGTCAATGGTACATGATTTCCGAACTGCAGCCCAGAAACGGCGTTCTTTTCAGCCCTCCAACCACACATGAAAGGATTGACCCAAACAACCTATATAAGACACAAATATTCCACTACGCGTCAGTGCACTAAAACAACCTGTATACAATGCACCGAGTCAAGAGGCAACAGCCCGTAAACAACGGCAGAACGGCTTGTATGCTTCGCTCCCGCCACCCCACACAGGCTGGCAGCGGAGACGTCCGTCGAGAGGCGTCGCAGTAGTCTTCTGACTGCTGTTCCCAGTCACCGCCTACTACACCACCTGCTATACCGCCTGCTATGCCGCCCGCTACACCACCTACTACGCCATCCAAAACACTACCCCCTACAAAACCTACTACACCGCCTACTTCACCACCCACTACACCAACCACTACACCACCTACCATCCCGCCTACGATACCGCCCATTACACCACCTACTACACCGTCTTCTCCACCCCCACCACACCGCCTTCTCCACCGCCCACTACACCGACTTCCACACCGCCCACCACACACACTACGCCGCCGTCTTCACCGTCCACTACACCGTCCACTAAACCGGCTACTGCACCGCGCACTCACGTTCCCGATGGCCAGCAGGCCCTTGTCGAACAAGAACAGCACGCCCAGGAAGAGGAAGGCCACGCCGAACCCCACCAACCCGATGCCGATCTCTGAAAACGGGACAGTGGTCAGGGCAATTACACACAAGCACACAGCTGAGCAGAGGCGCCCGCGGGAAGGACGACATTAGCTGAAAAGGTGGCGTGTAAACATGAACCAACTTTCCGACAAGTCATAAGCACGTGCAGACCGAATAAATATGCTAACTTCTGAAAGCTACAGATTTCAGACAAGGGCGTCAAGCTTCGCATTTCGAGCAGCACATGGACAACACCCGCGGTTCCCCTCGAGTCGAGCCGACGTCATTACCCAGACCCGTCGGTCACTAGCCATAAGACCACTTGACGCCGAGCGCGAAGATTAGGACATATGTCTGCAGGACACGGCGATGGCATCAAAGTGCGTGGTGTTAAAATCGGTTCCCAATTTTCGTCCACATGGTGCAACCGAATACCTCGGACACGTAAGAAGACAAAAGGACATATAATGGAAGGGCCGTATCAGGGAACAACACAAAGCAGAAGTCCCTGATACGCTACGTGCGGCGTCAGCACGGTCATGACCCAGCTACCGCACACAGCCAATGACAGCCGGGGACAGAGCAGAGAGCTGAGGACCAGGCACATACGCAATACTCCCAGCCTGACTGTGCGGCTGCCCAGACTTTCCGCGAGTGGCTCGGATGGCCCATCGGTCCAGTCGATCAGCCCGATCATGTAAAGGATGTCGTGCCATGCTACACCGCAACGCAGCGGGCCACGGCAAAAGGCTCCCTGCCGCCCCTCTGGGATCAAAGTATCCTCCCTAGAGCGAATACCAACACACAGGCCGTGGCAGTCGCCTTGTTGAAAAAGTAGGTGCGCAATTCAGGTGACCTGTGTACCACCTGTGTATTAATGCCAGCCTTGAATTCGTTCTTGCCACGCAGTTATCAACCATTAGGACAAGCAAACCCACTCTGGATATGATCAAGGTGTATTGTCACTTCCTGGAACCCACAGCCACGTCGCAAATGAAACGGTCGACATTCGGTAAATCGGCACCAACATTGACTAAATTTTAGTTGCGGTCGCTCGGGGAAAAGCTCCCAGTTATGAATGTCAAACCAGCAACGCCACAAGTGACATCAAACTCGGTGACGTCACAGCCGCCTATGCGCACCCGCACGGGCATTTACGTTTCACATGTAGGGCTCCTACCCTCCTCCATGGTGATAACGGGAAACATGCCGCCCGCCAGCCGGGGCGGCGAGCCAGGGTAGCGCGCCGTGCTCCTCCCGCCTCGCTCGCCCGGCTCGCCGGCACTAAGACAGCGTCGAAGCAGCCGCTAAACGGGCCTGCGCCGGCCCTCCCTGGCTCACGGGCACGGACCGAACGTCACTCGGCCCTCTGGGCCACGGTGGCCTGCCGGTACACTCTCTGGGTCACGGCCGCAGCCTGCAGCCAGTCGTCCGGCTCTCCGCCGAACAGACAACGGGTGTCCTCTCCAGGTCCAAGTGGAGGCTGCTACCCTCTGACCACGGTCTGACACACACGCGCACCGCCGCCCGCCGTCCGGCGCTGGTGACGGAGGCCAGCCGGATGGTGCACACGCACTGTCGCCGGCCGCAGGCTGGGACGCCGCCTCGGCAGCGAGCGTCGGCCTTTGCCCCGGTACCGACACTTTGCCCCGGGAGCGATACATACGGCCGGCGGTCCACCAGGCTGCGCACTTGACGACCGAGCCGGCCGGCCCCAGCGGCCACGCGACGCGCTGCCAATCTCGGGCCCCTCCCCTCCTCCGCGGTGACGGCTGATAACCCGCCCGGCGGTACCGGCAACCAGGTCACGGTGGGGGGAGCGTGGAGGGGGAGGAGCGGCGGCGACGGTATCCAGTGGTAATCTAAGCACGACAGTCGGTTGCCCCAACGGTACCACTGCCGGGACAGTGGAGGCAGTGCCGGAAGGTGACCCGATACAATTACGGCGGTGCTGTGATTACTCCTTTGCCCGTTCACGATAGGTCAAAATTTGAAGTGAAGACGGGTGAATTGCGATACCGAATCTTCAACGATCACGTCTGGACTGTTCAAGCATATGCCAGGTCTACTGTTTGCATGTTTGCATTTGTATGTAGCTGGGGTCATTGTAGCTCATTTCGCGTATTATATTAAAGTGGGAGGTAAGGTTGTTGTTGATTGCTGGAGTTTGCGGGCGCGCCGACTGCGGTGGTCATTTGGCGCCCATAACGAGTTTTGTTCTATCTATCTAGTGAGCCGCATAAATGATCCAAAAGTTGATGCGTTTGAGAAACAAAAAGATCTGTTGAGATTCCAGAAAGTGTGAGTTGTCTCCTAGCATATCACAGAGGGTGAAGGGCAAGTCATGCTGTTTAAAGTAACGTTGGCATTCTTCCACGAGCCGCGGACGAGATACGATATGCCGAACAGTAAGAACAGCACCACATCGATGACATATGGGCTTATCAGCTCCCTCCAACATATAGCCGTGGGTTGCGTACGTGTGCCCGATGCGTAATCTGCAGACGATCACCTCTTCTCGCCTCATTTTGCGGAAACAAGAGAACCACTGACCCAGCTAGGTTTTATCTCTCGAAGCTTACTGCCATCCATCCAATCCCAACAATGCTGCCACTTGTTGTGCAGGAAGCATGGGAGGCAACCATAGTGGTACAGCTCTTAAAAACTTGACTCATTTCAGCTATGCCCCATTGCAGACCCATAACATGCGATAAATCCTATAATCTGCTAGGAAACATGTGGACTAGTGTTACCTTTTCCCCAAGCAATAGGCGAAGCTACAAGAGCATACCTAAAAATCCTAGACTTGTACAAAGCTGTGAGATGACCATTGTGTCAGTTCCTATACCTCCTGCCATCTTCACTTCCTGCATCCCTGTGGAAAGCCTTGAGAAAGCAAGGAACCTAGCAGGGATATTACTATGAAAGATGAAACATCAAGTAGATAGTGCAGTCACAGTCTTACAATAACAAACTCAATATGAAGACACATGCATCTGAAGGCATTTGATACCACACACAAAATGCACACGAAATACACAACTTGACCCATGCAGGCCCTTATAATTACTATAGGCCAGCTGTAATGCAGTGCTCAAACTCTGAGGTGTAGATATTAAACAGCTCTCTGACATCCCAGCTTACACAGCTGGTTGCAGAGCACCATTTCATAATTCCCTGAGGCTACCTGATGCCAGTGTGGACCAGAGCATTTACCAGTTATATTGTATCAATATGCCTAGCTGGACAACTGAACATAATGCCTTTTGCAGCTTCAATTTTGATCAGATACTGAATGTTGTGTCTCAGTGTCTCAGTCATATGAGAGCCTAGCCTTCAATCCCCCTCCCCCACCCATGGCAGGGTGGGTTTAAGTCACCTCAGGTGCTTGATATTTGTCCCTGACTGGAATGATCTGCATCCAGTGATTGAGGCCAACCTAAAGGTCAGGTGAGGTCACATCAAAGGGTAAGACAACCACACCACACAACATGGCTGGCAAAGTTTTTACCATACAACTCTGCCCCAGACTCACAATTTCATGATGCTGCATGCAACAAGCTTTGCACAGTATGAGTACTGATCACAAAATCCATTGTTCAAAAGGTTTAGACCAAATCTTAAAAGATGTGATAATGATGGCTGGGGTTAAGGATGCACTGATGTTGAGGTCGACCTACACCACATCAACTTTCCTAGCTGAAAGCTGCAATGAGAATATTGCATATTTGAAGATATTGGAGTATGCAGCAAATGTGATGAAATTAGCTCACCTTTAAATGTTGGTATACTTTCAGTGGAAAAGGCTGCTCTATGAAATACAGTTTCTATGTTCAGAATATCCACTCCTCAAAACACCATTGTTTGATTACATCATCATACCTTGCACAACATTGAAAGCCAATTGACAGCCATCATATATAGCCGTCATGCTTACAGAACCATGGGATGCACCATGAAATTCATGCATGAGATTGGGATCATACATGAAAATGCAGGTAGCATGAACTGTGAGCACACAAACATGAGGGTCAGGGTGTACTTTCCTACCTAACGTTAGAAAAAATCATTGTACACCATTCGTCATGTTTAAGGCATGACATATTGTAAATAATCTCAAAACAGGTAGAATCATGCTCCTACCTTCGAATTTCAATAACTTCGATGGCGGGCTCCCGAGCGCCGCGCGCACCGCACCGCCTGGAATCCCCAGCGCCGTTTCCGCGTTGCCGTTGCGTAAATACAATATTTCTGCGTACCAAGAACTGTACAAAATGTACGGGACCAAAGTAAACCATTCGTCATGTTTAAGGCAGGACAACCATAACCTAACTGTGAACCATAAAAATATTTACTAAACATAAACCATATTTACCATAACCATATTTACCATATAAACCATATTAACTGTGAACCATACTATAAACCATAACTATAACTATAAACTATACTATATAACCCATACTATAACTATCAACCATATTTACTGCGAACCATAAAAATGTACGGGGACAAGGTAGCAAGAATCCATGAAATGGGGGATTGGGTGGGGAATGTAAAACAAAATGAGAACATGGCAGCTAAATAAAAGCTCACTATATGGCGCCTATATATGGCATGGAACATGGATGCCAATGAGATGCTGGGTTGAAAGCGATATAGGGTGGGGAGGTTAGGTTAGGTTAGGTTCGGTTAGGTTAGGTTAGGTTAGGTTAGGATATGTTCTGGACTATTCTGGCCTGCGTGTTTCATAAATGTACCTAAACTCGATAAGAAATGGTTTTGGTTGCTTTATTATTGTTACCTTGGTCCCGTACATGTTTTATGGTTCTTGATAAGCAGAAATATTGTGCTTTCGCAACAACATAGAAACGGTGCTTGGAAGTCGAGGCGGTGCGGTGCGGGGCGTGCGGCGCTTGGGAGCTCGCTATCGTATTTATTAAAATTCGAGGCTAGGAGCATGATTCTATCTGTTTTGAAATTATTTACGATATGTTCCGCCTTAAACACGACGAATGGTTTACCTTGGTCCCGTACATTTTGTAGAGTTCTTGGTAAGCAGAAATATTGTATTTACACAACGGCAACGCAGAAACGACGCTGGGGAGTCCAGGCGGTGCGGTGCGCGTGGCGCTCGGGAGCTCGCCATCGAAGTTATTGAAATACGAAGGTAGGAGCATGATTCTACCTGTTTTGAGATGATTTACGATATGTGCCGCCTTGAACACGACAATGGTGTGCAATGATTTTTTCTAACGTTAGGTAGGAAAGTACACCTACACCAAACAGATTTGAACAAGTTGTTGACCAATCAACTTTGTGCCACATTTCCCTTTCCTTCATTTTTCAGCAATGACAAATGCTATAAGCCAACCGGGACTGGGGAAGGGAAAAGACCCTCACAACAGAATACAAATGAACACCTCTAACCATTGAGCAGATGCTGCACCAAGGATCGTCTCTGCAAGAACTATTCCTGAAAGGGATATATGTAGCATGCTACTCACTTTGAGTATCGCTGATCTGCAGCATTTCTGATGTGTCAGGCCCTTACTGAGCATCCATGAAGTAATGTAAATCCCGTTTACAACTTTACGACCTGATGGCTACATCCACCTCAATCCGCAGTCATAACCAAGATACTGCTTAATTCTTTCAAGCAAATGTTGCAAGTATTGAAAACGGCGCAATCACAGCGAAATTAACAAAATGTGCCATGCATTTACCAACGCATGCTAGCACGTATTCCAGCCGGCCTTTCTGCCCGCTCTCCCATCCGCGAATCACGAACAACCACGACACGTAAATTCTGGCGCACAGTACATATATTTTTGCCGCTAACCGGCGGGCGACGTCAGCTGTTTTGACTCGGCAGGCAGTGTGACAGAATATAATTCGGCACAAAAAAGAAGAACACTTTTATTTTGTGCGCATGAAAATTGTATATAGGGGCCAATTTCGACCAACTTATTGAATGGAATGTATGTTTATTTGAGAAAAGATAAATTAAATTTTAAAAAAAGTAGAAAAATGCGGCAGAAGCAAGGGTAACTTTCCAAGGCTACCTTCCAAGGTCAAGTGCACATTTGTAGGACGGGTAACTCGTACCACAAAATATTACTGTTCGATTTCGGATTTATAAGGCATCAGAAATATCACCAGCGTAGGAAATAACGTCTGCTCAAAACTTGGTCGGTCAAGGCCACCTTCAAGGTCAAACGTAATAACAAATGAATTCAAATTCCGTGTCACCAAAAATCATTGGTCAATTTGAACCTTTTTTACGACCGCAATTTTCACCGCAGAAAGACTTAGCGTCCGTCAAAAACTCCAGACTCCTCAATGTCACATTGAATGTGATATTCCAGGTCGCAGGGTGGGAAAATACCTGTCATCGAACACTGCCACCCGATTCCGACTCTTGCAGCATTGGAACATTCACCACAGCCAGACCTGCTGTAAATAAAAAGCCATGTCCTCCCAAAGTCACCCATCAAGATGAAATTCAGGCTCATCTCTGGATGGGCCTTTATTCAAAAAAATGAACTCGCAATTTGCCGAATGGCTTCCTGTCGACTGTTATCTCACGACCCCCATATTGGCGACTCGTGAAATGTCGACGTACCAAAAAGTCGAATCGGCAAAATGGCAAACTTCAAAATGGCTGGGTGGAAGAATAGCGGCATGCCGCAATGGCGAACCGCCGAATGACTAACTGTAAAATGACGACATACCGATAAGTCGACAAGCCAAAATGACGAGCGGCTAACTGGCGAATTGCAAAATGACGACACGTAAAAGGATGATACGCCAAATCGGAGAACACTTAAATGTCGTTGAACTACTTACGAGTCATGTTTGAACAAAGAGCTACAGGGTGTAATGGCGACACTCTAAAAACGACAGAAGGCCAAATGACGACATGAAAACGAAAAGCTCAAGTGGGAGAAATAAAAACACGAGTTTCTTCAGGCTACATGAAGTGGATAATCCACATTCGATCTTTTGACGGCTGCGTCAAGTGCTTATGATTCTGGTTACTTACCAATTGCTCCCGTTCCCTTCCTTCTGCGGGGAACAGGACAGAAAGCGACTGCCGTTTTTTTCACATCTTTGCCTCGTAGACCCGCAGACACACATCAAAAATCTCCCAACAACATGTTTTCACCACGTCGGTGTTTGTGGTGTCCAGATAAATAGTCGACTTACAGTTTGCCGAATGCGATTTCATTCGCCATTCTTTTCAGTGTCGGCTGGCATGTAACGACTTCCATATTGGCGACATGTAAAAAGTTGACGGACCAAAGGACAAATCGGTTAAATAGCAAACTGCAAAACGGTCGGCACGAGAAATGGTGACATACCAAAAATCCGAAAGGTGACATAACTTTCCCGCAAAAGGGGGGCCACATGCCACAAACGGTGGCACGTAAAAAAGACAGCATGCCGACTTGGCGAACGGCTAAAGAGTAAACGCTTATAGGGAATATTTCACATTTGAAGATCTTGAGGCAAGCTTTAGATATAATGAAAAAGTTCACTGGTAACTATTGGTGTGATGCAAATAAAGATACAAACACTGCTCTACGCAAAAAATGGCTGTTTAGGAAATATGCTCTTCAATACGTCATCGTTCGATTGTCATGGAACGACTTCATGGCGTCAAAGTCATTGCCAGACTGGCACAGTCATAATAACCACTGAATTTTACAGCCACGACTCACTTGTATTATTGCAAGCTCGCCGACAGGCGGATTGGCAAGAACTGTTTGTGAAATGAACCGAATATTGCTTTATGCGCATGCTTTGGCCCTTTTTCTGATCCTGATACTCTCGTATATTTCTCCATGGTATCATTTTTTCGGGCACTTTCTTTCTCGGTTAGGCCGCTATTCTCAAATAGTTCAATCCCAGCCACATTTCGTCGTCGTAACGAGTAGAACTGCAAAATGTATAAATTTGCATCACAAAAGGCGGTTCATGTTCAAAACCTACATTAAACGCTTCCAGCTGGTGAAAGCTAGCCGCTGTTCGATGATGCAACGATCCACGCTGACGTACTTCAGACAACGAAAAAGTCGATGGCCAACATTTTCTTGGCCTTGAACACCACATGACAATTGAGGAGGCGGACTTAATGAGGAGTTCTGTCGCATCATACCCAGATGACTTCAAAACGGGCGGCGCGAAATAGTCTGCACAAGTTCGCGTACCCCTAGCCCAAATTTGACGGCCAATTTCGCCAATGAGCCCATTGACGGCCGTTATATCTGGGGATGGTTCTTACGTACATCAGACATGAACGACCCGGAAATTTATTTTTTTCTTCCTCTTGAACGCGGTAAGGCCAGTGGAACGACAATATTTTAATGGCATTCGCATGGCGTCATGAATGCCTGGGAGTGCTTGAAATAGTCTGCTCGAAATAGTCTGCACGCCTTGGCACTCACAGAACTGTCGCAAATTTAAAGGGAGCCGTCAACACAAAATAATTACCCTGCTCACAACCTGTACACTGTACAAGACACTGTACAAGATGTGGTGAATACAAAATGTTGGCGTGCAATTTCCATTGCTTGATACTATTCTTGTTTTTGCTGTGCTAGGCGGAGAGATAGAGATGGCAAGAGTTTGTGCAAATTTAACTGCTTCTTGATTCGGCCTTTGTCGCGACGGTTTTACAAAAGCAAAGATTCTTGAAATTAGTTGTAATTTTCATGACACTGATGGCGGAGTATCACTCGACGGTGAGTAAGTCACACAAGGCACGAGCTGGGCGGCCGTGTGATGTCCGCAGACTCCGTTGCAGTCCAGTGCAGTCGATGGGTTGGCTCCTGAGCTGGTGATGTTGCGCGGAGCTGCACACTGGGACGATGCTGCTGGATGACCACAAGTCCAGAGAAGTCGGAACCCTTGCCGATGGCTTGGCCTGGGGCGATGCACCATCGCCGAGAACGGATGATCCATACTGCGAAGTCATTGCAGCTGGAGAGGCTTGAGTCCGTCTTGAGGGGCACAAGTCCCCTCGACCGCCGCTGCCATTATTTGAAGTCGAGGATCTTGGAGAGGATGTTGGGCCAAAGGCTGGCGAGAGGACACTGGTTGCCTTGCGTTGGGCGAGGTCCCAATATATACTGATCCACACAAGCCCACGGTCGAATCACTGATGCGTACATTCCGCGCAAGTGTCGTGGGAAGACAGTGGCGGAAGCACTGCCTTCTGGGTATTCAGGGTGAATGTGGAGTGGACGCGTAAGGCGCACACGTGGGGACTGTAATGTGGCACAATAGTCGCGATCTTGCATTTCACATCGATCCATGTGTGGGTCGCGCGTCCTGCAGCCAACCGACCGTCAGCAAGTCTAGGAATAGAAGTCTGAGGAGAGTCCCCAGGGGTCTCGGGAAGAGGTCTCCGCGGATAACGGGAAAGGGACAGAGCGGAGGAGCCGACAGCCGTGCATCGAAAACAGGACGGCCCCGACGTTCATCACCCTGCGACATTTAGCTCCGCAGGCAAAGGAACGCCGGCAACAACACGCATGATGTGAGTCCACAGACTTGTCCCCCCTCCTTACCAGACTATGGACGGTGTACACTCCAAAGGTGTCCCTTGACCCACTGGGCGGGCGCGGGCCGCGGCAGTCCCTCCCGTTTAATTGGGGAAATGGAGGGTCGGGGTTGCACTGGCAATGCAACTCCCCCGGGTCGGCACTGCGTCTAGGGGCGGGAGGCGAGGCGCCGGATGCTATTGAAACATTCGCGGTCTATAACGTCCAGTGGTCGAGACGTCTAAAATGACTGCATCCAAAGTTTATAACATCCAGTGTTCATGACGTCGAAGGTTAGGAAACGGTGCCAATCAAGACTAATCAACTGGATGTCGTGACCACTGAATGCCATGAACATTGGATGCTGTGATTTTGGACGTTGCGAGCACGGATGCTATGAACTCCGCGGTGGTTACGGAATTGGACGCATTTTGAATAGTACGGGACGCTGGTTGTTGCGATTTTGAATGATATGAGCACCGGGCAACGCGATCCTTGCCGGTTTTTAGGTGGTCAAAGGGGGCCCACGATGGATCTGCGGAAGAGATTCGCTTAGCGTGTGCCACTAAAACAAAACGTAGAGAGCAAATCTCAGGTCCAGCAAGATCAATATCAAGGCTGTCAAAACTCCTATAACAGTTTTGGAATCGGATTGTCAAAACTTGGATATCAAATTTAAGAGAAAGTTCTCAAATATGTTTGCTTTTGCAAAACAAATTTTCATCCGTATAGCAAATGCTGCTGAATGCGATTGTACAAGCTCCTGAAGCCGTGCAACGTGTAAAACTGCCCCACATGATGTAAACAACCAATTATTATGCAGTATATTCAGACCAAAGATGTAAGTTACCTTTCAACTAATTCCAACAAACAAGGACCAGCTTTTATGCTTCTTTGCATTACAGCTACTTAAGTCACCAATATTAAGCACACACATCCATCCTCTCCAGAAAACTACACGGATGGCATGATTGCATGATATCCACAATTGAAGCCATTTTGGGTTTGCTATGCCCTTTGCCATGTTAGATGGTTTCTGAAGGTGTAAGTGCCGATCAGATTGTGATAGGAAATTATGCAACTGATATTCTAGGTATTTTTCACCTCTAATACCTCTACTCCCTCTCTTGCTAACTCCGAAACTCGTGGAAGTATCAGACTTGCACATCGGAGCCGACGTAAACTATAAGCCCTATCTAACCTCCTAGTGAGAAGATGGTAATTAGAATAGTGGTTATCCCCGATCTGCGGGACAAAATGGGCAGAAACTAACACAGATGGTGGTGCTGTGTTTCCGTATATTTTTGATGCAAGAGCGCTGTTCTTGTCACCAGATGACGCAGTGAAAATCTGTAACACGAACCTTTTGGCGCCGATCTGTCATCGTTTCAATTGCCTATGATGGCTATCGATTGCCAGCAATTGCTGGTTAGCTACGTGTAAATCTGCGGACAAAAAAAAAACACATGTGGGATAATTTCAGGTATAGAACGCCCACTATTACTCACAATGTGGTCAGCGATACTTCTGAACGGTTTCTTATGCATCCGTTTGTCAAAATTTAGGCGTATCATTTATCATGGCAAGATTAATGAACGAGGAATAGCAGTTTTTCATAGTTGCTTTCTTGGCACAGAAAATACGGTTTTGACGTAGGCGGGGGCTTGCAATTCATTTGCGTATCATCATAAAATGCCAACTCAACGAAAGATCGTGAAGGGCACAAATCTAAAGATATTGTGAAAAATCAGAACTAGTTCAAGGGTGCCCAATCCTGCATTGTTTGAAACAATTGTGAATGCTTTCATAGAAACGCCAAAATATTTGACTTCTCTTCCCCTTTTTAACGATGCATATCACCCAAACCACTGGCTTCCACGCGTTTTCCTGCAAGAAAGCTACAACAACGCGGTAAACAAAGCAAAATAGAATGGCCGTGTTTTTCGCTATTTTTGTGTTTTTGTGCACATGGGATATATTCAGTAATTGTCTTAAGTCAGCGTATCTGCATTCACCTTGCAAGACAGAGTCAGTTTCGGCGGTGTTTTACTGTTTTTAAAACTGGACTGCAAACACCGATGTTCATGTGGCTGAGATGGTCTTTTATGGACTATCTGATATGGACTTTTCATTATCTATTAGGGATACCACAGGACCCTGCTACAAATGGGGTAATCAATTACACCATTTGGAGCAGATTTTGTGAATCTTACTAGCTCCCAAAACATGATTTACTATTAGATTTGGTCATTTCTGTGATCTTTCACTTGTTCATATCAACACATTAGAATGCTGTCCATATTCCAGTTCGACAATTTCTGCTGTAAATCTGCTGTAATTCCAAAGTGTTTCAATGAACTGCCCCAAATCGTAAGTTGCGCCTACCTCTGCCCCAGTGAGGTGTGCCATGGTTTGCAGACCAGGTCAGGGGCATTGTATAAAGCCGAGAAGACCGCGAGGGCCAGTGGTAAAGATTGCCTATTCAATAGGGTAGGGGCTCCAGCTTCCCCTTCCCAACTTGGGCTCCAGTCCCCCCCCCCCCCCCCACCGCTTTGGAAAAGAACGTCGACTAAAGGCAGGGGACGAAGTTGTATGTTGATATGACTCAAGGGTTAGTTTTATTGTTTTTCGATGCTTAGCCCCACCCCTACCGTCAAACTCATTTTGTAGGCTAAACCAGCCAGCCGGTGGCCTCGGTCGGGGTCGGGTCGCGCTCCGTCCCGCTCCACGCGCACTCTGCCCTCGTGTCTGGGGCAGTGAACCTGTGCGCGGCCTGGTGCGAGTGTGACCGGCGGTTGCTGGCGGCTATTTTGTGGACCTGGCCCGCGGCTGAGTCCTGTCAGACGATGATACCCGGTCAGCCAGGGACAGTCTTTGGACGGTGGAAGCAGCATTGGCACCTTTTCTTTACCTCCTTTTCTCTTGCTAGACTCCGAAACTCGTGGAGTTTCAGACTTGCTTATCGGAGCCGAGCTAAGCCCAAACCTCTGTCCGAACCCCTTTAACATTGCCAATTAATGTTGGTTCCACTGTCTTGGTACTACAGAGAGCAACGTCAGTGAGGTGGCCGCACAGGCTCCACGTGGATCTGTGAACCTCACGTGGAGACAGCAGCGCGATGCGCCTTGTGGGACTCAGAAACGCGATCGTCCGGAGTCCGGAAGACGCTAAAACAGTACGAAGACGTAGCCACAGAAGAAATGGGGAACGCACAGGGTTGGAACAAAGTGCCTTTTTCTGTCACCGACAAAACTCGAAACCGTCTAAATTGTCACCTTCAGCCGAAACTTTCAAGAAATCGCTGCCATTGTTAACTCCAAATGCGATATAAACCACCAAAACAAAAGACAATGTAAATGCAATGTGGCAAAGCCATCAAACAATTTCATTTCGGAGAGTTTCATTTGTACTAAAGTATCATTTGCCGGGCCACCAAACACTGATGATGATTGAGGCTAAACCAAAAATTACCAGATCAAGGCATCTCTAACATAATCAGCCTAGAGGCGTTTAGTTTCCAATTCACGTTGGGGCTGGGGGGGGGGGGGGGGAGGGGCTGGATTGTGGTCTCCTAACCAGTGATGTAGTTTTCTATTTTTAGTTGTCATTTTTAGACCACCATTGTTCATTAACAATATTTATGGTTCAGCCCCCAAACTCATTGAGACTACTCCTGCTCCAAACTTTGAAAAGAAAGTACGCCAATCTGGGGAGAAAACTGTTAGAAGTGCATTTCGGAGGCAAGCTCAGCCATTTTTTTCCTCCTACATCCCCTGTTTCCCTCCCTCACCCCTACGTATTTTGGCAAAACCGCATCCCGTAGCCCTACATTTACGATAGCATGGTTCTGCAAGCACCTGAAACAACATCACTCTTGGGTTTTACAGCGTCATCGTACAATCAGGTGGAAGCGTTGGCGACCTGCACTATCTTCGCATAACCACTGCCGGTGCAGAACTCACACTTCCAAACATGATTCCCATGATTTAGCGCAAAACCGATGCAATTATCAACAGACCGCAACAGATACAAACGACATTTCCAACACTTGTAGCATCTTTATTAAGCTCTATATCCAATATGATGGCAATTATAAAAGCGTTTTATTATCCTAATCCGTTCCACCGACCAGCACGCTTAGCCTGAGGTGTGTAACATGCAACATGAGAGACCTACGCCAGCGATGCTGGGCGTCATATCTCGAATCTGCTGCTCCTCTCAGCAGCGAGGAAGTTCCGGATGAATCCTTGACGCGTGTCGCTCTAACAGTCTCCGTTGCCTCCGAAGCCCAAAGCTCAGGTATCCACAAACGACAGTTCTCCTAAATCGGCATGGCTTTTTAAAACGCCCATTACCTTAAAAACTGACGATTAGCGGACGTTCCTCAAGCCAGTCGGCTTCTCACGACTGTGAACATAACCAACAACAGCCTCCACAGCCTTGCACTAAACCCAACGTATTACCGCGTGGCGAGCACTCGGTCCATCTGTCTCAAATGGCGCGACGCTTTAAAACGCTGCTGCGTAGCAAACTGATCACGTTCGTCGCAAGATGCTGTGCCAGCCACCATTCTTATGATAGTAATAAGCCTAGCCTCTGGAATTTTATACTGCGTAGGATTGTGACGTGAATATCTTGGCTGAACAATTTGTGAAAAGCACTGATCTGAGGGAAATTGAGGGACTGAGGGACGCGGACCAACACCGCGTCGCCGCTGATTGGTGACGTCACACTGATGTAGTATAGTTTGTGGTTATATTCTCTCACCCGCTAAACTATCCTGATATAAAACATCTTTTCAAGTTTGGTCACATCTTGTGGCTCAATCTGCTCATACAGCGAGACGTCGACGTTTCGACATGTGCTCTACACTTGCTCACACAGCAAGTGTTAGCGAGTGCAGAGGCCATACTAAGCTTTGAGTTTCGTCTAGTTAAGATAGTTGTTGCAATATGGTCTGATCTGTTGAAATTTGTTCTCATTTTCGCAATCTTGTCACCTGCTGGCTCGCTAAAACTATCCCCGTTTTTGTCACCGATGATATCAGGTAAATCACAAACTTCCTTCACCCTTGGGAACGGCATGTTAACACTTGCGTCGGCATGCGCGTCTCCCGTGAGTTTCGTGAATTTCACGGATTCTTTCGCGAAGCGCTCGCTTCAATTCAAAGAGAGGGATCCGAGATCTTGGGCGTCGCGCTGAGGGACAGAGATAACACAGTCAGGGACCTTAAGCAATGCCCTCGAGGTGTCACGCTCTCAAGCTGCTGAGTTGCAGAAGCGAGTCGAGGACACCGGAATAAATTCACGTTTGCCGTGTCTCACCTTGTCCGGGGACGCCGTCGCGCCCGTCACGCGCGCCGCCTGGGTGCGCCCCTGCCCGACGCACCGGACCGCCCCGCAACCAACCAGCAACGGCTGGAGACGGTCCGTTCGCTTCAACCTTGCCCCTCGGGGCAGGTGTGGCGTCCCCCGCCGGGTTGGCGACCCCGGGTCAGGGTGACGTCACTGGAGTGCCGCCCCCGCCGGCCGGGCCGAGTCAGCTGAGCCTCGGAGCGGCCGCAGCCCGCTCCCACATCCCGCGCGCCCCGCTCAGTGACTTCGAGGACATCAACAGCCCCGCCATCACCCTGAGCCAGCTGACGCCAGGCCTGGAATCACTGAGCGTGACATCGACCAGGTGTATCGCATGCCTGGCGGAAACAACCACACCATCGTGCGTTTTGTGCGCTCGGGCCGTACTAGCATGCGCGATGAATGTACCAGCGCCTCCCCCAGCTCCGGGAACATGACCTGTGCTTCTCAGAGGCGCTGTCAAAAACCCTCAGCCGGATTTTCCGGAGCCTTCTGGCTGCCAAACGCCACGAAAGGTGCATACTGTGTGCACACGAGGTCAAGTCTACTTCAAAGAACAGCAGTATGGTATCGGAGCCAAAGTTGACTCTCAGGAGAAGCTACAAGGTCTCGGCTTTACGCTGGCCGAGTACTAGACTCCATAGTTTGTTAAATTCGGTGTATGGAGCACAGTATTCAAGCATCTTGGTGGGACGGATGGCCAAAGGATGGCGAAATGGCTCATTTTTGCCCCGCGCGGCAATAATTTCAGGCAGCATTGTTCATGTTCGAGTCGAAACAGTTATGCTACCCGTCTCGTTTGCCATTTCTAGTATTGAACTGCCATTGGCTCCTTGTCATAGCCTAAATTAGTTCAGGATTCGTTGGAGATGATGCGTGCTGCCACAGCTCGTTTTTGCTTTTGTTTTTTTGTCGTTATTTCTGTGACGTCTATGTTTTGACTAACGAGTGTTCACCCCCGACGTGATTCTCTGTGACATTTGTGATACCCCAGTGCAGCTCGCAGACAGTCACGCATGCTTCAGTCGGTCCATGCCGCCAGGGGATGCCGGCAATTTTCGCTTTGCTTCAATGCCACACTTGACCCGTGATTAGTCGTGGAGAACCTTGCTCCAATCTTTATAATGCATACGATGCCCCACCGCGACTGATAGGTGGCTGCGAGCACGTGCCGGTTGCCGTAAGTTTCTGGTAGCTTTTTGCTCCCTTTCGCCGCCCGTTAAGTTACCAGTTGTAAGAATCATTGTGGTCTCTATGTCTATGATCGCAACGATCGACGCACCTCGATGCGATTAGGCTTGGTTCCTAACAGCATTTGAAAACTGTGATTGTCTTCCAACGGGTTGCTCGGCTAGCTACCAAAGCCATGCCGTGTATTGGTTTGCGAATAATGAGTCGCCGTTCTGCTTCTCAGTGTGATAATGGCATTCAAAATGGCTGACTGTGTTATAGTGTTATGTACTAGGCAAGAAGTAGTATGCCGACAGAAGGCAGCCGCGAACTAGCTGCGTTTTTATTTCGTCGTTACCTGTGTTTGCATTCGTGTTCACGCAATTTCGCAGTGCACACAGCACATCCCTACCCACTTGATAGTTCGTCCACATGGCCGTGACATGACACAAAACCACACGAACGACCTGCGTCTACACCTAATGACACACGGCGGTGAACACATGCGCGGATGTGCTACTGGATCCGTCGTGCTTACTGGGTGATGGTTCTCTACACCCCTTTTTGCCTAACTGGCTGAGTTAACCATAGCATCCATGAACTACAGAGAGCTAGGCGACTTAAAGAAGCGCAAAGATGTAGTGCATTACTTGAGAAAACCAAATCTGAATATGTCGTTCCTCTAGGACACACATTTAACGAACTAGTGACTTCCATATTGTAACTGTTTATGGAACGGTGAGAGTTACAACACCTTTTTTGTCGAATCGCAACCGTGAAACAGCATTTTCACACAAACTAATGTTCAAAATAATAAATTACGTCAAAAATTTTGACCAAGGTAATTATTTTGTAGCAGTTATCAGAATATAGACCTATACGCCGGATAGTGTTAGCGGCCCGAATGATGCACCTGATTTCTTCCGGTATCTTGTGGGAAAGTTAGAACTGATTCAAACAGGTCATGCAATTGTAGGTGGGGACTGCCATATTGTGGGTGGGGACTGCCATATTTGTGTGAGTCCCGGACTTGATTCCTGCAATTATGGATGCGGGTGTAACAGAAACGCCAAATAAATTCTCTTGAGTATCGTGACGAGAACGGGTCAATTGACATATGTCGCAGCAAAAAAAAAAAAAAAAACAAAAAAAACAAACAAAAAACAATTGAGCAAAATACACGGACAAAAACATTTGAATGTGGAGGCCACATATGTTTGTTATAACTAAGCAACCGGAAAACAGCATAGCGGATGGAATGATGAAGTGTAAGTAGTAGTAGTAGTAGTAATGTAGTACATAGTAGTAATGTAAATGCGGATCGCAAATGCAGAGAGGGGTTCTGGTATCTAGAAATTAAATGAATTCGTTCTACGCTATCCTGAATACGTTAAACTAGCCAACCAATGCTACAGAAATACCTCAACAGTATCACATCCCCGCGAACGCCGGGGACTTCTTGACTAAGGGCAACAACTTTGGAGTGACAATTTACGATCGATGATGACCTGTTTTACGAAACGTTACTGGTGCCCATTAAAGCAGGACAGTTCAATTCTGTAAAAGGAAAGCACGACATCAGCGTGAAAATGTACAAGAATGGAAAAATGCAATTGATGTAGCCCATTATATATTTTTTTGAACATAAATCAAGTGGCCATGCACGAATTTTGAGCACAGCTGAAAGCGCATTAAGAGACCACAGATAACGATATATAGAGGGTTTGGTGAAATATTTACGCAGCGCTAGCGCCTTGCAGCCGCGGCCTACTTTCGCCCGGCAGGTCAAGTCGCGGGTCACGCGTCGCCGTCCCGCCAATCAGCGCGTCGGACCCGCGTGACGTCACGTGGATGACCTGGCCCGACGCGTTGGGCGCGGGGATCAGACGCCTTCAGGTAACATGCAGAACATCGTTGCTGTCATCAGAGACGTGAGTGGTACGCATCGAAGTGACCGCATTGCGGCAAGGCTGGCCGGAACAGAGCAGTGATCGGGGGCGAACGTAAAGGGCTA